>NC_073390.1:2685374-3002874 GCF_028641065.1 Leucoraja erinaceus
ACGACAGATGGCGCAATGGGCTAAGTGTTCGGCTGGCGACCGGAAGGTAGCCGGTTCGAATCCCGCTTGGAGTGCATACTGTCGTTGTGTCCTTGGGCAAGACACTTCACCCACCTTTGCCTGCGTGTGAATGTGTGTGAATGTGTGTGAGTGTTTGGTGGTGGTCGGAGGGGCCGTAGGCGCAGATTAGCAGCCACGCTTCCGTCAGTCTGCCCCAGGGCAGCTGTGGCTACAGAAGTAGCTCACCACCACCGAGTGTGACTGTGGAGTGAATGAATAATGCGATGTAAAGCGCCTTGAGTATCTAGAAAGGCGCTATATAAATCCCATCCATTATTATTATTATTACATGTCGCAATGAGGAACAACAGCAACAAATGCTGTTACATAGCAAAATTAATTCCACTTGTTTTCCTGTCAATGTATTCAGCAAAGTTATTGCCAAGTTTCAGAATAGCTGGAGCAGAGGAAGGAAATTTAAATTTATTTTTGCTTCCAACTTACAAAGTGAAAGGAAAATCAGGTCTAGTTTCTGCTTTCAGTTCAGCTGAGAAATGTTTATATCTGTATTTCACACAACTGATAAGTGAGTACTGTGTTTCACAATGCTTACTTTGTATATTCAAACAACTTCTGCAGTACAATATTTAATCAGTCAAGAAATAAATAGAAAACCAGAGAATACCCGATGTCAGAACATTTGCATATCATTTAAAACCATGTGTATGCTGAGATTATTTGTTCTCATTATAAAAATGTGTGTTTTAAAACTGTTTCTCTTAAGTAAGGAGCCAAAGCATGAATTATTTACAGCAAATGTCAACAAAGCAAATAATAATTCATTTTCACACGATCACTTACATGCAATTAATTTGATCTAAAATAGGGTTTCTTTCTTGGATTAAACATTTAATTTGTCTGAAACTGCTGGAAATACAAATCATGCAGATTATGGTATCAGATTCTACAACTAAACACAATATTTTTGCATTGATTCTTCAGTTAGATCAGACAACATCCTGAATAACGCTCTTGTCTGCAGCTCAATGTAAACATTTTCAATCAGAGATTTATTAAAATATGAAATTCCTAACTATGTGTGGCTAATGAAGTTAACTCAATGATGGTATTATGTGAACACCAGCAGCGAACTATTTAAAGCGCACAAAGTGGACAGTATTAGAGCAATAACAAACAACTTGTTGATATGGCTCTTTCAATGTACTTCAGTGTGGAAAATCAATTAAAATGTAGTTCCAAGGCATATTGATCATATTTGGTCCAATGACCAAAAGAGAAATAGTATCCATTCTTGCTATATACATTAAAAAAAACTCTGATCATACAAGATAACGCATATTTTTGTTAATTAAATACAAGGTTTAATATTGCAGTTTTTATTACAGCCGTGTGATAATTTTTAAACCTATGATAACAAAATAGATAATTTATGTATTTGATTATGTGCTCCATGAAATAATGACATCTTGCTTTTTTTTTTTTTTCAAAGGGCTCTTATAAAGCAGCATATTGGTTAACTGTGTTAACCTGTGAGCTTCTGTTTGTTGGCACTGTGTGTGTGTGTGTTTCTGTGTGCCTGTGTACGCGTGTGTGTGTGTGTGTGTGCCTGTGTGTGTGTGTGTGTGGGTTTCTGTGTGCCTGTGTGTGTGTGTGTGTGTGTGTGTGTGTATGCGTGTGTGTGTGTGTGTGTGTGTGTGTGTGTGTGTTTGTGTGTGTCTGTGTGTGTGTCTGTGTGTGTGTGTGTGTGTGTGTGTGTGTGTGTGTGCCTGTGTGTATGTGTGTGTGTGTATGTGTGTGTGTGTGTGTCTGTGTGTGTGTCTGTGTGTGTGTGTGTGTGTGTGTGTGTTTCTGTGTGTGTGTGCCTGTGTGTGTCTGTGCGTGTGTGTGGCAAAATTCCAAATGAATTACTTAAGTGGTAACATGGCTTTGTTCACGTTCAAATTAACATGGTGTATTCTAATTAGAACAAATACTTTATTTTGCTTCTGCATTGATTTAAAAAATATACTTTAACGATCTGAGGAAAGATCCCGACCCACAAAGGTCTCTCCATTTCCTCTATAGATGCTGCCTAATCCGTTGAGTTCCTCCAGCAGTATATTTCTGTTTAAAACATACTATTGGTTTAATGCTTTAAGGCACAATCTGTTGAAACCTAACAAACCATAATTACCCCGAATGTTCAAGTAAATCAAGTTTGATGGCTGTTGGAGCAAAGATATTTATCATGTAACTGAACAATAGTTGAATGGTGCATGATTGAAACTTCAGCATTGGTAAAAGCTATGCATGCACGCTGGGTGCATGATTATTGTGTAGGAAAGAACTGCAGATGCAGGTTTATACCAAAGATAGACACAAAATGCTGGAGTAACTCGGCGGGTCAGGCAGCATCTCTGGAGAGAAGGGAAAGGAAATGAAGTCCTTTTCTCTAGAGATGCTGCCTGGCAGGCTAATTCCAGCATGTTGTGCCTATCTTTGGTGCATGATTATTATTGCTTCACCAAATGCATAGGCTGGATGACATCTGAAAAAAACTTGATGGATCAGTTCAACTGAAATGTCGACTCTTTCTCTGCAGATGTTGCCTGAATTCTACGTAGTTCCAGTTTTGTTTTTGTAGATTCAGAATTCCAGCATTGGCGGTATTTTACGTTTTGTGTCTATAACCATGGCCAGCTCTATTTTACACAGAGGAATAGTTCTAATTAGAACATTTAATTTAAATGCCAACAATTTGTTCAGCAACTATGGATAATTCATTACCCTGGTCCTGATGACGGTTGATTTCAGTTTCCCAATTTGCTTGTGTTCTGCTCAAGCTCATTCCCTCTCGCCATTTCGCCCATTTCAGTTTTATATGTAGGAAGGAACTGCAGATGCTGGTTTACATGTCTGATGTCTGAAGAAGGGTCTTGCCCCGAAAAGTCACCCATTCCTTCTCTCCACAGATGCCGCCTGTCCCGCTGAGTTACTCCAGCATTTTGTGTCTATCTTCAGCTTTCTCCATGTTGGCTGGTGATCTGGATATCAGCAATGTATTGTTGATGTTTTGGATAATGGATTCAAAACTATGTGCTTTGGCAGTTGCTTCTGAGAACTTGTATGTTCAAAGAATGCCTGTTGCATTGGAGTTACCTGTGTTAGGTTGCATTGTTTTCTTTGCTGCATGTCAAGAAAGTTCAGAGTTATAAGAGGCTTTTGATGTCATTACCCAGAGGAAGACCCCATTGCCTTGTGTATGGTGGTTATCTTTTGCCCATACCATCTGTTGCAGAGCTATTTCCAAACATTATTGACATCAGCAGATAGACACAAAAACTAAGCGGGTCAGACAGCATCTCTGGATAGAAGGAATGGATGACGTTTTGGGTCAAGACACTTCTTCAGGCACCAGCATTTACTGACTTGATTAAAGCATGATCCACAATATCCACAGCGTGGAGATGAGATGCATTTTGCTGCATCATTTCCCCCACTCACTCCCAAGAAGCCAGAAAACATTCAGTAATTTATTTGTTCCATGAAAGTATTTAAGAATCAGCTTTGTAGAGCGGACATTCCCAACAGCAGTTTTCTTCTGACATTTTCTACTGTAAAGCTTTGTTACTGCTGTCAAAGTCTCTCCGTAATAAGACACAAGATCTCAAATCATTAACTATCTGCACTTGGTTTAATTTACTTGCGCAAGGGGAGATGCATCTCAGTCAAAGGTCATGATCACATCTCTAGCGTTAGTTGACACAACAGAATATTTAAACACCAAGACAACTATTGATGACGTGAAGTAGATTAATGTGTTATCGTCAAGTCTGTACGTAATACACAAGGAAAACAACTTTTGATGGTTGAGCGTAATACACAAAGATGACGACTTAAGTAGATCAGTGTGTTAACCATGAAGATAGACACAAAAAGCTGGAGTAACTCAGCGGGTCAGACAGCATCTCTGGAGAAAAGGAATAGGTGACGTTTCAGGTCAAGACCCTTCTTCAGATAGATAGTCAGGGGAGAGGGAAACAAAAGATATAGACAAAGATGTAGAGAGGTATAGAAGAAATGAATGAAAGACAAATAAAAAATAATGATGATAAAGGAAACGGGTTGTTGTTAGCTGTGTGCTGGGTGAAAATGAGTTACAGACAATGAGACTCAGCAAAACAACTTCGAAACGAGTACAACGACTTGGGTGGGAGAGGGACGGAGAGTGAGGGGATTGCAAGGGTAACTTGAAGTTATAGCATTCCATGTTCATACCACTGGCGTGTAAGCTGCCCAAGCGAAATATGAGGTGCTGTTCCTCCAATTTGCATTTGGCCTCACACTGACAATGGAGGAGTCCCAGGACAGAAAGGTCAGTGTGGGAATGGGGGGTGAATTAAAGTGTTTGGCAACTGGGAGATCAGGTAGGTTCAGGCGGACTGAGCGGAGACGGTCAGGGAAACAATTTCCTAGACCACGTTTGGTCTTGCCGATGTAGAAGAGTCCACACCTTGAACGACCGATACAGTTGAGGTGTTCAGTGAAACGATCGCCGAGCCTGCGCTTGGTCTCGCCGATATACAGGAGTCCACACCTGGAACAGCGGATACAGTAGATGAGGTTGGAGGAGGTGCAAGTGAACCTCTGCCTCACCTGAAAGGACTGTCGGGGCCCCTGGACACAGTTGGGGGAAGAGGTACAGGGACAGGTGTTGCATCAATCACGCAGTTGTACAATATTGTGTCAAGTATCCGATTCGTCTTTGTGGTACTAAAGGTTTTATTTCTACACTGGGCAGGCAGCATCTAGTCACATGATACAGTTGTTGAAGGAGTGAGAGCATTAAAGTAAATGTTGTTCATGACCAGTATTACATATACCACGTATATTCCTGCACTTTACACAATTGCTACTCCTTTGCAATCAAGGTGATGTTAATGGTCTGTAACAACAGGCTTCTGTCAAAGTTGTACAGCTATTACTCCAAAATAACATAATTCATATCTCTATATTTTTCTATTGCTGTGGATTAGGAAATGACATGCTGGAAATCCCCAAGGGTGACATTCCCAGTAACTCTTTTTCCTGGGTTTTAACCTATGTTGTAATTTTCTGGTATAAACCATTAATGTAATTTTCCGCTGTGATTATTCCCAACAAATGAGTATTCATTTAAGAGAGTTTATCAGTACAACCCGCACACAATCACCATTAACCAAAGCAAATTCAATCACCTTGAAATATAACATTTATATTAAAAGAACAGACCCTTCAGCCCACAATGTTTGTGCCAAATATGATGCCAAGATAAATTGATCTCATCTGCCTGTACATGATCCACATCCCTCTATTCCTTGCTCTTCCATGTGCCTATCTAAGGGCCTCCTAATTGCCACTGTTGCATCAGCCTCCACCACCACCCCTGGCAATATGTTCCAGATCCCCCACAACTATCTCTGTAAAAAAAAAAACTTGCCCCGCATATCTCCATTAAACTTTCCCCATCTCCCCTTATACCTCTAGTGTTGGACATTTCCACCCTGGGGAAAATGGTAACGACTGTCTACCCTATCTACTCCTCTAATAATTTTATATACTTCAATCAAGTCTCCCCTTAATCTCCAACCTTGAAGGGAAAATCTGCCTTGCCCCAATTACGTACCTTCCCCCAACATCCAGACCTGTCCCAATTGAAGACAATCTTAAAACGCAAAGAATTGTGATCACATATTTGAGATATATTCAAGGATATTATTCACTTACCCAATTATCATCCCATTAAGTTTCCTTGTTCTACACTCTATAATAATGTAAAATGTTTACATTTTGTAACATTGTAAAGCATGTGATTGGTGCACACTGCAGTTCTATTTGCATTCTCAATATTGAGCAAAGCCAATCCTGTTCCATAATTGTACATGTCTTGGTATTGTGCATGGAGCCGAGCTGTTGGAATCATACAAACTCTATGATACACAATGAGTCCATTCGGCCCATTGTACTGTCCCTATCAAAACCATGACTTTCAATCTAACCTCCACCACAGTCGGCAGGTACCTCACGGTACCTAACGTATACACCCAACTGTTTCGTAAGTGTGCTGATTATTTTTGTGTCAACTACCATTTCAAGCAGAGTTCTGGACTCCAACGCTCAGGGTGAAAATATTTTTCTTCATCTTTCCTGTAAATCTTCTAACATATCTTTAAATCAATGGCCCTAGTGTTTGACCCGGCCCTGAAGGGAAATTAGCCCTTTCTATTTCAGGACCTTTTATAATTTTATTCAACTTGACTAAATTCTATAAAACCTCATTCAAATACTAGGGGGCACCGCTTTATGGTGAGAGGGGACAAGATTAAAGGAGATGTGTGGAACACACTGCTACATGTGGTGGGTGAGGCAGATATGATAGTGGCGTTTAAGAAACTTTTGGATAGGCACCAGGGAATGGAGGTGAATGGATTATGTGCAGTCAAATAAGAGTTGGTCATGGCATCATGTTTGGTGCGGATATTGAGCCTGTTTTTGCATGGTACTGTTCTACAGAATGCTCTCCCTCAGCATCCTGTGTTTCCAAAAGAGATTCCGTCTTTGCTAATCCACGCTTTCCCCAGAGCTTCAAGTTTCCAGTCCTGTCATCATCCTCTTATATATTTTCTGGACCTTCTCCAGCGGACTCTATAGCTAATGAGCTGGGCTCTAATTAGTGGTGTTTTGTGGCGTTCTGGCATCATCTCTTCATTCTAAACTAACAAAGAAAAGGATCTCGTGTGTCATTTTAATCACCTACTTACCTACTCTGCTGCATGTTTAAGGATTTCTAGAAATACATTCCATGGTCCTTTTTTGTCCCTTCAGATCACTCAATAAATTGCCATTACTGCACATTCCCTTACCTTGTGCCACCTATCCGATTGTGTTCCAGTGCACCCCACTGACATTTAGAACATAGACCAGTCAACGCAGAAATGGGGCCATCAGCCCGCAATGTTAGTACCAAACATGATGCCTAATTGAACTGATCTCATCTGCCTGTACATCATCTGTATCCCTCTATTCCCTGCAGTTTCACGTGCCTTTCTAAAAGCCTCATGAATGCCACTATCATATTTCCCTCCGCCACCACCCCTGGCAATGCTTTGCAGGCCCCAGTACTCTGTGTAAAAGAAAACTTGCCCCACACATCGCCATCAAACTTACCCCTTCTTATCTCATAGCTGCACCCTCTAGTATTGGACATTTCCATCCTGGGAGAAAGGTTCTGACTGTCTTCCCCCATCTAATAGCCCTGTCCCACGGTACGAATTCATTCCAAGAGCTCTCCCGAGTTTTAAAAAATTCAAACTCGTGGTAAGCACGGAGAATGGACGTAGCGGGTACGTCGGAGCTCAGGGGACGTCTCTTAGCGCTAACGGCAGGTACTCGGGAAGACTCGCTAACGGCAGGTAAGCACGGGAAGACTCGTGAAGATTTTTCAACATGATGAAAAATGTCCACGAGAGCCCCGAGTACCGACGAGTGGCCATTACCATAAATCTCTGAGTTCGAATCAGGGCAAACTCGGGAGAACTCATGGAATGAACTCGTACCGTGGGACAGGGGTTTACGTCTCTCATCATCTTGCTGTACATACTTCGATCAAGTCTCCCCTCAATTTATGAAATTCCAGAGAAAATATTCAGTCTATCCAACCTCTTCTTGTAGCTGAAAGCCTTTAATCCAAGCGATATTCTGGTAAACCTCCTCAGCACCCTCTCCAGAGCCTCGACATCTCTCCTATAATGGGAACACCAGAACTGCACACAATACTCCAAATGCAGCCAATCCTATAAAACTGTATCATGACTTCCTGATTCTTATATTCACTGTCCTTAGCAATAAAGGCAAGTATACCATATGTCTTTTTTTTCTTACCACACTATTCACTTGTGCTGCCACCTTCAGTGAGCTATGAACTTGGACTCCAAGATTCCTCTACACTTCAATACTGTTAAGGGTCTTATCATAGTTTGTGTTGTTTTTTCTTTCTTTTGTAAATCTGATGCAGTGGAGGTGGCAGCAGCCGGGGCAGTTGTATGTTTCCGCAGGAGCGGACTTCTGGAGTCCCTCGGGACTGCACGTGAGGGACGCATGTCCAGCCGCACTCCGTACATAAGGTCACGTGATTTGGAGCAGAATTAGGCCGTTCAGCCCATCAAGCCCATCACGGCTGATCTATCTCTCCCTCCTAACCTCATTCTCCTGACTTCTCCCCATAGCCTGTCACCCGCACCCAGGCTGTGTTAGGGAGCTGGAGCAGCAGCATGTCCTCCGGATGATCCAGGAGAATGTGGTAGATAGCAGTTACAGTGAGGCGGGCAAGCTGGGGATGGGCAGTGAGTAGATGGGTGGCCACAGCAATGGGAGTAGACAGAGATTGCAGGAGCACCCTGGCTGGGGCCATTCCCCTTGACAACAGACATAGAAACATAGAAATTAGGTGCAGGAGTAGGCCATTCGGCCCTTCGAGTCTGCACCGCCATTCAATATGATCATGGCTGATCATCCAACTCAGTATCCCGTAGCTGCCTTCTCTCCATACCCTCTGATCCCCTTAGCCACAAGGGCCACATCTAACTCCCTCTTAAATATAGCCAATGAACTGACCTTGACTACCCTCTGCGGCAGAGAGTTCCAGAGATTCACCACTCTCTGTGTGAAAAAAAGTTCTTCTCATCTCGGTTTTAAAGGATTTCCCCCTTATCCTTAAGTTGTGACCCCTTGTCCTGGACTTCCCCAACATCGGGAGCAATCTTCCTGCATCTAGCCTGTCCAACCCCTTAAGAATTTTGTAATGCCCCTTTGTATGGTGTGGGAGGGATGTGTGGGTAGCAGCAGTCAGGCCTGTGGCATTGTGCCTGGCTTGGAGGCACAGTGGTGAAGGGTGAAGACTGACAGAATCACATTGATGGGAGACTGCTTCGAGGGGGACAGACCGGAGGTTCTGTGGCAGTAAATGGGACTCCAGGATGGTGTGTTGCCTACTGGGGAACAGAGTTCAAAATATCTCCGAGCGGCTGCTGAACATTCTCGAGGGGGATGGCGAGGAGCTGGAACAAGTACCACAAGTTTCATAAGTAGGAAAAGGCATGTGGTCCTGCAGATTGAATACAGCGAGCTAGGCTAAAGTTTAAACACCAGTTCCTCAAGGTTGGGATGTAATGTTAAAATTGTACAAGGCATTGGTGAGGCCAATTCTGGAGTATGGTGTACAATTTTGGTCGCCTAATTATAGGAAGGATGTCAACAAAATAGAGAGAGTACAGAGGAGATTTACTAGAATGTTACCTGGGTTTCAGCAACTAAGTTACAGAGAAAGGTTGAACAAGTTAGGGCTTTATTCTTTGGAGCGCAGAAGGTTAAGGGGGGACTTGATAGAGGTTTTTTAAATGATGAGAGGGATAGACAGAGTTGACGTGGAAAAGCTTTTCCCACTGAGAGTAGGGAAGATTCAAACAAGGGGACATGACTTGAGAATTAAGGGACTGAAGTTTAGGGGTAACATGAGGGGGAACTTCTTTACTCAGAGAGTGGTAGCTGTGTGGAATGAGCTTCCAGTGAAGGTGGTGGAGGCAGGTTCGTTTTTATCATTTAAAAATAAATTGGATAGTTATATGGATGGGAAGGGAATGGAGGGTTATGGTCTGAGCGCAGGTATATGGGACTAGGGGAGATTATGTGTTCGGCACGGACTAGAAGGGTCGAGATGGCCTGTTTCCGTGCTGTAATTGTTATATGGTTATATGGTTATATGATAGTAAGCTCTTGTTCTTACTTTCCTGGTCCTCCAAAATATTCCAAATGGAATTTAAACTGGAGGTGGTGGAGGGAGGACTTAAGCCAGAGAGGGTTCTTGGGAAGAAAGAGCTACCTTAAATTTAGTTGAATCTGGTTGAGTAACTATGGTAGGGTGAAGACTATTCCATGCTTTAATTGTGCGGGGGAAGAATGAATTGTGGCACACATCTGTCTTGGTAGCTGGTATCTCAAATTGGATCGAATGCCCTCTTTTGCACCTAATATGTTTGTGTTTGGTGTAGGATTTGTAATCTACGTCGAGCTGGCCATTTAACATTTTGTAAAAACTGGATTGCTCCCGGAGCCAGGTGTTACATAGAAACATAGAAAATTGGTGCAGGAGGAGGCCATTCGGTCCTTCGAGCCAGCACCACCATTCATTGTGATCATGGCTGATCGTCCCCTATCAATAACCCGTGCCTGCCTTCTCCCCATATCCCTTGGCTCCACTAGCCCCAGAGCTCTATCTAACTCTCTCTTAAATCCATTCAGTGACTTGGCCTCCACTGCCCTCTGTGACAGGGAATTTCATAAATTCACAACTCTCTGGGTGAAAAAGTTTTTCCTCACCTCAGTCTTAAATTACCTCCCCTTTATTCTAAGACTGTGGCCCCTGGTTCTGGACTCGCCCCACATTGGGAACATTTTTCCTGCATCTAGCTTGTCCAGTCCTTTTATAATTTTATATGTTTCTATAAGATCCTCCTCATCCTTCTAAACTCCAGTGAATACAGCCTAGTCTTTCAATCTTTCCTCATATGACAGTCCCGCCATCCCAAGGATCAATCTCGTGAACCTACGCTGCACTACCTCAATCACAAGGATGTCCTTCCTCAAATTAGGAGACCAAAACTGTACACAATACTCAAGATGTGGTCTCACCAGAGCCCTATACAACTGCAGAAGAACCTCTTTACTCCTATACTGAAATCTTCTTGTTATGAAGGCCGACATTCCTTTAGCTTTCTTCACTGCCTGCTGTACCTGTAAGCCAACTTTCAGTGACCGGTGTACAAGGACACCCAGGTCTCACTGCACCTCCGCCTTAACTAACCTAACCTCATTGAGATAATAATCTGCCCCCTTGTTTTTGCCGCCAAAGTGTTAGTGAGGGTAGGGACAGGAAGACTTATCTGTCTTAACAGGTGAATATGTGGCTGAGGAGTTGGTGCAGGGGGCAGGGATTTAGATTTTTCGACCATTGGGATCTCTTCTGGGGCAGAGGTGGACTGTTCATTTGCGACGAGATGCACTTGAACTGCAGAGGGACCAATGTCCTGGCAGGCAGGTTTGCTGGTGCTACTCAGGAGGGTTTAAACTATATTGACAGGGGACGGGATCCCATATAGGAGTGAGGTAGGTGAGAGTGCTAGAAGTCGGTGCGGAGGGTGAGTAGGCAAGTTGAGTAGGCAGGAGCACAGCAGGGATTGAGGCAGGGCTGTTGGATTAAGCTGCATTTATTGCTTGTGGCATGCCGGGTAAGGCTGATGAACTGGGCGTGCGTGCGTATGTTTCCGTCTGGGACATGAAAGCCTGGTTAATGGAAGGACCTGACTGAGAGCTAGATGGGGGTGAAAGAGGACAGAGTGTTGCTTTACTGATTTAGGAGAAGCTCATGACCCTGATCCAAAATGACATTAAATGACTTCTCTCACTTTTTTCAAGTTAAAGGTGTAGCCATGGGCACTGGCAAGGGCTCAGCTATGCCTGATTATGTCGAACAGTCCTCGTTCCAGACATACGTTGAAACCACCCCCTGTCTCTTGCAAAGACACTATCCCCTACTCTTAATTAGACTGTCCCCGCTGTATCTGCTCCCAACATGAGACTTTCCAATCTAGGACCTCCAAGATGTCATCTATCTTTAGTAAACATGGCTTTGCCCAGCTCTCATGAATGAATCCTTCACCCGTGTCTCCTCTATGTCCTACAGTTCTACTTTCTCTCTACCTAGATGGTTCCCCTGCTCCTTGCCTTTCAGCCCACCAGCCTCCGCGTCCGAAACATAATTTTCGACACATTCAACGTGATCCCATCACCAGTCGCATCTTCCCATCCCCATCCCTTCCCACCCTCTGCAGAGACCGCTCCCTCCACAACTCCTTGGTTCGCTAACCCCATCCCACACAACACCACCCCATCCCGCAGGGCTATCACCTGCAACTACAGGAGATGCAACACCTGTCCCTGTATCTACTCCCTCACATCCATCCACGTAACGCAGCAATCCTTCCAGGAGAGACAGAGGTTCACATTCACGTCCTCTAACCTGCCCTATGGTGTTCCTGATGTGGCCTACTTTACATCGGTGAGACCAAGTGTAGATTTGGGAACCATTTTGCCCATGGCTTATTGGATCTCCCGGTTGCTAACTCCCCTTCCTATTCCCACACTGACCTTTATGTCCTGGGCCTCCTCTATTGCCAGCGTGAGGCCACATGCAAACAGGAGAAACAACACTTTGTATTCCAGGTAACTTACAACCTGAAGATATGAATAATGAATTCTTCAATTTTAGCAAATTAATCCACAACAATGCCATCTTCTCTCCCCTCCCCCCCCCCCCCCCCCCCAATTTCCCTGTGTCCCATCTGGTCTGTGATCAATGTCTTCCCTTCCCCCTCCCATTCCACTAATATACTTTCCTCTAGCTTCACAATTTGCACATCCTCTATCCTTATCTCATACTTTTCGTCTTTTCACCTCCAGCCTTTGTCCAACTATATCTATCTATCTATCCATCTGTGCATGACTAAAACTCTGATGTTGTGCAGTTCCGGTTTGTGCGTTTTATCTATTTGTGTAAAAATGGTTCACTCGCCGTTCTCCTGTGCTGCGAGTGCTACAAGTTTCATTCCTTGGTTCTTGGTTTCTTGGTCCTCCAAAATATTCCAAATGGAATTTAAACTGGAGGTGGATCGGTAGTATATGGTAAAAGTTAGCGAGGTTTAAAAATCGTGAAAACCGTGCGTGCGCGGTTCGATCTCCTCCTCCTGCTAGTCAGCATCGCACGGATTGGTCCCTTCTCCGGTCACTCCCCGGGACGGTCCGCCCCTTCCTGCGCCATTGCATCTTTACTGGAGCTGAGGATGCCCGGCGGAGGTTTCCAACCGGACACCATTTTCTGAGGGACCCGAAGCGGCCTGGAGTCGGAGATGTCGCTAAACGGAAAGCGGAGAGTCTGAACCCGGCGGACGAGAGCGTCCAGCGCCCGCTGTGAGTCCCAAGCGCACCGCCATCATAACGCCCCCGCGGCTCCAGCCCCTTCTCCTCTGGTTCCCCTCACTGGCTCCTGCCCCCCTCCCCCGTGATACCCCCCTCTCCCCCATGGCTCTTCCATGTCTTTTCTCCGAACTCTCCCCCCACCCCCAAACCCCCCTGCCCCCCACCCACACACCCATCCCCCCCACAACCCCACCACACCTCCCCTCCCACCCCACAAACCCCACCACCCCAGCCACACATGAAGAGGAGGGGGAGGGAGTGCTCGGGGATGAGGGGAAATGAGCCGCGCCTGCGCAGTTAGGGGCTATGGGTGAGTGGTGGAACATTACGTTGGGGAACGGGTTGCATTAGGGGACCAGGCCTCCCATGTAACTGGGACCCAATGGGTCCCACTTATTCTAGTGACAATTTAAACCACCCCCCACCCCTCACCTGCATCCACCTATCAGTCACCACATTTTGCTTTGCTGCACCTTTCTGCCTCACCCCACCCCAATCACTGAAGAATGTTTCCAACCATAACTATCCCCTAACCATGTGCTCCAGAGATGCTGCCTGACCTTGTGAGTTACTCCAGGCCTTGTGACTTTTTGTACTGATGGTAGGTCCAGTAAATTGAATATAAATTGAATTGAATATTGAATTGAATATGAATTGAATATTTATTACATGTCATTTGAAGCTATGTGGGTAGAGCTGAGAAATAAAAAGGGGGTGATTATTTTGTAAGGTATATAGGTTCCCAAATAGTCAACTTGAATTAGAAAAACAAATATGCCAGAATTAACCTTCCTATTATAGACTGGGACTGCCATAGATTTCAACCACCAGGTGATGCCACAAATGGCTGCCTCGCCAACAGTCTTTCTGCCCCTTCCTTCTTGTTGTTTAAAAAAGTATGTGTTAAGTGTATGTTTTTAGTGTTCTTTAGCATGTTTTGGGTGGGGTTTGGGGGAAACTTTTACCTCGATGGAGATGCGATTTTTTCCCCATATCGTATCTTCGTCCGCACTGCGGCCTAACATCGCGGAGTTGGCGGCCTTTGCTGGAGACCGACTTTGAGAGCTCTACCGCGGGTGCCTGTAGACTTAATATCACGGAGCTCACGATCCCTTTGCCAGGGATCCACCTCGGAACTCCAACCGGGGGTGCTTGCGAACATCACGGAGCTCGCGGTCTCTGGTCAGAGACCGACTTCGGGAACTCCAAACCATGGGCGTTTTGACCGCCCCGACGTGGGGGCTTCGACCGCGGGCTGCAGGAGCTTTGATCGCTCTGACGGATGGTTCCATTGCCCCGACCACGGGATAATAAAAAGGAATAAAAGATTGGACTTTTTTGCCTTCCATCACAGAGCGGAATGTGGGGAATCCACTGTGGTGGATGTTTATGTTAACTTTTATGTCGTTGTGTGTCTTGCGTTTTTTTTCATATGGCTGTATGGTAATTCACATATCACTGTACCTTCATTGGGACGTGACAATAAAACCTAGCGCTTAGACAGGGTGGAATTTGTCAAATTTTCATTGTTCAGGAACATTTCCTTGGGCAGTATGTAGGGGGCCCAGCGTAGGAGTGGGCAAAGCTTGGTTTACTCCAAGGAAGTTGGGAGGCCAAGTCATTGAGGTTTTGGTGGGCCAGCCTTTAAGGATTAGCATTCCTCAGTTCCATTAGCCTTAAGATAGTTATGGATAAGAACAGGGCTGGCCCATGGGTTTAACATTCTGAATTGGTGCATGGCCTACTTTGGTGATATTAGACAGGAACTTGCTACGGGATGATTAGAGTCGGATGAATCAGGCAGGGGGACATCCAGAAAGCACAGCGTTCTGTTTTGATCACTGAACATCATTAACCTGGAAAGAGTGAAAGAGGGGAGACACAATTTACAAAGATGTTGCCAGGACTTGAGGGCCTGAAGTAGTGGGAGAGGTTGGACAGGCTAGGGCTTTACTCCACACAGTGCAGCAGGCTGAGGGGTGATCTGGTAGAAATGTATAAAATCACAGGGCATTTTACCCAGGGAAGGGGAATCAAAAACCAGAGGACAAGGATTTAAGGTGAGAGGGGAAAGATTTAATTGGATTAAATCGGAACCCGAGACACAACTTTTTCACTCAAAGGGTGGTGGGTAAATGGAACAAGCTGCCAGAGGAGGTAGTTGATGCATGTTCTATAACTGCATTAAAAAGCGGCTTGGGCAAGTATATGGATTGGAAATGTTTAGAGGGATATGGACCAAACGTGGGCTAATGGGTCAAGCTTCGACTGGGCATCTTGGTCTGCATGGATGGGTTGGGCCAAAGGGCCTGTTTCTACGACTCCGTGACTCTGTTACAAAATCTGCATCATTCCCCTCTTGATGTGGTTTTATGTGGGATACATGTGGGTTCCATCGAAGCCTAAATTACCTGCTGTTTATTTTAGCCTTGCAGTTGAACATGTTTTCGGTACTATGAACAAAATGGTATATTTAAAAAATAATCAGTAATATAGAAAATTCGCATTTGTGCTTAATGCTTGTTGGAGATTATTGGTGTCAATCACCAAACGAGTTGACACTGTCCTTAACTCTGCAATGAGGGTCATCACAGGATTGCTTCAGTCAACACCTTTGTAGAGGCTCCCTGTCCTCTCTCATATCGCCCCTCCCAGCATACGCAGAAGGGAGAGGATGTTGAAAGATTGGTGCACCATCAAGGCTAACCCTGACCTTCCCATCCATGCTGACTGGAACAATCTGCTCAACATGCACCTGAAGTCCTGCAAACCCGTTAAACCCCTGGAAGACTTTGACTCCAAGGCTGAGTGGCGCAGAGCCTGGAAAGATGCCAACACGGAGAGCTAATCACAGACCCCACAGTGAAACCACCAGGTTTAGACCTCCTTCGCAAGCAGTGGCCGACCCTGAACAGAATCGGCACCCTCCATGCAAGAACAGCCCATCACCTGCATAAGTGGGGGATGACAGACAGCCCTGCTTGCGACTGTGGACATCCAGACCAGACCATCCCACACATCATGAATGACTGCCCACTGAGGCTTTTCCCTGGGGGCATCAAAGCCATCCACCCAGTAACTGATGCTGTCCTGGCCTGGATGTCTACCCTTGATCTACAACTTTAGGCTGAGCACATCAAACACAAGAAGAAGAATTGGTGTCAATAACAATCAAGAGAAAACAAAGTGTGTGGTTTTGCTAAGACATTCTTGGCAAAAATGTAGCAATTGTAATTTTAATGAAAAGATGAATTCTTATTTCATTTTGACTTGGTACTTTTTTAAATGCATTGATAAAATTGAATGCCTTAAATAGTTAGTGGATAAAAACAAGCAAGCTCACATCAACAACAAAATCCCATGTAGCTCATTCATTAGTGTATTTTTCTTCTGTCACTGACAAGATTAGTTGATGTTTTGCCGAACACTTTCATTTTAATTTCCATCCCATTCCCATCCTAACCTTTCTGTCCTTGCTCGCCTCCATTGCCAAAGTGAGGCCACACTGTTGGAATAACAGCGCCTTATAGAAACATAGAAAATAGGTGCGGGAGTAGGCCATTCGGCCCTTCGAGCCTGCACCGCCATTCAATATGATCATGGCCAATCATCCAACTCAGTATCCCGTACCTGCCTTCTCCCCATACCCTCTGATCCCCTTAGCCACAAGGGCCACATCTAACTGCCTCTTAAATATAGCCCATGAACTGGCCTCGACGACCCTCTGTGGCAGAGAGTTCCAGAGATTCACCACTCTCTGTGTGAAAAAAGTTCTTCTCATCTCGGTTTTAAAGGATTTCCCCCTTATCCTTAAGCTGTGACCCCTTGTCCTGGACTTCCCCAACATCGGGAGCAATCTTCCTGCATCTAGCCTGTCCAACCCCTTAAGAATTTTGTAAGTTTCTATAAGATCCCCTCTCAATCTCCTAAATTCTAGAGAGTGTAAACCAAGTCTATCCAGTCTTTCTTCATAAGACAGTCCTGACATCCCAGGAATCAGTCTGGTGAACCTTCTTTGCACTCCCTCTATGGCAATAATGTCCTTCCTCAGATTTGGAGACCAAAACTGTACGCAATACTCCAGGTGTGGTCTCACCAAGACCCTGTACAACTGCAGTAGAACCTCCCTGCTCCTATACTCAAATCCTTTTGCTATATTTTTACAACCCAGTGGTATGAACATTGAATTCTCTCATTTTAGGTATCTAGCATACAAACACCACCCCATCTGGATGCACACATGTTATTCCTTTTCCTCCCTTCCCTTCCACCTATATTCCTTCCTGTGGCTTCACAATTTTGGCCATTTCTATCCTTATCTATTTATCTCAAACTTTAAAAAATCTTTTCATCTCTGGCTTTTGTTTAACCATCTGCCTAACAACCACCCCCCCCCCCCCCTCCGTATCCACCTATCACTTGTCAAACTTTGCTCCACACCCGCCTCTCTTCCAGCTTTCACCCCCTCTACGACAATCAGGCTGAAGAAGGGTCTTGACCCAAAACGTCACCTATTCCTTTTCTCCCGAGATGCTGTCTGACCCCCTGAGTTATTCCAGTTTTTTCTCCAGTTTAGTTTAGCTTATTATCGTGAGAGCTTTGATGTTGTGTGAATTTGTTGTTGTGTCAGCGATGCTGCCTGACCCGCTGAGTTGCTCCAACACTTTGTTTTTCATTTGTCTACCAAGGTTCTTTTGTTTCAGTAACCTGGTCATTGGGAAGGGCTGGCCCTTTGGAAATTTCAGTCCGGTTCACTCCCTGAGCCACTTTCAGTGTCCAATCAACATGCAATCGCAGCTCTTCATAGCTGCGGTATGGTGGCACAGTGGTAGAGCTACTGCCTCACAGCGCCAGAGACCCGGGTTCGATCCTGACTACGGGTGCTTGTCTGTGTGGAGTTTGTACGTTCTCCCCATGACCTGTGTAGGGTTTCTCTGAAAATCTTCGGTTTCCTCTCACACTCCAAAGACGTACAGGTTTGTAGGTTAATTGGCTTGGTATAAATGTAAACAATGTCCCTAGTGTGTCTAGGATAGTGTTAATGTGTGGGGATCGCTAGTCGGTGCAGACTCGGTGGGCCAAAGCAAAGATCCTAGAGGAGCAAGATAGACCACTCCTCCGAAATCCAATGGACTGGCGTGTAGTACGTGACGGAACGTCACGGCCGCCATTTCTTAATGCGACACGCGACTTCCGGTATGCCACCCGCTGTGATCCAAAGCAAAGGTTAGAGAGCTCCTCTATAATCTTTGATCCAAAGCAAAGATCCTCGAGTATCTTGTAGCGGGAAGAGCCCCCTCCTTTGCGTAGTTTCCCTTGCATTGTATTGTGCAGTTTCCCTTGTATTGCTTTAACACACAATGCACAAAATTACATTTAACGTATACATATTTTATATATTTATATGAATGTGTGTCTGTGTGTGAGAGGCAAGTTAGAGATAATTAAGTTTATTCTCATGGATCAGAAGCAACTTTGATTTAAATAATCACTATTAATTTATTTGTCTTGTAAGATGATGTGCATGAACCATAAAGGCAATTATATATATAATTATATAGTAATAATATATAAATACATATATATTTATACACACATATATACACACATACATATGCACACATACAAATACACGCATACATATGGATACATTTATATGCATACATACACACATATAAACATATATATACATACATATATACACACATATACATATACATGCATATATACACATACATGCATATATACACATACATATATATTTATACATATGATAATTTTCCAACGATCAATAGATTTACGATCAGTTCCTGTGGATTGGAGGATAGCTAATGCTATCCCACTTTTCAAGAAAGGAGCGAGAGAGAAAACGGGGAATTACAGACCAGTTAGCCTGACTTTGATGGTGAGAAAGATGTTGGAGTCAATTATTAAAGATGTAATAATGGGGCATTTGGATAGCAGTAAAAGGATTAGACCAAGTCAACATGGATTTATGATTTTACAATGCATTTAAGCCTCTTCCATTTTTATGAGATGCATTCCTGGAATATGTAGGAAGTTTATTGTAACCTAGTGCTACATGCCTGAACAATGGATGATATATCACTTAAATGCAATTGTTTTCAGTTGTGTGGAGAGACCTGTATATTGAAGATGCTTTTTGCCTCTAATATGTCAATTTACCTTAAATGTAGAAGAGCTTATTAAAATCTTCTTACAAAGACCATTAAGTATTTTCTTTCTATCCTCTTTTGGACCCAAGGCATAGCAGAGCTGCCAACTCTCACGAAGAGGTAAGGGAGGGAGAGATGGAAGGGAGGGAGAGAGGGAAGGGAGGGAGATCGAGAGAAGAGAGGGGAAGAGAGAGAGAGAGAGAGAGATCGAGAGAAGAGAGGGAGAGAGAGATGGAGAGAAGAGAGGGGAGAGAGAGATCGAGAGAAGAGAGGGGAGCGAGAGATCGAGAGGAGGGGAGAGAGAAGAGAGGGAGAAGGGGGAGAGGGAGAAGGGGGAGGGGGAGAAGGGGAGGGAGAAGGGGGGGAGGGAGAAGGGGGGGGGAGAAGGGGGACGGGGAGAAGGGGAGAGGGAGAAGGGGAGAAGGAGAAGGGAAAAAGGGGGAAGAGGGAGAAGGGGAGAGGGAGAAGGGGGACAGGGAGAAGGGGGAGAGGGAGAGTGGAACGATAGCACATTATAACGCGCAGCCGTCCCATTCCGACCAAAGATTATAGAGCTGAGCTCCACTAGTATCTTTGATTGCGGCCGCCGCCACCGAACCCCCCGACCCACCATTGCACCCAAAGATGATAGAGCAGAGTTATATAATATTTGATTGCACCCTTCTTCACGGCGGGCTTGTGATCTTTGCTTGTGATGCCTTGACAATTCGAGGGACATAACGGGTAACAGCCGTCCATTCTCGAACTTGAATCTGAGCTCGAAAAATCTCCTGGTCACTGGACCTGATGTGTCCCGCGGGTCATATTGTGGAGACCAATCCCTTACAAGAACAAAACCAAAAACGTACAGAAGTGTTAAAATTGTCTTTATTATTATGGTAAGAAAAGAACTATTAAAAATAAGTCTAATAACTTTCTAATGTACCGACAAACCCAGTTTCCCAATGGCTGTTGATGGGAGAACAGAAAATAACATTTTCACGACAGAATATCGACTGAAAATAATAAAAATATTTTCTCACCTTTCTTTTTTATTGGGGAACTTAAAGAATGACAGGTCGGGTCGTTTCGATTTACGATTAGAATAATTGATAGCAGAGCAGTGAGATGAAATTTAGATAAGGACGCCATGACAGTGTGGGGGAAGCCCAATAAATGCCTCGAAAAATGGCGTCGACGATCACACACGTCATACTACGCGTTTTTCGAGGAGTGGTCTATCTTGCTCCTCTATAATCTTTGGGCCAAAGGGCATGTTTCCGCATTGTATCTCTAAACTAAACTATAGTACTGAGCAACAAGAACAGTGAAGGAAGCAGCTGTTTCTTTCAACACTAGAGTTTTAGGCAATATAAACAAGAAGACTGAAGACTAATCAGTTGAGTTTAGGGTGATATGTATTTAATGTTAAAAGCATTCTTTGGCCCTTACAATATTTTGAAGCCAATTATTTCATATAATTCCATCTTTATTTTTTCTAATCCAGCAGAGTCAGAATCGGTGATGGAAATTAAAAATGGTTTTGGCATGAAATGACAGTGATGCCACACTAGCATTGTACGCGCTTTAATTCAGTGTGCTATTTTAATTAATGCTCAAATCTAACTTTGTAACATTATGTTATAACATCATTATTAAGACCACTCTTTATGAAGGAGTCTTCTAAAATGACTTGTCTCAGAAGTCTGAAGTAACCATGTGCTGTGTAATCTGGTGTCATCATTAATATGTCACTGTGAAGTTTTTGTTTTAACATGTACTAAATAAAATTACGAATACACATGATATTTAATTTTCCTCCATACTTTTTCCATCCTTTCTCCTTACTTCCATTCTTCCATCTCCAGATATTAGTTGCTTTAGATGATCCAAAGTTAAGGTGTATTTTCACCCTGCTGCAGACCCATTTTTTCAGAGTGCCAGTGATGTCAAACACTACATCGCCACGTGGACTAGTTGTGCAAGTGTTTGTGTTGTTAAACCTCCCGAATAGGTGATTTTTTTTTTTAGAATTCACAAATACAAGTCCATACTTGATACTGATTATTTTAGAGATAATGAGATCAAAAATGGATAACTCCCTTTCAATTATGCGCAGTGTACACAAGGAGAAAAGATGCAAAATAATTACAGACAATTGTAAGTGGATTTTTAATAATTGTTTGCTCTTTTAATGAGGAACATCTAACTTAATTAAATATTGCATATTATTAAAAGTTGAGTGCAGCTGTAGGAATGTCTGCATGTCCTGTAATATTTGCAAATTTGCGAGGTCACATTGTTGTCAGTTACTAGGTGATATTGATTGATAAGAAATTGCAGAGGAATAGAAATATTTTTACTTTTCCATTGTTCCCCGTTTGCCTTCCAATGTGCATAATACAAATCTAAGTCTATTTACAAATGTTATCTCATGAAATGTTAGAATAAAAGATGGAAATATTTAATTGAGGTGTATAAAATGTGTGGGCCGGGCTATTTTCAGAAATAAACAAGAGCTGAGAGGTGTCAGTGGATGGCCTGAGATGTCAACATCTGCACTTAGCATCTCTCATCCTTCTTTTTTCTTTAATGTCTAGTTCTTTTTTTGCTCAACTTAATCAATTCCTCTTTATAAGTTCTCCAATGCGTCTTCCAAGCCACTGTGGTGTGTGCTATTTCAAATGGACTTTCCACTCTGGTCATAACTATAAGAATGAGTTCCATTTCTAATCACTTTCTAATTTTTCACTCGCATTTCCTTCCCCCCTTCCAACCCCCAATTCTTTCAGCGGCCATCAATGGTAAACATTTTTAATCTTTATACTCCTGGCTGCTGACTTTCAAGTTCCCAGCTAACTATCTTCTGGATCTGTAGTCAGCACATCGGCGAGACTAAGCGTTGACTGGGCGATCGTTTCACTGAACGCTTTCGCCTAGTCTGCCTGGACCTACCTGATCTCCTGGTTGCCATTCCCCTTCCCATTCCCACACTGACCTTTCTGTCCTAGGCCTCCACCATTGTCAGAGTGAGGCCAAATGCAAATTGGAGGAACAACACCTCATATTTTGCTTGGGCAGCTTACAACCAGGGGTGTGAATTTAATTTCTCTAACTTCAAGTAACCCTTTCATCCCCTCTCTCCCTCCACCCCTCCCCCACCCAAGTCGTACTAGCTTCAAAGTCGTCTTGCTGAGTCTTATTGTCTGTACTCCTTCTCACTTAGCACACAGCTAACCATGGCCTGTTTCCTTACACATAGTTTATTTTTTGCATATCCTTCATTAATTTGTTCTATATCTCTCCACATCACTACATCTCTCGTTTCCCTTTCCCCTGACTCTCTGCCCGAAGAAGGGTCTTGACCCGAAACATCATCTGTTCCATTTCTCTAGAGATGCTGCCTGTCCCGCTGAATTACTCCAGCATTTTGTGTCTATCTTCTACATCTACTGATTTGCTACATTTTACCATATTCTATGATTTGTCCATGTTGAAAGCATGACAACCCTTCCCCTCTTAGTTGTTCATCAGAATGCAAGTGATGGGAGGAGGTGTAGACCAAGCAGTCCCGCTGCCATTCAATAAGATTGTGGCTCATCTGATCTTGGTCTCAGCTAAACCTTCCTGCTCGTTCCCTTGCAAAAATTCAACACGCCAGACTTCACGGCTCTGAAGCGGAGTATTCCGAAGGTTCATGTGAGAAGAAAGTCTCCCTCAACTCCTCATTGATGTCTCCCTCATCATATGGCACTCATTCCTGCACCCATCATAAGTAACAAAGTCTTGGGAACATCCGGTATCCCCACTGAAATCTAAAGATATGGCAGTGAATGCTTCAATCCTAAATCCACTTTCCCATTGTTATATCTGGGAGGAGGGGGATATCGGAACATATCTCAACATTATTGCTACTATATCCATTATCAAAATGGTAACAAGCCCAACTGTGGTAAAAAAATAGAGGGTCTCACTATGTCTGCCACATGGGCTACCTCAAATACTTCCCATCAGTGGCCAAAGACCACAGTGTGAATTCTGTCCATCTACACACACACAGTAGACGTGATCTTCATTGCAGGGAGCAGCATTGGCCACTGTACAAAACCGTTTTTGACCTTACTCCAAAATGGTCCATGACAGTATGAAAGCCTCATACTCACCTTTGGGACAACAAGACACCCAATCTCAGTAAAGACCAGAGAAAGGTCCTACCCATTCCTTCTATCTAGAGATGCTGTCTGTTAGTCTGTGCTTGTTGGAATCTTGCGCCACAAGGGAATCAAGGGGTTATGTGGATTGAGCTGCAAAATTGAGTTGAAGTCAATGATTGTAATGGTACAATGAACAGCAGAGCAGACTCCAGAGAAACTCTGGCCATTTGCTGCTCTTATTTCCTTTGGCTGTGCTCTTGCTCTGTTGACCACCTCACTTTCTTTAGATATGGAAACTGCTGGGCAAGTGTGTGGTGTCAAAGTTCAATGGGCATCATACGTGAATGTCCACTGCAGCGTGCTGAGGACAGTGCCTCGTGTGCTTGCCTGTGCATGCTCAATGGGATATTTTACATTGGGCTTGTGAGGTAGAATGGCAACCTTGCTGAAAACTGGTGCAGGACTGTCAAATACAGCTATGTCATTTCCAGCATAAATGCAAACCCCTTTCAGTGCTGTCACAATTCTAATGTTCAGTTTCCAGGGGTTGCAGTATCTGTGGGAGGCAGGTCCCACCTCTAACTCTGGGTAGCTCTATCAGAGCTCAGCTCGTTCCCTGCTGGTTCCCTAATCCATTACTCATCCCTCTACAGCAGATGTTCCCATCCCCTACCCGACAAACATAGAAACATAGAAAATAGGTGCAGGAGTAGGCCATCCGGCCCTTCGAGCCTGCACCACCATTCAATATGATCATTGCTGATCATCCAACTCAGTATCCCATACCTGCCTTCTCTCCATACCCCCTGATCCCTTTAGCCACAAGGGCCACATCTAACTCCCTCTTAAATATAGCCAATGAACTGGCCTCAACTACCTTCTGTGGCAGAGAATTCCACAGATTCACCACTCTCTGTGTAAAAAATAATTTTCTCATCTCGGTCCTAAAAAACTACCCTCTTATCCTTAAACTGTGACCCCTTGTTCGGGACTTTCCCAACATCGGGATTAATCTTCCTGCATCTAGCCTGTCCAACCCCTTAAGAATTTTGTATGTTTCTATAAGATCCCCCCTCAATCTTCTAAATTCTAGCGAGTACAAGCTGAGTCTATCCAGTCTTTCTTCATATGAAAGTCCTGGCCATCCCAGGAATCAGTCTGGTGAACCTTCTCTGTACTCCCTCTATGGCAAGAATGTCTTTCCTCAGATTAGGACAAAGCCTTGAGTTGCTTGTGTACTAACATGATGAAAATGTATTTATTCAAAGTTTGTTAACACGCATTAGCTGCTCCTCTGTTGATATCACTAAGTTAAAATCCTCCCCCTTGCTCCCTCCATGAACATTTCAATGCCTGTCTAGAACTTTGCTCAGTTCCAACTCTATCTTCTTGTACTCTCCCGATTTCAGTCATTTCACCACGAGGCCTTGCTTTCAGCTGCATAGTTCCATGTTCTAGACTTTGCTTCCTTTTCCTCGACCTCTGAATCTGACCTGGAGTATTGTGTGCAGTTTTGGTCCCCTAATTTGAAGAAGGACATTCTTGCTATTGAGGGAGTGCACCATAGGTTCACAAGGTTAATTCCCGGGATGGCGGGACTGTCATATGCTGATAGAATGGAGCGGCTGGGCTTGTACATTCTGGAGTTTAGAAGGATGAGAGGTGTTTAATGAAACATATTAGATTATTAAAGGTTTGGACATGCCAGAGGCAGGAAACATGTTCCCGAAGTCCAGACCAGGGGCCACCATTTAAGAATAAGGGGTAAGCCATTTAGAACGGAGATGAGGAAACACTTTTTCACACAGAGAGTTGTCTGGATACTTTCAAGAGAGAGCTAGATAGGGCTCTTAAAGATAGTGGAGTCAGGGGGTATGGGGAGAAGGCAGGAGCGGGGTACAGATTATGGATGATCAACCATGATCACATTGAATGGCGGTGCTGGCTCGAATGGCTGAATGGCCTACTCCTGCACCTATTGTCGATTGTCTATTGTCTAGTCCTCCATCCTGGAACCACTGTTGAACAGAGGTCTGGTGCAGTGCCTTGTGAAATGTTATTATGTTGGACATGTTGAATTAATGTAAGTTGCAGTTGCTGCCATGTCCCGCTGCTTTGAATCCCTGGTTTACTGAAGTTTAAATCACAAGGTGGCACAGCTTAACCTTTGTGATTCTCCTCATATAATCATGCTCTTGGTTCTAACTAGTCATCAGGGTAATTATTTAGATTTCCAGCACAGTTTCAATTAAGATCTGAGACAAAAGCAGTAACTTGGTGGAGTATATCATTATTTATGAGAAAAGATGCAAATTGCTATTTTTGTTTTATATGAACAGATATTAATTTATAAGTACATTTTAAGACATAGTCGCGTTCTAGTTTATTTTTGTACTAGTTGTCTACATAATGGCTAAAGATAGAAAATTGATCCATGAGATAAAATGTGACCCTTTTTAAAGTGAGCAGAATTGATGTATATTCTGGTAGAATGGAAAAACAAAGGTTAATTACAATTTAAATGAGAATAGCCGACTGTGTGTTTTAATCAAATAATTCACGGCCAAACTAATGTTATTGACCATTGTTTAATTCTGAAAAATGATTTGATGAATGAGTTATGTGTGCAGAAGGTTGTGAAATAATTTCCAATGGCTTTTGCATCACAACGTTGGAGCAACAGAAAGTCTTGTGATTGAAACCTAAGCAGCATCTTGGGAAACCATTCCAGATTTAGTGTTCTGATCCTCTCTGCAACTGACAATACAATTTAGTTTTGGTCCTGAACTGAACTCACTGGATTACTCTGTTCCTCTCTCTCTGCAGATGAAATTATGCAACAAGAAATCAGACCCCTGCTTGCAGTTGATATTATTGAACAGCTACATAAACAGTTTGCCATCCTATCAGGTAGGAAATTAGCAACTTTTCCTTTTTCGTTACTCGATGCTGCCTGGAACATGAAAAAATGTTTTGTAATGGAGTATTTTGTTTGGGTGTTAATGTGATATAGTGCTCGAGGCAGTTTGCTCATCTCATGATCTGCTTCTCGGTAATCAAGCCTCGTGGAAAAACGTTGTGTTTATTTGCATATAATGAAAAAAACAATAACTGCATTGTGTTTAGATTGTGCACTTCTACTGCACGCTTCCTATTTTATGATTTATATTAAGTTACTGCAATTAATTTAAATAAATTAAATCATCCCTTAACTACCTAAATTCAAGTGAATTCAAAAGCAGTTCCTGTAACCTTTCTTTGTAGTTCATGCATAGAGTTCGGATAAGATTCTGGTAAATCTATTTTCTGATCTACTGCATTTTCTTAACATTTCTGATCATTTTCTGTACCTCTACATGTTTTAATGATCCGTGTCCATGAAGCCGATACGATACCATTTTGTTTATCCCAGGAGGGAATTTTTAAGAAAGAACTGCAGATGCTGGAAAAATCAAAGGTAGACAACAAAAATGCTGGAGAAACTCAGCGGGTGAGGCAGCATCTATGGAGCGATGGAATAGGTGATGTTTCGGGTCGAGACCCTTCTTCAGTCTGAAGAAGGGTCTCGGCCCCAAACGTCACCTATTTCCTTCGCTCCATAGATGCTGCCTCACCGCTGAGTTTCTCCAGCATTTTTGTCTACCCAGGAGGGAAATTGATCTGCCAACAGCCATGAAGCACAAAATACATGAAACATGAAATTAAAGAGATGAGTGGAAAGGATTGGGGATGTGCGAAGATTGGGGAGGGGAGGGGATGGTGTGGGGGAGGGGGGGGGGAGGGGGGGTAGTACAGAATGGAATGGAATGCTATTTTGTTGTCATTCAACCAACTTGGTTTGAACTAAATTGCATTTTCTACAGTTTTTTACATTACAAAAAAACCCAAGACCCACACTTAACACAATTTACATAAACATCCATCACAGTGAGTCTCCAACACCTCCTCACTGTGATGGAAGGCAAAAGTCTTATCTCTTCCCTTTGTTCTTCTCCCGCGGTCCAGCAGTCCAACTGCAGCGTCGAGGCGAACTGGGGCTCCGATGTTAAAGCCCCCGGTGGGCGATGGTAAGTCCCGCAGCCGTTTAAGCCGTGCGGGGCGATGTTAGGCCCCGCTCCGTGTCCTTTAAACCCCGCGATTCCAGTGGGAGAAGTTGCCGTTGCGGGAGCTCCGAAAAGTGGTCTCCCACCAGGAGCTCCCGATGTTCCTGTCCAACGGGCCTGCAGCCGGAGCCTCCGAAGCTCCAGAGTCGGGTCGCAGCCGTGTACCACCACAGCTCTCCCCGCTCCGAAGTCGGCCAGCTCCGCGATGTCAGGTCCACAGGCTCCACGACTGGAGCCCCCCAGGTTGGTCCTGGCCAGAGGCCGCCGCCGGCTCCACAATGTTAGGCCCAACGACCCCGGAGATCCGACAGGGAAAAAGTCGGGTCCCCGTACAGGGAATAGATTAACGGTTTCTCCCACCCCATTAGAAAGTGTACAGAGAACATTTTCGAGGATTTTGCCAGGACTTGAGCTATAGGTAGAGGTTGAGTAAGCTGGGACTCTATTCCTGGGAGTGCAGGAGGATGAGGGGTGATCTTATAGAGGTGTATAAAATCATGAGAGGAATAGATCGGTAGATGCACAGAGTCTCTTGCCCAGATTGATAAACCAAGGACCAGAAGACAGAAGACATAGGTTTATGGTGAAGGGGAAAGGATTCAATTGGAATCTGAGGGGTAACCTATTGTCACAATAACCATTGTAACCTATTGGTGGGTGTATGGAACAAGCTGCTGGAGGAGGTAGTTGAGGCAGGGACTATCCCAACATTTAAGAAATAGTTGGACAGGTACCTGGATAGGACCGGTTTGTAGGGATATGGAGTAAATGGGACTAGTGTAGCTGGGATAATGTTGGCCAGTGTGGACAAGTTGGGCCGAAGTGCCTGTTTCCACACTCTATAACTATCAACATTCCATAGAATATCAGCACGCTCCAATGTGATCGCATTATCCACCAGGTTCTTTTCCTTGCTGAATATTGTTGAAGCACTCGTTTATTGTATCACCCATTCCCTCTGGCTGCGAGAATAAGTTCCCTTGTTTGTCCATGAGTTGTCCGACCCTTTGTCTAGCTAGGCTCTTGGATCCAATGGGATTATGGAGCACTAGCTAACTAGATACGTATTAGCTTAAGGGTCGGAAACAAAGGGTGATGGTAAAATCTTGTTTTTAGGACTGGAGGCTGTGAATAGTGGTGTGTAGTAGTGGTATGGTATTGGGTCCATTGCTGTTTGTCATCTATATCAATTGGATGAGAATATACAAGGAAAAGAGTCGTACAGCATAGAAATATGCCCTTCAGCCCAACTTGCCCATGCTGACCAAGATGCCCCATCTACGCTAGTCTCACCTGCCCATGTTTGGCCCTTATGCCTCTAAACCTTTCCTATCCATGCACCTGTCCAAATGTCTCATAAATGTTGTCATCATCTTGGTACCCAAACCATGCTGACTACCCCTCATCAAAGCCTATATATCCCAATGCATGCATATCTTATCCCTCAGAATGCTCTCCAGTAACTTGTCGACCACAGATGTTAGGCTCACTGGTATATAGTTCCCAGACTACCTTTCAGCCCTCTCTAAATAGAGGCACAACATTAGCGATCCTTCAGTCTTCTAGCACCTCACCCATGTCTAATGATGATCCATTATACTCAGCCAGGGAGCCTGCAACCCTAGCTTCCCACAGTGTCCTTGGATATATCTGATCAGGCCCCGGAGATTTGTCTACCTTCATACTCCTGAGGACCTGCAGATACAGTAGGCAGTGAAGAATGGCATGTTGGCCTTCATAACAAGAGGAGTTGAGTTTAGGAGCAAAGAGGTCCTTCTGCAGTTGTATAGGGCCCTAGTGAGACCACACCTGGAGTATTGTGTGCATTTTTGGTCCCCTAATTTGAGGAAGGATATTCTTGCTATTGAGGGAGTGCAGCGTACGTTCACAAGGTTAATTCCCGGGATGGTGGGACTGTCATATGCTGAGAGAATGGAGCGGCTGGGCTTGTATACTCTGGAGTTTAGAAGGTTGAGAGGGTATCTTATTGGACAAAAGCTGTGACTCTGTGAAAGGAAGATGATATGCATATGCCAGAATGTGGAGAGTTGAGGTATTGAGGTAAGGGTGCTGCTCCTTTCTTGCAAGATTGAAACCATTGAGACCTTTAAGAAAATGGAACGTTTTAAGCCTGAGTTACTGGGAGCAAGGAACAATTCCAGCCCAACTAAATGCCAGCAGATGGGATAAGTGGATATGGGAATCTTTTTGGCATTGTCAAGGTTGGCCAAAGGGCCCATTTCCATGCTGTGTGACTTCTATGGCTTAGAAAGGGCAGCAATGAAACAAAATATATTTGCAGTCTGAAGTCCTGGAAAGATGGTGGTTATTGAAATAGGCGAAATTGAAGGTGAAAAAAACTCTGAAGAAGGGTCTCGACCCAAAACATCACCCCTTCCTTCTCTCCAGAGATGCTGCCTGTCCCGCTGAATTACTCCGGTATATTGTGTCTATCTTCAGTGACAAAAGCTTTGCTGGTTTGAACAGGCAATGGAACAGAGGTAGTTTAATGTGGTATTCAGGTAAAAGGAAACAAAAAACACATTTTGGATATAGATTCCCATCATTTGGAAGTTAATATCATTTATGTGAAGTTTTGAAGAAGAGTAATGAGATTGAACTTGGATAAAGAGGCTGATTCGAGTTTGCTGCAAGAACTGAACTAAGGGCACAGCGCAGCGGTAGAGTTGCTGACTTACAGCGCCAGAGATCTGGGGTCGACCCTGACTGCGGGTGCTGTCTGTGCAGAGTTTGTAGATTCTCCCCGTGACCTGCGTGTATTTTCCCCCGGGATCTTCGGTTTCCTCCCTCACTCCAAAGACGTACAGGTGTTTAGGTCAATTGGCTTCAGTAAAATCATAAATTGGCCCAATTGTGTATAGGAGAGTGTCTGGAGACTTTGCACCCAACCCAAGGTTTCCGTGCGTTTCTCGGAGGTTGCAGGTGGTTGCCGGAGGTTGCAGGTAGTGGAAGCAGGTAGGGAGACTGACAAAACCCTCCGGGAACTGCACGGAAACCTTGGGTGGGGCGCAAATTTCCAGGGGTTTCCGTTCAGGTTTCCTAAGTGGGACAGGGGCATAAATAAGTGTGCTTGGATCACTGGTTGGCATGGACTCAGTGGGCCGAAGGGCCTGTTTCCATGCTGCATCTCTAAACTAGAGTGGGGAAGCTGTGACGTGATGGCAGTCTGACTGTGGAATCAAGAGGCCTGGGCCTAGTCAGTGCTGGGCCTTAGTGGCAGAGGCTGGTGAGGGTCCAAATGGAAAATAAATCCCCAGGCTGTGGCCCATCAGGATGCTCTGCATGCCGACTTACTCCTCCTCCAAGCTGGATGAAAGTACTCGCCTGGAACAGGCATAAGGGGACAGGAATTGATCATGTGATGGAGGACCAGTGGAAGGGGGGAGAAAATCACTGGTGTAAACCAATTAATCTAAAAAAGGGGAGTAGCTGAGGGTATCAGTCAATACTTAGTTCAAGTGTTTAAGAAGGAACTGCAGATGCTGGAAAATCAAAGGTAGACAAAAGTGCTGGAGAAACTCAGCGGGTGCAGCAGCATCTATGGAGCGAAGGAAATAGGCAACGTTTTGGGCCGAAACCCTCGAGGGTTTCTCCAGCACTTTTGTCTACCTTCTATACTTAGTTCAAACTATCCAGGTATTTTTTTATTTAAAAGCATGAATTGAGATCTTTGCCATTGTAATATTGCCATTTTAATATTGTAGAAGGCAATCAGAAGGCAATCATTGCATTTGTTGGTAGCAGTAACTTAGTGTTAGCACCTCTGAGACAGGAGATTATAGGTTTCTTGGGTGGTTGATGGTCAGGGTGGATGGTGGGAGAAAGGAGCAGTTTGCATGTCAAATCTCTATGGCTAGACGTGCTGGCCCGGGAATGAGTTTACATGCAGTTGCCACTGTAATGCAGCAGTGCAGGATTGCTAAACTTTTGAAGCTGCCATTTTCGCAGCGAAATAAAGAGCTGATCAATTTAGAGTCATAAAGTCATAATCATAGAGTGATACAACAAGGAAACAGGCCCTTCGACCCAACTTGCCCACACCAGCCAGCGTTTGGTCCATATCTCTCCAAACCGGTCCTATCCATGTACATGTCTGACTGTTTATTAAACGTTGGGATAGTTCCTACCTTAAGGGCCTGTCCCACGAGCATGCGACCTGCATGCGGCAAGCGCGACCAAACAGGAAGCAGGAGCCGCGCGGAGGTCGAGTGATCCCCGTACAGGGCCGGTCCCACCAGCAAGCGCCTGTATGCGGCGAGTGCGAACAAACCAGAAGCTGGGGCCGCGCGGAGGTCGAGTGGGTGACGTGAAGTTCGAGCGAAGTCCGCGGGAAGTTCACGTGTGACATACAGCGTCAAGACGCTGCGTATGCCCGTCGAGGCGGCTGCGGGCTCGCAGGCCGTTGCCGCGCGGAATTTTTTGAACATGGTCAGTTTTTCGGAGCCCCGCGCAATGTCGGGACCAACTCCGCACAACTCCATACGGCTCCGGAATCGAAGTGGGACCGGCCCCGCGAGGCCATATGGCTCAAGCGACCACGTTAGGTCACACTTGCCGCATGCAGGTGCATGCTCGTGGGACAGGCCCTTTATTTCCTGTGTTCTTATCAATTCCGAACTAGGACGGTACAATGGCGCAGCGGTAGAGTTGCTGCCTTACAGCACCAGAGACCCGGGTTTGGTCCAGGCTACGGGTGCTGCCTGTACAGAGTTTGTACGTTCTCCCCGAGACCTGCATGGGTTTTCTCCGGATGCTCCGGTTTCCTCCTACTCTCCAAACACGTACAGGTTTGTAGGTTAATTGGTTTGGTATGAATGTAAAATTGTCCCTTGTGTGCAGGGATCACTGGTCGGTGCGGACTCGGTGGGCAGAAGGGCCTGTTACCGCGCTGTATCTCTAAACTAATCTAAACGTGAGATAATGCAAAGGGCATGTCCAGGAAGGTTAAGATGGCTAGCACAGTGTATGGTAAGTCCTTTAGAAGGGGGGAGAAGGAGTGGAGACACTTTTAAGAAGCCAGACAACTTTTAATAAGCCAGAGATACACAGCTGAGAAGTTTGGCGGACATTTAACATTACCGGTCGGATATCCTTGGTTCTGAAAACTCGCGCTTACGTTTTTATTTCCCCAATGAGCCAATGAAAATGCCCGGTCAGTAAAGGCGATTAACTAAAACAACCTCAACTACCTATAACTACATGCAGCAGCCATAATCGTGGTTAAAAAAACCCCCCAAGATAAAAACAATTTAATCAAACGGAGGGTGAGAGCTTAAACTTTGACACCATGTTGGTTTGAAGTCCTTGTAATAATAAAGACATCCCACCTTGGCAGGTTATACACTGTTTATTTAAAATAAACAACTACAAGCTCTTACTTGAGAGTTCTTTTAAAATCTTTTTATTGTTTTTCCCCCCAAAAAAAAGCAAAAATAAAAGATAAAAAACAGAGCAAAAAGAATAATGATAAACAAAACAATGGTATTGATACATAGGGATCAGGATTACATTAATAACAGTTAACTTCATACTGAAGAGTGTAGTAGATCGTGATGTTAATAAGCTAGTGGGCGTAACTACAAAAGCATGACATAACATGATCCGCTGATCTACAGCGACCCCACTACAACTGCAACTACAACTACAAGATTATCGATTTTCTCAAATTTTTGGTCGCAGAAACATTTTCAACATGTTGAAAAATTTGCAGCGACCATAATGAGGCCGCGACTAGTTCCCAGAATGACCATGACGGAGACTCACCAGAGACCACCAGTGAATATGTGGCAAGCGCAGGGTCTCCTGCACACGCATAAGAAGTCACCTAAGTGGGACAGGTCCTTATCAAGTCTGATGTAATGCACTTTGCTACATCAAATACTAACTGGACAAACAAAGTAAAGAGCAGGGACCTTGGGAGTGTAAAAGCTTATGTAGGCTATTTGACAAAATCATTCATTCGTGGGGGTAGATACAAAATGCTGGAGAAACTCAGCGGGTGAAGAAGGGTCTCAACCTGAAACATCGCCAATTCCGTCTCTCCATAGATGCTGCCACACCCGCTGAGTTTCTCCAGCATTTTGTGTCTACCTTTGATGTCACCACCATCTGCAGTTCTTTCTTAAACATTAATTAGTGGGGGATCTTGGGATGGAGTAGAGGGTCATATCACTGACTCACTTACCATGCTGCTGAAATGGCACTGGTTGTAAAATGGACTAGCCCATCGTGTTCTATTGTTTATGCTATTTACAGCTATATCGGGTAAAAGCAATAACTTCACCACACTCTAGTAGCAGAACAACTTTCCAGGCAACAATTTCCAGATGTCCAGTGTTAACTATGCCTCTATGCTTCTCTGTTCTATTTCCATTCCTCTAAGTTTCTCTGAGGCATTTTGCTAATTAGACTTCAAAAGAAAGCATTACTGTACCAGGTCTAACTGGACGTTGGCCCGTTGAGTGTTTGGAAATTCTTACAATTTTGTGCTCCTATACTGGATTCCATGAGTTGTCCATGTCAATATTGGTGAGCACTGTTAACCATGCCATTATTTCTACAGCTAAATTTCTCATCCTTTTTAAGTGTGTTCATAGCTAAATACAATACAATACCGTTTATTGTGATTTGAACCTCAAATGAAGTTCAAACAAAATTTTGTTTCTGCTATCATACAACAAGAAGAAACAATTAACAAGACACACAATGAACACAATTTACACAAACATCCATCACAGTGAATCTCCTCTTCACTGTGATGGAAGGCAAAGTCATTGTCTCTCCCCAGTTTTCCATTCTTCTCCCTGTGTTAAAACCTCCGGCGGGCGATGGCAAGTCCCGCGGCCATTAAAGCCGCGCCGGGCGATGTCAGGCCCCGCTCCACGTCTTGATGTTGGAGCCCCCGGTGGGCGATGGCAAGTCCCGCAGCCGTTAAATCCGCACCGGGCGATGTAAGGCCCCGCTCCGGGTCATTTTCAACCCCGCAATTCGGGCAGGGGAAGTTGCCATTGCAGGAGCTCTATAAAACGGTCTCCCACCAGGGACCCGCGAGCTCCCAATGTCACCATCCACCGGGCCTGCAGCTGGAGCCTCCAAAGCTCTGAAGTCGGGCTGCAGCCATGTGCCACCACAGCTCACCACGCTCCGAAGCCGGCCAGCTCCACGATGGTAAGTCCGCAGGCTCCACTACCGGAGCCCCCAGGTTGTTCCGGTTGGAGGCCGCTCCACGGTGCTGGGCCCCAACGACAACGGAGACCCGACAGGGAAATTATCTTTGGATGAGTATTACTTTAAATGAAACAATAGGAAAAGGAAGAGGAACAATATATTGTGTAGGAAGGAACTACAGATGCTGGTTTACACCAAAGATAGACACAAAATGCTGGAGTAACTCAGTGGGACAGGCAGCATCTCTGGAAGGATGGAATGGGTGACGTTTTGGGTTGAGACTCTTCCTCACCTTTACCCTTCTTCACTTCTTGAGAGGATGAAGGGTCTTGACCCCAACTGTCACCCATTACTTCTCTCTCGGAACAAAATATTGTTTATGTCAAATTATAGGTTTCTATGAAAAATATCTCCAGGGTGACCATAGGGGGCGGCAAACTCCTACAATTCTTGCTCCAACACGTCTGACTGTGCGATCATTGCTTTGGTCCACAGTAGATTAATTATTCGACATTGATTATTACCCAAGAAATGTTATGTCTGCATAAATAATGAGGTTTGATTGGCATCTTCACGTTTGTGATAAACCATCTTTCTTCCCCTGCAGAAGAAATTACATCATTAGTTGGGCTGCGTTGTCTTTGCACAAGAACAGAATCTTGTGTAAAGTCAATGCACACATGCAGTCAAGCAGCATCTGTGGAGACAGAAGCTGTCATTCAATCCTTTGGACTGATAAGGAATAGGAAAGGGTAGGGACAGTACATAGCAGTGTGTGTAGGTGATTGGAGGAGTCATGTAGGGAGGAGATGATAAGCAGTTGGACCCAGGTGGGGTGGGGGATCAGAGGGATTAACAAAGGGAGCATAAAAAATGGGTGCCAGGGAGGAGAGCACTGGGGTAATTGGAAAATTAAATGTTCATATCATAACGTAAGCTACCCGAGCAGAATGTTGAGATGTTAGAGTCCTAAACTATGGGTGCTGCCTGTACGGAGTTTGCACGTTCTCCCTGTGACCTGCATGGGTATTCCCCGAGATCTTTGGTTTCCTCCCACACTCCAAAGATGTACAGGTGAGCAGGTTAATTGGCTTGGTATGAATGGAAAATTGTCCCCAGTGTGTGTAGAATATTGTTATTGAGCGGGGATCACTGGTCGGTGCAAACTTGGAGATCCGAAGAGCCTGTTTCCATGCTGTATCCCTAAACTAAACTATTCTCCGTTTTCTGAACAATGGCGTGTGTAATCATTTTGCTGCAAGTATCCATGTGAATCACAATAGTTGCATGACTGGTTCAGGTTCATGAATTAGCAGCTATTGATACGTGTAAATGGTTAATTTACGTGAAAATATTATTTAGCCATCTGCTGATTGCTGTAAACATGTTGGGGAGATTTATACCACAGGAAATTGCAAGCTAAATTCTGACCAACGCCCAGTGCATGCCACAATCGTGTATGCAACTTTCAGCTGTTGTTACAAAATTCCTGTTTCATAAATATAAATTCAAAAATTAAATTTTCTTTTTAAACACTTGTTTATGTAAGCAGAAAAAAATCAAACCTGCACTAATGTTTATATTAGGGCCAGTAATTGGTTGGGATTGTAACTAACAATTGTAACAAACAAATGGATAAGAGATCAGATCAAGGTTTAATTTTGGGAAGATCACTCATTAAATAATTGTAAGGTTACAAATAAAATAACAGCACAACGTCATTTGGCAAGGTTCCACTTGGTTGGCTGCTCTGTAAAGTTAGGTCGCATGGGATACAGGGAGAGCTAACTGAATGCATAGAAAATCTGCTTCATGGAAGGAAGCAGAGGGTGATGGTGAGACCACACCTGGAGTATTACGAACAGTTTTGGTCTCCAAATCTGAGGAAGGACATTATTGCCATAGAGGGAGTGCAGAGAAGGTTCACCAGACTGATTCCTGGGATGTCAGGAATGTCTTATGAAGAAAGACTGGATAGACTTAGAAACATAGAAACATAGAAATTAAGTGCAGGAGTAGGCCATTCGGCCCTTCGAGCCTGCACCGCCATTCAATATGATCATGGCTGATCATACAACTCAGTATCCCGTACCTGCCTTCTATCCATACCCCCTGATCCCCTTAGCCACAAGGGCCACACCTAACCCCCTCTTAAATCTATCCCATGAACTGGCATCAACTACCCTCTGTGGCAGAGAGTTCCAGATATTCACCACTCTCTGTGTGAAAAAAGTTCTTCTCATCTCGGTTTTAAAGGATTTTTCCCCCTTATCCTTAAGCTGTGACCCCTTGTCCTGGACTTCCCTAACATCGGGAACAATCTTCCTGCATCTAGCCTGTCCAACCCCTTAAGAATTTTGTAAGTTTCTATAAGATCCCCTCTCAATCTCCTAAATTCTAGAGAGTATAAACCAAGTCTATCCAGTCTTTCTTCATAAGACTTGGTTTATACTCTCTAGAATTTAGGAGATTGAGAGGGGATCTTATAGAAACTTACAAAATTCTTAAGAGGTTGGACAGGCTAGATGCAGGAAGATTGTTCCCGATGTTAGGGAAGTCCAGGACAAGGGGTCACAGCTTAAGGATAAGGGGGAAATCCTTTAAAACTGAGATGAGAAGAACTTTTTTCACACAGAGAGTGGTGAATCTCTGGAACTCTCTGCCACAGAGGGTAGTTGAGGCCAGTTCATTGGCTATATTTAAGAGGGAGTTAGATGTGGCCCTTGCGGCCAAGGGGATCAGAGGGTATGGAGAGAAGGCAGGTACGGGATACTGAGTTGGATGATCAGCCATGATCATATTGAATGGCGGTGCAGGCTCGAAGGGCCGAATGGCCTACTCCTGCACATAATTTCTATGTTTCTATGTTTCTATGGTGGATGGTTATTTTTTCAGACTGGAGGCCTGTGACTAGTGGCATGCCTCAAGGATTGGTACTGGTCCATTGTTGTTTGTGTCTTATATTAATAATTTAGATGAGAATGTACATGGGCAGGATTAGTAAGTTTACAGATGACACTAAAGTGAGTGATAGTCTAGATAGTGAATATGGTTATCAAAGGTTACAGTTGGATCAGGATCTGTCGGGCAAGTGGGCAGCGAAGTTTAATGCAGCTAAATGTGAGATGTTACATTTTGGGAAGTCTAACGAGGGCAGGACCTTCACAGTATATGGCAGTGCTCAGGGGAGTGTTGTGGAGCAGAGGGATCCAGGAGCACAGGCCAATAATTCCTTGAAAGCGGCCACATGGGTAGATAAGGTGGTCAAGAAATCTTTGGCCTTCATCAGTCAGGTTAATGAATGTAGAAGCTGGGAGGTTATGTTACAGCTGTACAAGGTGCTGGTGTGGTGACATTTGGAGAATTGTGTTCAGTTTTGGTCACCCTGCTATCAGAATGATGTTGCTAAGTGACTAGTGGGGTGCCACAAGCAAGTTTTTAAGCGACGACAGGTGACTAGGCTTCGCCACATGGTCGCCGGCGTGTCACCTGTATGGTCGTGAGTCGTCTCCTCAGTCGCCCAAAGAGTTGTAGCATTTTTCTGGTCGCCTCTGGATTTTGAAATGTTCAAAACTTTTCGGCGACAGTCGGTGACGGTGGGCTTGTCGTAGATTGTCTTCTCCTGACGTAGGTGCTGTCGTAGGTTGTCGCCAGGATGACGTAGGTGGTCGCCAGGTGACGTAGGTTGTCGCCGGTGCTGACTTCTGTGAATTCCATTGTCGTATTCGCCGGCAGTCGCCTAAAAGTTTGCCTAAGTGGGACAGGCTTTTATCCTGCACATCTTTGGGATGTGGGAGAAAACCTGAGCACCCGTACAAAGCCCACACGGCAACAGGTAGAAGGGTGAAGGTACAACCTGTGTACAAATTGCATTCGCAATCCACGTTCAACCCTGGCTGCTGGAGCTGGAAGCAATAGGTCTACCAGTTCAATCGTTCCATCTTGTTTCTATATACTCATCCTCATAATGCCTTATCAGTAAAGTTGACTAAAAGTATAAAAGATTCGGTGGCACAGCGGTAGAGCTGCTGCCTTACAGCGCCAGTGACTGAGGTTTGATCCTGACTACGGGTGCTGTCTCTATGGGGTTTGTTTGTTCTCCCCGTGACCTGTGTGGGTTTTTTCCGGGATATCCGGTTTCCTCTCACATTCCAAAGACGTACAAGTTTGTAGGTTAATTGGCTTGGCATAACTGTAAAATTTCCCTTGTGTGTAGGATAGTGTTAAGGTCCTGTCCTACTTACGCAATTTTTTTCGGCGACTGCCAGCACCCATCATAGTTGCAGTAGGTCTCCGATAATTTTCAAAATGTTTAAAATCCAGCGGTGACCAGAAAATGGTACGACTCTTTGGGCGGCTACTCATGACCATACAGGCATCACCCCACGACATGCCCAAAGAATCGTCGAAAAAATCATGTAAGTGGGACAGGCCCTTTAGTGTATGGCAATCGCTGGTCGGCACGGGCTCAGTGTGCCGAAGGGCCTGTTTCCGCGCTGTATCTTTAAACTAAACTGAATTCATGATAGAGGGTTTTTTGTTTTAATTTCTGAATGGAAGGTTCAGTACATAATTCCCTGTAGAGCAACCTTTGTTGTTGGTGTATATGGAACGAGCTGCAAGATAAGGTCGTTGTGGCAGGTACAATAACAATATTTAAGAGATGTTTGGAAAAATACATTGTAGGTGGGAATTTTGTACGCTGCCCATACTCTATATCTGGCTTTACTCAGAGAGGAACAGACACAAAATATAACAGCTTGGTGATCTGCGGTGAGTTGATCGAACAAGTCGGTATATTAAAAGCCCTTAGCAATGTACATCGGAAGAAAGTGTGAGCAAGCCCAAACAGCTTCAACAAACTAGATTACAGAGTATATAAACTCAATGTCTCTGTAATCTTCTATCTTTGTCTTCCCCCAGAGTTAACTTTAACCTTGTGTTTCTTGGTTTTTGAAACTCTCACTAAATACCAATTTCCATGCAGGGAGGATTGATTCTACTCGTTAAATGGGGCCTCCTTGTTATAAAGGCCGGTCGTCCATTAACCTTCAGGAGACTTGCCAGCTCAACACGAAGTGACAAAGAGCAGTTGTAATCTCAAGATTGCAACAGATAAGAACCTAGAGGAGTTCTTCTCCCCCCAATACACAAGAAAGCCTGCTTTCCAGCAGAATCTTTCAGCTTTGCTATTCCGACTACATTCTATCTTGGCCATTTTCCCATCATGCTCCCCAGTATGTGACCTCCAGGGTTAACCATATTATAACCAACTCATCTTCCTCATGATTCTCAAAATTCCCGACCACATGGATAGGAAAGGTTAAGACAACCTCACAAAAGGTTAGGACAACTACAGAAAATGGGATGAGGTTGGATGTGGCATCTTGGTCAGCATTGATGAGTTGTGCCACCCTTTCTGTGGTGTATGACTTTTACAATGGCACTGAAAGCTACTGCAGAATTTTACACCGTCCTCTCGTGGAAGTACACGGTTGATCCTTCATTGTGACCGAAACAAAATCAAAATCAAAATCCGCAGGAAATTGCAGAGAGTTGTAGACGTAGCTCAGACCATCACACAAATCAACCGCCCTTCCATGGACTCCATCTATACCTCATGCTGCTTTGGCAAGACCACCAGCATTATCAAGGAGCAGGCTCACCCTGGTCAATTTCTCTCCTCTCCCCTCTCACACCAGGCAAGAGGTACAGAAGTTTGAAAACGCATACTTCTAGATTCAGGGGCATTTTCTTCTCAGCTATTATCGGGCAACTGAACCGTCCTCTCACCCACTAGATTGTGTTTCTGACCTCCCATCGACCTCGTTACAGACCTTTGAACTACATTTAATCAGATTTTATAGGAATTTATCTTGCACTAAATGACATACCCTGTTTCTGTACACTGTGGACAGTTTGATTGTAATCATGTATAGTCTTCTTGGTTCTTGGTCCTCCAAAATATTCCAAATGGAATTTAAACTGGAGGTGGCGGAGGGTGGACAAACAAAAAAGGATTCTTGGAGAAGGCGAGCTACCTTAAATTTAGATGCATCTGGTTGAGTAACTATTGTAGGGTGAAGATTATTCCATGCTTTAATTGTGCGGGGGAAGAATGAATTGCTGTACACATCTGTCTTGGTAGCTGGTATCTGAGCTGGTATCTGAAATTGGATCGAATGCCCTCGTCTGTTCCTAATAGGTTTGGGTTGGGTGTAGGTTTGGTAATCTATTTCGAGCTAATCTATATTTTCATTGACTGGACAACACGCAACAAAAAAGCTTTTCACACAAGACTATAATCTCAATTCTCAAAGTCCCTTCCCAACACCACTATGAGGATACTTTAAAGACTGCTAATTTCCGAGGGCAACCTGAAGAAGGGTCTCAACCCAAAACGTCACCTATTCCTTCGCTCCATAGATGCAATAGACAATAGGCAACAGTTGCAGGAGTCGGTCATTTGGCCCTTCGAGCCAGCACCGCCATTCAATGTGATCATGGCTGATCATCCCAAATCAGTACCCCGTTCCTGCCTTCTCCCCATATCCCCTGACTGCTATTTTTAAGAGCCCTATCTAGCTCTCTTGAAAGCATCCAGAGAACCTGTTTCCACCACCCTCTGAGGCAGAGAATTCCACAGACTCACATCTCTTTGTGAAAAAAAGTGTTTCCTCATCTCTGTTCTAAATGGCTTACTCCTTATTCTTAAACTGTGGCCCCTGGTTCTGGACTCCCCCAACATCGGGAACATGTTTCCTGCCTCTAGTGTGTCCAAGCCCATAACAATCTTATATGTTTCAATGAGATCTCCTCTCATCCTTCTAAACTCCAGAGTGTACAAGCCCAGCTGCTCCATTCTCTCAGCATATGACAGTCCCGCCATCCCGGGAATTAGCCTTGTAAACCTACGCTGCACTCCCTCAATAGCAAGAATGTCCTTCCTCACCTGCCTCATGCTGCCTCACCTGCTGAGTTTCTCCAGCATTTTTGTCTACCTTTGATATTTCCAGCATCTGCAGTTCCTTCTTAAACAAAGGGACTGCAGATGCTGGTTTGCACTGAAGATAGACACAAAATGCTGGAGTAACTCAGTGGGACGGGCAGCATCTCTGGAGAGAAGGAATGGATGACGTTTTGCGTCAAGACTTCTTCAGAGTTTGGGTAGAGGGAAACTAGCGATATGGAAGGGTACAAAGTGAATGTAAGGTGTGAAAAGGACAGATGAAAGCAGACGATGAGCATAGAAATGTAGAATGCTTCATTCTTGGCTGAGGGAAAGGTGACAACGAGGCATACAATCAGTAACATTTATCAGGAGGACTGAACATTATCATTGGGTGGTGCCAGCAATGGCTGCCTCAACAACAGTCTGTCTCATCCATTTCTTCTTTAGTATGTGTGAAATGTATGTTTTAGTGTTCTTTAGCTTGTTTTTATGTGAGTGGGGGGGGGGGACTTTCTTTCAATCTCTAACCTCAACAGAGATGCGATTTTTTCCCGTATCGTATCTCCGTCCGCACTGCGACCTAACATCGTGGAGTTGGCGGCCTCTGCTGGAGAATGACTACGGGAGCTCCACCGCGGGATCCTGCGGACTAACCATCGAGGACCTCGCGATCCCTTTGTCAGGGTTGCCGATCCCTTTGCCAAAGATTGAGCAGACTAGGCTTGTAGTCACTGGAGTTTAGAAGGATGAGGTCGGATCTTATAGAAACATATAAAATTATAAAAGGACTGGACAAGCTAGATGCAGGAAAAAATGTTCCCAATCTTGGGCGAGTCCAGTACCAGGGGACACAGTCTTAGAATAAAGGGGAGCCATTTAAGACTGAGGTGAGAAAAAACTTTTTCACCCAGAGAGTTGTGAATTTGTGGAATTCCCTGACACAGAGGGCAGTGGAGGCCAAATCGCTGGATGGATTTAAGAGAGAGTTAGATAGAGCTCTAGGAGCTAGTGGTGCCAAGGGATATGGGGAGAAGGCAGGCACAGGTTATTGATTGGGGACGATCAGCCATGATCACAATGAATGGCGGTGCTGGCTCGAAGGGCTGAATGGCCTCCTCCTGCACCTATTTTCCATGTTTCTATGTTTCTATGGATCGACCTCTGAGCTCCAACCACGGGAACCTGCAGACTTTAACACCGTGGAGCTCGCGGTCCCTGGTTAGCGACCATCTTCGGGAACTCCGAGCCGCAGGAGCTTAGACCGCCCCGACACGGGAGCTTTGATCACCGGCTGTGCGAGCTTCGATTGCCCCGACTGCAGGAGATTAAAGAAGAAGAATATTAAACTGTATTGTCTTCCATCACTGTGAGGAATCCGCTGTATGTTCATTTATGTTAATTTGTATGTAGATGTGTGTCTTGTTGCTTTTTTTAAGTATGTCTGTATGGTAAATTGAATATCACTGTACCTTTATTGGTACACATGACAATAAACTGACTTTTGAAACTAGTCGGAGAACTAGGATGAGGGAAGGGCGGCGAGAGAGGGAAAGCAAAGGTTACTTGAAGTTAGAGAAATCAATATTCATACCACTGGGTTGTAAGCTGCCCAAACGAAATATGAGATGCTGTTCCTCCAATTTATGTTTGGCCTCAATCTTAAATGCCATTCTCACGGGGCGACTTGACGCAAGATGTAACCAGAGTGAAGTGGTCGTGGTCTAGCACGATATCACACGATATAACGGGGGGTAGATAAAGAGTTCCCACGGTACTCGGCATTTCTGTTATTTGTGCGAGTGACTTGTCCGTCTCCCGAGCTTTCCCGTTAAATCTTGAATGAACATTGTGAACTGTGAAGTGTCACGTGGCACAAATGATGTCACTTTTTTTTTCACACACTATAAATATCCTCCCTTGGTTGAATTGGCTCATTTGGAGACATGCCTGTACTAATGCCGTGACTTTACTGCAGGAAGATGCCACATTACTTAGACGATGTTAGTTGCGCCCAAGTTTAAATTTCCAACGTGTGTTTCAGAAGTACCACAGATCCCCACCTTTATAAATTTCTATCTGGCAGTGTTTTCTGTCTCAGGAATTTCAGCCCTTTGTCTGTAGTTACTGTCATCAAATATAGACAAAGGGCTGAAATTCCTGACAGAAAACACTGCCAGATAAAAATTTATAAAGGTGGGGATCTGTGGTACTTGTAAAGAGTCAGCGCAGAATCCTTGATAATCAAAAACTGTCTGAATCAGCAAGTTAGACACAAAATGCTGGAGTAACTCAGCGGGCCAAGCAGCATCTCTGGAGAAAAGGAATAGATTCCATTTTTGGTCGGGACCCTTCTTCAGGATGATTGTAGAGGGGAACTGGAAGCAAGAAAAGATGGGGACTGTTGACATATATGAAAAATATGCTCTCAATTGTAAAGAAGTTAATCTTAATGTTGTATTGTTACTCAGACAAACTTGGTGCAGGTGGTGAATGACAAACAATGATAGCAGCCAAGTAACTGACAATGATAACAGCCAAAGAGAGGTGCTGTTATTGACAGCCAATGAGAGGTACTGTAATTGATGTGTGAGCATGTGTGTAAATAAAGTTTCTCTTCCAGTTTGAACAAGATGGATGCCCCACTGTGTTTTTTACTGCTCTGAATTATCTTCGGTCTAGCACTGGGTAGGCTGCAAGAATCGCTGCACAATACACCTCTGCCAACAGGTTATAGGCCCAGCTTTACCCAGCTTTACCTAGAGTTACCCAGACACAGTTACCCAGGGATTTACCACCGAGAGAAACGTCGCGAAGTACCGCGTGTCCGGTGAGAGTTAACTTGCTAAGCTAGCACCATGAGTAGACGGAGCGCCCAGTCGAGTAGCCGCTGGTCTCGGCTAGTTTTTGACGGAGATGAAAAGAACTATGAGCTGTGGGAGACAAAATTCTTGGGCCATCTTCGGTTGCAAGGGCTAAAGGATACCATCTTGGAAGAGCCTACCGACAATGAAGAAGAAGACGAGGCCAAAAATGCAGCGGCATATGCTGAGCTAATCCAGTTTCTGGATTTGTCCAAGAGTTTGTCGCTGGTAATGCGAGAAGCAGCGGACGATGGGCGGAAAGTGCTAACTATTTTGAGAGATTATTATGCGGGTAAGGGAAAGCCACGTGTAATAAGTCTGTATACAGAACTGACTTCACTTCAAAAGGTGAGCAGCGAGAGTGTAACTGAATATGTTATACGGGCAGAGACAGCCATCACAGCATTGAGAAACGCTGGTGAGGTATTGAGTGACGGACTGTTAATTGCAATGATTCTGAAGGGACTGCCTGAATCTTTCAAACCATTTGCTATCCATGTCACGCAAAGTGAGCAGGCAATGCCTTTTGCCCAATTTAAAACTAAACTACGGAGCTATGAAGACACGGAAAAGATGCGTGCAGCAGCATCCGACGACAATGTCATGAAGGCACGAGTGCAACCGAGTGTGAGACTCGCCACGACAAGTACAAGTGCGGAGAGAGCGGACATTGTGTGCTTCAGGTGTGGCCTAAAAGGACATAAAGCCAGAGCATGTCAACGCAAGCAGTGGTGTAGTCACTGTAAACGCACCACACATCGCGACGCAACCTGCAGATGGAAACTGCGGTGGGACAACGCGCGACAAGTTTCCGGGGAGACTAACAACAAGGAATATGCATTCCTGGTGAGTGAAAGGGACGCGAAGATCCAGTCAGAGCGTGGAGTCGAGTTGAAAGGGCTGATGGTCGATACGGGGGCAACTTCGCATATCATCACTGATATAGCAAGGTTCAAGAAGTTCGACGATATGTTCCAGTCCGAGACACACTGCGTGGAGTTGGCTGACGGCACAAGGTGTGATGGAGTCGCGGAGCGCAGAGGAGACGCGGAGGTTTGCTTGGTCGACAGCCAAGGGCGTCGCCACAACACAACACTGAGGCAGGCGTTGTACATCCCCTCATACCCGCAGGACATCTTCTCTGTAAAAGCAGCTACTTCCAGCGGAGCAACCGTAATCTTCAGGGACGGGGAAGACGTCCTACAACACAAGGACGGTACAAAATTCCACATTCATGAGTACAACAGACTGTACTATTTGCACACGGTAAACGTTGAATGTGATGACCAATGTAAGAGCAGTTATGATATGCAGACATGGCATGAGATTCTAGGGCACTGTAATTATGAAGATATTCAAAAATTACAGAATGTTGTTGAAGGTATGGCAATTAAGGGCAAAACAGACAAACCTGCTCTACACTGTGAAGTGTGTACTCAGGGAAAGTTTATCCAAACTAGGAACAGAGACCCTGATGTAAGAGCCAAAGCAGTTTTGAAGTTGGTACACACAGATTTAGCGGGACCGATAGACCCAGAGTCCAGAGAGGGGTACAGGTTTGCGCTATCATTCACTGATGATTATTCCAGTGCAGTGTTTGTGTACTTTCTAAAGAACTAGAGTGACACAGTGCAAGCCACCGAGAGGTTTCTTGCTGACACAGCCCCATACGGGAAGATTAAATGTATGAGGTCTGACAATGGTACTGAATTCATGGGAAAGAATTACCAGGCACTACTCAGCAGAAATTGCATTAGACATGAGACCTCAGCACCATACTCACCACACCAGAATGGTACTGCTGAGCAAAATTGGCGCACCCTCTTTGACATGGCCAGGTGTATGCTAATAGAGAGTGAGTTATCTAAACAGTTTTGGACCTATGCAGTGCAGACAGCAGCTGTAGTGAGGAACAGATGCTTTAACAAGCGCACAAAGCAGACTCCTTACTTGATGCTGACAAGAAAACGCCCAACCTGTCTAGGATGCAAAAGTTTGGGTCTGAGTGTTATGCCTATAAACAGGACAAGAGAAAACTGGACTCAAAAGTGTGAGAAGGGAATCTTTGTCGGGTACGACAAGAATAGCCCAGCTTACATGGTTTACTATCCTGACAATGGGAAAGTAAAGAAGCACAGACTGGTGAAGTTTGTGACCAAAACAATTGTAGAGAGGCAGACACAGACTGACATGACTTTGAGGTGCAGAATGGGGCCAGTAGGATGAGAAAAAATACTGATGAGAGTCCAGGACATACTCAGGGCCAAGATCCAGTAACTAGGCCTGAGGTGAATAGCCAAGCACAGCCAGGTGAAACCAAGCATGAGCCTGCACGTTACCCTTCTAGATTGAGGAAGAAACCAGGTTACTTAAGTGAATATGTAACTGGCAAGGCAAGTGATGATCATGTAATGATTAACATAGATTATTGCTACAGATTGATGTGTAACATCCCCCTAACATTCAGGGAAGCTGTAACCTCAACTAACTCAAAGGAATGGGTTAACGCAATGCATGAGGAAATGCAGTCGCTGAGAGAAAATGACACATTTACCCTAACCAACTTGCCTGAGGGTAAGAAAGCAGTGGGGGGTAGATGGGTATATGCAATCAAGAACAATGAGGATGGATCTGATAAATACAAGGCACGGTATGTAGCCAAAGGATACAGTCAAATATTGGGTGTAGACTATGAGGAGACATTTTCTCCTACTGCTAACCTGACCAGTATCAGAGTGATGATGCAAAAAGCAGCACAGGAAAACCTGATTTTACATCAGATGGATGTCAAAACTGCCTACCTACATGCACCAATAGATTGTGAGATTTACATGGAACAGCCAGAAGGTTATGATGTAAAATCCAGCGCAAATGAAAAGTTGGTGTATAAGTTAGAAAAGTCACTTTATGGGTTAAAACAGTCGGGTAGGAACTGGAACAAAATGCTACACGAGTATCTGACTGAAAACGACGTTGTGCAAAACCCAGCTGATCATTGTGTTTACACAAGGGAAACAGAAAATGAGAAAGTGATCATGATAATATGGGTCGATGACTTAATTATTGCTGCCAGTGATGAAAAGTCACTGAAAGCTGTGAAGGAGATGCTCACAGCCAAATTCAAGATGAAAGACATGGGCAAACTGAAACATTTTCTTGGCGTTGATTTTGACCAGAGTGATAACTGTGTGAGAATGTCACAGAAGAAATATGTGGAGAAAATACTTGAAAGGTTTGATATGCAAGATTGTAAACTGAGGGCAACACCTTGTGAACAAAAATTGAACTACACTGATGATGCAGAAATGATGACTGATGTCAGAAAATACAGACAGGTAGTAGGTAGCCTAATTTATCTGACTACTTGCACGAGACCCGATCTCAGTTTTGTAGTAAGTAAACTGTCACAGTACTTTACTGAGCCGACGGAAGAGCAATGGGGAGAGAGAGTGTAAGTTACCTAAAATCAAATAATTCAATGTTTAAGAGGGAACTGCAGATGCTGGAGAACCGAAGGTTACACAAAAAAGCTGGAGAAGCTCAGCGGGTGCAGCAGCATCTATGGAGCGAAGGAAATAGGCAACGTTTCGGGCCGAAACCCTTCTTCAGATGTTCATAGTGAACACAGACACAAAATGTTGGAGTAACTCAATGGGTCAGGCAACATATCTGGAGAAAATGAACAGGTGGCATTTGTGTCTATCTTCGGTAAAAACCAGCATCCGCAGTTCCTTCCTGCACAATGGATCTCAGTGTCAGTCTCTGACTCCCGTTGGCAGGCCATTCGGCCCACAGCCCGCCCAGCGATGACTAACCCATGTCACAGGGGGATGGTGTGAAGGCGGAGTTAGACAGAGCTTGATTAATGTTACGGTTGGGGAATGGGCCATAATATGGCCAGGGAAACGCTGTTATTCGTGACGCCCCCTCCGCCCTTTCCCAGCTGTTCTCAATCGCACCCCTGGCCACACAAAAATGTATACTTTAAGAAGGAATACACGGAACATTTAAACTCAGAACGCTTCTAACAGAGTGAGCCATGTGAGCACTTTGATCATTCTCCCTGTATTTGCATTTGACAAAATAGTCGAAAAAAATGTTTAAAAGTGTTCATACCTTTTGCTATGCCTAATTGGCCCTTACCTCTGCGAAAATAGTCTGATATTCGTAGGTGAAATGTCACCAACAATAATTGATTCTATTATTAATTGACTAATAATTAACTCTATTAGCGGAAAGATGCAATTCTGATCTAATATTATCAATGCCTCTGTCTTTGGAAGCAACACCAGCAATTTATTAAATCTGACTACATGCGGCACAGTGGTAGAGTTGCTGCCTCACAGTCCCAGAGACCGGGGTTCGATCCTGACCATGGGGGAGAGAGAGAGAGTGTAAGTTACCTAAGTTACCTAAGTCAGATCTGGGAGTAAGTCAGCGGGTCAGGCAGCATCTCTGGAGAAAAAGAATAGGTGGCGATTCGAATCGGAACCCTTCTTCAGACATCCTAATCGGAATTGAGTCTGAAGATGTGTCTCGTCCCGAAACATCACCTATTTTTCTCCAGAGATGCTGCTTGACTCGCTGAGTTACTCCAGCTTTTTGTGTCTGTCTTCGGTTTAAATCAGCATGTGCAGTTCACTCCTTACACGGGTCTCTGGAGAACATTGATTGGTAGCGTTCCGGACCCTGCTTCGGAAAGGCATCGATCGCTGGTCGGCGAGGACTCCGAGCTGTATCTCTCAGATTCAGATTCAGATTCAATTTTAATTCTCTCAAAGAAGTACATGTGAAAAATTTCTCACGGACCATAAAAATGCGGGACCTTTCAGTAAAGTCCCTTTTAAAGATTATAGTTATTTTCTTAACATAACTCTTGAATAAGTTGATGTCCATATGCGGATACAAATCTTTATTTTTTAAATTCAATCCCACAGAAGACAATTTTTACTCACCTTCTGTCCCCTCTGTCCAGCATCCGGGTTCACCGTTCAGAGGAGTTCCCACGGTAAACGCAAGAGTTATTACGGATATCGCACTGGCCACTACTGGCCTATAGTGTTGCAATGTTCAACCACAAGTGTACAAGTCACTCTTGGAGAAATTCAAGCTTGTTTGCTTGAAGCTTGCTTGAATTTTCTCCCGAGTCACCAAGTTACACGAGTACCTGCCGTTAGCGCCACGGTGGTCCACGAATGCCGTACGGTTATCGCACGAGGTTCCCACGATGTTCAACTCTGGTTAACTCTTGCGTCAAGTCGCCCCGTGAGAATGGCCTACAGTTGTCAGGGATACCCTGTTAATAAATAATAAAACATCTACACTGTACTGAAGTTGTCTTCTCCTACCTTTGACGGCATTTTCAAACTTTTCCCTTGCCTTTAAGGATAAGGCGTAAGCCGTTTAGAACGGAGATGAGGAAACACTTTTTCACACAGAGAGTTGTGAGTCTGTGGAATTCTCTGCCTCAGAGGGCGGTGGAAGCCGGTTCTCTGGATACTTTCAAGAGAGAGCTAGATAGGGCTCTTGAAGATAGTGGAGAAGGCAGGAACGAGGTACTGATTGGGGATGATCAGCCATGATCACATTGAATGGTGGTGCTGGCTTGAAGGGCCGAATGGCCTACTCTTGCACCTATTCTCTATTATCTATTGCCTCAACTTAGCTGCTGCTGAAATCCTTATTCTACATAAGAAAAGAAATAGGCCACTCAGCCTCTCATGCCTGCTACACCATTTCAACTACACTTTCCTATACCAACCCCATATCCCTTGGAGTGGTAGAGCTACAAACCATGGAAACAGGTCTTCAGCCCAACCCGTCCATGTCAAACAAGTTGGCATCCTTCACATAGTCTAATTTTCCTGCATATGGCCCATATCCCCCAAACCTTGCCTGTCCATATACTGCATCTGACCAATTACTGTAGTCATTGCATTGCTACTGTTGCTTACTCTGGCCGTTTGTTCCAAATATGGACACCCCCTAACGTCCCCCTTAAATGTTTCCTCACTCGCGTTAAGCCTGTGCCCTCTAAATTTGGAATACTCTACTCTGGGGAAAAAGTCTGCCATCATGCAGAGACATTACAGAGAAGTGTGAGGTGTTGCATTTTGGGAAGTCAAACATGGCCAGGACCTACATAATGAATGGTAGGGCTCTGGGTAGTGTTTTAGAGCAGAGGGATCTAGGAGTACAGGTGCAAGGTTCCTTGAAGGTGGAGCCGCAGGTAGATAAGGGGGTCAAAATGGCTTTTGGCACTTTGGCTTCCATCAGTCAGAGTATTAACCAGAAAAAGCAGCCTACCAGAGGACTGGAACAAGGACATGGCAGACAAATTGAATAACTACTTTGGTTCTGTCTTCACTAAGGAAGACATAAATAATCTGCCGGAAATAGCAGGGGACCGGGGGTCAAATGAGATGGAGGAACTGCGTGAAATCCAGGTTAGCCGGGAAGTGGTGTTAGGTAAATTGAATGGATTAAAGGCCGATAAATCCCCTGGGCCAGATAGGCTGCATCCCAGAGTACTTAAGGAAGTAGCCCCAGAAATAGTGGATGCATTAGTGATAATTTTTCAAAACTCTTTAAATTCTGGAGTAGTTCCTGAGGATTGGAGGGTAGCTAATGTAACCCCACTTTTTAAAAAGGGAGGGAGAGAGAGAAAACGGGGAATTACAGATCAGGTAGTCTAACGTCGGTAGTGGAGAAACTGCTAGAATCAGGTATTAAAGATGGGATAGCAGCACATTTGGAAAGTGGTGAAATCATTGGACAAAGTCAGCATGGATTTATGAAAGGTAAATCATGTCTGACGAATCTTATAGAATTTTTTGAGGATGTAACTAGTAGAGTGGATAAGGGAGAACCAGTGGATGTGTTATATCTGGACTTTCAGAAGGCATTCGACAAGGTCCCACATAAGAGATTAGTATACAAACGTAAAGCACACAGTATTGGGGGTTCAGTATTGATGTGGATAGAGAACTGGCTGGCAGACAGGAAGCAAAGAGTAGGAGTAAACGGGTCCTTTTCACAATGGCAGGCAGTGACTTGTGGGGTACCGCAAGGCTCAGTGCTGGGACCCCAGCTATTTACGATATATATTAATGATTTGGACGAGGGAATTGAATGCAACATCTCCAAGTTTGCGGATGACACGAAGCTGGGGGGCAGTGTTAGCTGTGTGGAGGATGCTAGGAGGCTGCAAGGTGACTTGGATAAGCTGGGTGAGAGGGCAAATCCATGGCAGATGCAGTATAATGTGGATAAATGTGAGGTTATCCACTTTGGTGGCAAAAACAGGAAAGTAGACTATTATCTGAATGGTGGCCGATTAGGAAAGGGGGAGATGCAACGAGACCTGGGTGTCATGGTACACTAGTCATTATAAGTAGGCATGCAGGTGCAGCAGGCAGTGAAGAAAGCGAATGGTATGTTAGCATTCATAGCAAAAGGATTTGAGTATAAGAGCAGGGAGGTTCTACTGCAGTTGTACAGGGTCTTGGTGAGACCACACCTGGAGTATTGCGTACAGTTTTGGTCTCCTAATCTGAGGAAAGACATTCTTGCCATAGAGGGAGTACAGAGAAGGTTCACCAGACTGATTCCTGGGATGTCAGGACTTTCATATAAAGAAAGACTGGATAGACTCGGTTTGTACTCGCTAGAATTTAGAAGATTGAGGGGGGATCTTATAGAAACTTACAAAATTCTTAAGGGGTTGGACAGGCTAGATGCAGGAAGATTGTCCCCGATGTTGGGGAAGTCCATAACAAGGGGTCACAGTTTAAGGATAAGGGGGAAATCTTTTAGGACCGAGATGAGGAAAACATTTTTCACACACAGAGTGGTGAATCTCTGGAATTCTCTGCGACAGAAGGTAGTTGAGGCCAGTTCATTGGCTATATTTAAGAGGGAGTTTGATGTGGCCCTTGTGGCTAAAGGAATCTGGGGGTATAGAGAGAAGGCAGGTACAGGATACTGAGTTGGATGATCAGCCATGATCATATTGAATGGCGGTGCAGGCTCGAAGGGCCGAATGGCCTACTCCTGCACCTAATTTCTATGTTTCTATGTTTCTATTGAGTATCGAAGTTGGGAGGTCATATTGCAATTATATGAGACGTTGGTGAGGCCACATTTAGAATATTATGTTCTGTTCTGGGCACCATGTTGTAGGAAAGGGTGCAGAGAAGATTTACAAGGATGTTGCCAGGACTAGAGGGACTGAGCTATCGGGAGAGGTTGAGGAGGCTGGGACACTATTCCTTGGAGCACAGGAGAGTGAGGGGTGATCTTATAGAGATGTATAAAATCATGAGAGGAATAGATCGGGTAGATGCACAGAGTCTCTGCCCATCGTTGAATCGACGACCAGAGGACATAGGTTTAAGGTGAAGGGGAAAAGATTTAATAGGAATCTGAGGGGTAACATTTTCATACAAAGGGTGGTGGTTGTATGGAACAAGCTGCTGGAAGAGATAGTTGAGGCAGGGACTATCCCAACATTTAAGAAACAGTTAGGCAGGTACATGGATAGGACAGGTTTGGAGGAACATTGATCAAATGTGAGCAGGTGGGACTATTGTAGCTGGGACATGTCAGCCGGTATGGGCAAGTTGGGCCGAAGGGCCTGTTACCATGCTGTATCTCTCTATGACTATTGACTTTATGCATGCCCCTCATGATATTGTCTATTTCAATAAGTTCACCCCTCAGCCTCTTATGCTCCAAACAAAAGAGTCCCAGCCTACCCAGCATCTCCCTATAACTCAAGACCACGTCCTGAAAACATCCAGTTGCATTTTTCCCAACCCTTTGCAAAGTAGTGACATCCTTCTTATTGCTGGGCAACCAGATCTGCATGCAATACTCCACGTGTGGACTTCTCAATTACGTACAGCTGCATAATAATGTGCCAACCTTTATACTCACTATCCCTCCCAATGAAGGCGGGCGTGTCAAACACCTCCTTCGTTACCCAGTTCACCTTCAGCAAACAATACACTCCCAGAACTCTCTGTTCGCCTACACTTTCCGTGTCTCTATTGTTTCTTGTGTAGATTCTGCCCAGTCTTGATATAACAAAGTCAGTCACATCTTCATACGTCAGTTACATTCCATTTGCCATTCCTTGGCCCACCGTTCCCAACCTTAGGTCTTTATTCTTTGGAGCGCAGAAGGTTAAGGGGGGACTTGATAGAGGTCTTTAAAATGATGAGAGGGATAGACAGAGTTGACGTGGATAAGCTTTTTCCATTGAGAGTAGGGAAGATTCAAACAAGAGTACATGATTTGAGAATTAAGGGGCAAAGGTTTAGGGGTAACATGAGGGGGAACATCTTTACTCAGAGAGTGGTAGCTGTGTGGAATGAGCTTCCGGTGGAAGTGGTGGAGGCAGGTTCGATTTTATAATTTAAAAATAAATTGGATAGGTACATGGACGGGAAAGGAATGGTGGGTTATGATCTGAGTGCAGGTAGATGGGACTAGGGGAGAATAAGTGTTCGGCACGGACTAGAAGGGCCGAGATGGCCTGTTTCCGTGATGTAATTGTTATATGTTATATGGTTATATAACTGATCAGGTTCCTGGTATAAACTTATATGTCTTCCCTCACTATCCACTAATATAGAAAGATTAAACGAGAACATACCATTTGAAGTTTGATCTTTATTTTATGAGAAGTTGAAGTGAGGGAATACATGAAGAGCCCGCCAGCACGCATGCGCATCAATCTTCAAAGCAACTGTATGAAACCACAGACCACTTGCACAAACTTAAATTATAGAAAGATTAAGAACGTTTGACTTAAAGGGTCTGTCCCACGAGCATGCGACTGCATGCGGCAAGCACGGCCTAACATGGTCGCTTGAGCCGTACGGCCTCGCGAGGCCGGTTCCACTTCGATAGCCCAAGCCGTATGGAGTTGTGCAGAGCTGGTCCCGACATCGCTCGGAGCTCCAAAAAACTGACACTGTCCAAATATTCTGCGCGGCGATGGCCTGCCGGCCGGCAGTCTCGTTGAGGCCATATGTACCGCCTCGACGGGCATGCGCAGTGTCTTGACGGCGTACGCAGCATTTTGATGCCGTAGGCAGCGTCTTGTGGGCGTATGCCTAGCGCAAACGTCCCGTGGACTTAGCTCAAACTTCACATCAACGTATGGGATCACTCGACCTCCGCGCGGCCCCCGCTTCCGGTTTGGTCACACTCACCGCATGCAGCGCATGCTCGTGGGACAGGCCCTTACCAAATGATCTTTATGAGAATCAGGGTTGGGAGTGGAGGGCATGTAGTCCCTCACTTCAACTTCTCATAAAATAAAGATCAAAGTTCAAACGGTAAGTTTTCGTTTAATCTTTCTATTTTTGATCAAAGTCACGTGAGTGACTACGTGAAGCCTTCGAAGCTCTGTGGTTTCATGCAGTAAACCAATCTGTGTGTGAAACACTTAAACAGATAAACCATAAATGGTAGAAAAAGACATGGGCTATTACCAACATAATGCTAACTTACATACATGTCCAATGCCCTTAATTGGACCACAGTCCCAATTGGCTATGAGTTGGACAATAACTCATGCAACACTGTTCAGAATTCTATCTGCAACCATCCCGACATGTTAACGCAATTTATAACTTCTGAAAGTGCACTATGAAAGCCTCCTGCTGTTGCAAGAAGATGATCAAATGGGAAATTCCATTCTATTGGCTGCTAATGAACCAGCCCCCCCCCCCCGGTAGAGTGAGACTTGAAATTATTTGAATTCACTCCCGCTTTTAGTTGCTTACACTCTATCCATCTTGAAATAGTCTGTACCAATGATCTCTTGTGAAGTTATTAAATAACTATGAAGAAACTACTCTTTGTTTCATAGTTACTAGCAAGCTCAGTGTACCTTTTTCCATAATCAACCCCCAATCTCCGATCTGGTGGGTATGCTGTCAACTCCAACTTACCCAACCATGCCCGTTAACTTTTTGATTTCATTCATAAAAGCTATCCTTATGTCAGATATGACCCAGAGACCGAGCCAGATTGAATAAAGACTATGTACTTTGTGCTGAAATCAGTTGCCAAAAGCATAATTAACTTACAAGATACTGCTCCAACAAGAGGAATACACAATATCTACATAATCCCACTATTTTGAATCTAGGCTTTAGAGTGTTCATATAAAAGACACCTTTCATAACCTTAGTTAAGAGTGGGTGAATAAACAATCATTTGTTGTCCTACTTATAGAACTAGATACAATGACAAAGCAACAAGAGCAGTGTCAATTGTGCTATAACATAATTGCTTCTCTTAAACCCAAACTGAAACCACAAACCTCTGCTATTTCTGTTTAAAGTAGCTCACATGTATCTCTTCACAAACTTCCCATACAACCATGCAATGATAGTTGCACGAGAAATAGGCTCAACTAGACACCACTTGTGTCTTCGAGTAAATATACGAGCTTCTTTCAGCAGACTTATCTACAATAGAAGCCCTGGGTGATTAGGCCAAAATGGCATCACTATAATTCATGTCGTCTATAAACTCCGTGACAAAATGCCCTCTCGTGTATTGATATGGAATGGTATGCATCTTCAAAATTGATTGAGGCCCTAATTCCTCTGTAATCAGCTAAATTGCTGAATGACAATTATTCATCTTAAACTGGTTATACCAACCACATGATCAGTCTAGCCAAATCGAAGCCTGATTTGGCATCCTCCATTTTCCTTCAACTATGAGAAAATATTAGAATATACCCCTCTAGTTCTTGGGCAGACAGCTCTTACTTTGTGATATGTCACTGTTCCACTTGGATGACAATAGTTTCCTCTTTGAACCATACGCATGTAAACATGCGTATGGTTCTTGGTGAGACCACACCTGGAGTATTGCGTACAGTTTTGGTCTCCTAATCTGAGGAAAGACATTCTTGCCATAGAGGGAGTACAGAGAAGGTTCACCAGACTGACTCCTGGGATGGCAGGACTTTCATATGAAGAAAGACTGGATAGACTCGGCTTGTACTCGCTAGAATTTAGAAGATTGAGGGGGGGTCTTATAGAAACTTACAAAATTCTTAAGGGGTTGGACAGTCTAGATGCAGGAAGATTGTTTCCAATGTTGGGGAAGTCCAGAATAAGGGGACACAGTTTAAGGATAAAGGGGAAATCTTTTAGGTCCGAGATGAGAAAAACATTTTTCACACAGAGAGTGGTGAATCTCTGGAACTCTCTGCCACAGAAGGTAATTGAGGCCAGTTCATTGGCTATACTTAAGAGGGAGTTAGATGTGGCCCTTGTGGCTAAAGCAGTGGTTCCCAACCTTTTTTTGGCCATGCCCCACCTAATCACCTCTAAAATCCTGATGCCCCCCCCCCCCCCCCATGTGGTGATATATAATTCTTAACATTTAAAAAGTGAACTCCGCTTCAGCTGCAGAAGCTTAAAACGCCAATACCTTGGTTTAAACAAGCTTCAAAAGAACATGGCATCCATGAAAAAGAAAAATGAAATAAACAAAAGACAGTTAAAGTTCTGAGCAAGAAATTACTAAAAAATTGTAAAAAAAAAGAAAAAAACATTAGGTGGTATTAAAATAATAATAATGATAAATATGATAATAAAAGAGTATTCACAGGTAATAAAGAGAGAGAAAATTTCTATATTAGAATAATCTCTTATTTTTAAGGGCGCTCAATTGCCCCCCTTAAAAATCAAATTGCCCCCCTGTGGGGCGTACGTTGGGAACCACTGGGCTAAAGGGATCGGGGGGTATGGAGAGAAGGCAGGTACAGGATACTGAGTTGATCAGCCATGATCATATTGAATGGTGGTGCAGGCTCGAAGGGCTGAATGGCCTACTCCTGCACCTATTTTCTATGTTTCTAAACAGGAGTCTTACCCTCTAAGGGGTATTTACCACACTCACCGCAGCCTTGAACTTCTTTTGCACTAAATTAATATAATTTGGATAGAACTCAGGCCTATCCCTCCCAACACAATTGAGTTTGGACTGCAAATACACAAAAGTGCTACAGTGTCTACTGTAAATCAGTCAGCAGAACTCCCTCTACTGTCCTTGCAAAGGCCGATCCTCCCCTGAGAAAACTCACAACTTCCTGGGGTGTAAGGCCTTTAACTTGTTTTGCTTCAACTGGTGACAAAACTCCAGTGTCTGGCAGAATCATAACAAATAATCAGATCCTTATTAGAGTTGAAGCGTAACATCCACTTGATGTGGGAATACGAGTTCCCTGTCAACTCTTCACCGTCAGAGTCACCACGAATCCTCAGCCTCCTTCCTCAGAGTGGAAAATAGCATAATGCAACCCTGAACCAGGAATTGCTCCGCAGTCCTCTGACTGAAACAACCTGCCTCAGTCGCCAGTGTGCGCAACACGCTCTCTTCGACCAGCCACTCAATCAGCAATTCTGGTATTGAGAGCCTACAGATTATTATAAATATATTTTCTATTCACATGAACTTGCAGGTCAGATAAAAATGCTACATGCCAAACCGGCTTTCTGCTGGTAGCTACCTATCCCAGAGAGGATGGCAATGATGTTCCCAACAAACTGGCAACTCTACTAGCTGATCTGAAAGAATTAAGCATGTGTTGAGGGAAACCTCAAACTACCTCACTCTACTGAGCAGCCTGATAATCTCAATCACAGATGTTGAGGCAGTGCTTCCTTGGTCAATATGTTCCATATGGCCAGCCAGTTCCAAGTTGGTCTACCCTGAACCAGAAATTGTGCCAGCAACTGCCATCAGGTAAAGGTACTCCCCAAGTACTAATCATTTAGTTTAAGAAAGAACTGCAGATGCTGGAAAAATCAAAGGTAGACAAAAATGCTGGAGAAACTCAGCAGGTGAGGTATCTTTGGAGCGAAGGAATAGGTGACGTTTCGGGTCGAGACCCTTCTTCAAACTGAAGAAGGGTCTCAAACCGAAACGTTACCTATTGAGTTTTGAGTTTCTCCAGCATGTCTGTCTACCTAATGATTTAGTTTAGATTAGTTTAGTTCAGAGATACAGCGCAGAAATAGGTCCTTCGGCCCACCGTGTCCACATCGACCAGCGATCCCCACACATTAACGCTATCCTACACACATTAGGGACATTTTAACATTTACATCAAGCCAATTAACCTACAAAACCTGCACGTCTTTGGAATGTGGGAGGAAACTGAAGATCTTGGAGAAAACCTACGCAGGTCACGGAGAGAATGTACAAACTCCGTACAGACAGCACCTGGAGCTGTAAGGCAGTAGTTCTACCGCTGCCCCTTCATTTTGTCAAATTAAAATTTTGACCAACTTGTACCTGGCAAATATCTTCAGAAGAAAATGATGAAAACAGACACGGCCTAATTTGCTGTCCAGACCACATAAAAAGGATGGGCGATATCGTGTAATTGCTTGAAAATTGGACATAATTTCCAATTTTTATCATGTTGCCATGCAAAGAAAGATCTCATACCTTAATGACTACCTTCCTATAGTTTTGACATCCACCAACATAATAATAATAATAATAATAATAATAATAATAATAATAATAATAATGTATTTTATTTATGGGCGCCTTTCAGAACACTCAAGGACACCTTTCAGTTAAACCAAGCAAATTACAAACATACAAATACAGCAATAATATATAATTTGGAGAGAAGTGGAGGCTGGTTATGGCACACATTAAATCCAACCTACCAATGTCCTGGATCCACTGCAGTTCACCTACTGCCACCTCCCTCACCCTACACTCATCCCTGGAACACCGAGATAAGGACACCTATAGCACATAGCACATAGCACAGAAACTGCTCTCCTCAAAGTCCTCAACGACCTCCTCACCTCTGCTGACACTGGTTCCCTCAACATCCTCATCCTCCTCGACCTGAGCGCAGCCTTCGATACAGTGAACCATAACATCCTGCTCACCAGACTCAAAGACCTCGGCATTGAAGGTTCTGCACTCAGCTGGCTCCGTTCCTACCTTTCCAACAGATCCCACTTCATCTCTCTCCACAACCACACCTCTGCTACAGCCACAGTCACTCAAGGCGTTCCCCAAGGCTCCGTACTCGGCCCCCTCCTCTTCGCATCATCTACATCCTCCCCCTTGGTCAGATACTCCGCCACTTCAACCTGGACTTCCACTGTTACGCCGATGACACCCAGATCTACCTCGGCACCAAATCCCCCCACAACCCCCCCCCCCCTCTCCCATATCAACTCCTGTTTGTCAGCTATAAAAACCTGGATGCAACATAACTTCCTCAAACTCAACAGCGATAAGACAGAATTCCTCCTCATAGGCTCCAAAGCCACACTCAGCAAAATCAATAACCCCACTCTCACCATCGACGGCACCACTGTCTCCCCATCTTCCCAGGCCCGCAACCTTGGCGTGATCTTTGATTCCACCCTCTCCCTTGAGCCTCACATCCGCCATGTCATTAAAACCTCCTTCTTTCATCTCCGCAACATCGCCAAACTCAGACCCTCTCTCACACCTCCCGCTGCTGAAAGACTCATCCATGCCTTCATCTCCTCCCGACTGGACTATTGCAACTCATTTCTCCTTGGCATCATCTCCACCTACATCAACCGACTCCAACTGGTCCAGAACGCAGCCGCCCGACTCATCACCCACACCAAATCCTGGCATCACATCACTCCAGTCCTCAAACAACTTCACTGGCTTCCCATCTCCCACCGGATCACCTCCAAAATCCTGATCCTCACCTACAAAGCCCTCCACCATCTGGCCCCCCCATATCTCACTGACCTCCTCTCCCCCTACCAACCCTCACGGTCCCTCAGATCCACATCAGCCGGTCTCCTCTCCATCCACAAGTCCAACCTCCGCAGTTTTGAGGACAGAGCCTTCTCCAGGGCAGCTCCCAGGCTCTGGAACTCCCTCCCCCAACTGATCCGCAATTCCGTGTCCCTCACCATTTTCCAGTCCCGCCTCAAGACCCATCTCTTCACCTCTGCCTATCCTTAGCCCCACGTCCCCCTCCCTTTTCATCTGTGCATTAATTGCCTCATATTGTGTTTTGAATTGTATTCTGTCTTTACCTTGTGTACTAGTCATGTCTCTACTATTTATTTCATCCCCCTTACATGTTTTTCCTCTACCTGCTAAATTTTTGTAAGGTGTCCTTGAGACTCTTGAAAGGCGCCCATAAATAAAATTTATTATTATTATTATTGTTACCTACATCAGACTCTTATTCATAGACTGTCAAGGGCCTGTCCTACTTGGTGCTTTTTTCGGCGACTGCCGGCATCATTGCCTGACGTATCAGGTCACCGAAAAACGTGCGGCGTGATGCAGCGGTGACATGACGTATGACGCGACGTATGAGGCGGGGTGTTTGTTCAAGCTTCGCAACATTTTTTTTATCGGATTTCGGGCCGAAACTTTGCCTATTTCCTTCCCTCCATAGATGCTGCCGCACCTGCTGAGTTTCTCCAGCAATTTTGTCTACCTTCACTTTTCTTTGACTGGATAGCACACAAACAAAAGCTTTTTACCCTTGCCCTTGTTTTTTAAATTGTCCTATCAGGGTACTACCACAAATGTTATATATGCTGTCAGCCTTCTATTTTATTCCCAGCATTGCCAAAGACTCACAGTAAGCACTATTTTGTGATTGTCAGTTGCCATCCAGTATCTCATTCACCAAAAACATGCTTATCGGGTGTGTATGTGGATAATGGTGAAGAGTGTGTGCCCTTCTGAAGAACTTTGTATTTGGTGCGTTTACCACCGACATTGCTTCCTGTAGCTTCATAACTCTTCAATCCTTTTGTTTCACACCTGTCTTTTCATCTCTGGCCTTTGTCCAACCATCTGCCTATCAAAAAAAACCCTCACCTATATCCATCTAGCTGAGTTACTTGAGCACTTTGTATCATATGGAAATACAGCATGGAAACAGGCCCTTCGGCCCAACTTCCCCATGGCCAACAGTGTCCCAGCTACACTGGTTCCACCTGCCCATGTTTGGTCCATATCCCTCCAAGCCTGTCCTATCCCTGTACCTGTCTAACTGTTTCTTAAATGTTAAGATGGTCCCTGCCAGCAACGCAACCGCAGGTCCGGTGGACTGGGACATCGGGAGCTCGCGGGTCCGGGGGGAGAGACCACTTCCCGGAGCTCCCGCAACGCGACTTCTCCATCCCATGTCGCGGGGTTGGAATGACCCCGAGCGGGGACGTACATCGCCCGGCACGTGGGACATTCCAGCGCCCGCCGGGGGCTCCAACATTGTGACTTTTAGACCGGGAGCGGGGCCGTAATAGGCCATTCTCACGGGGCCTTGACGCAAGATGTAACCAGAGTGAAGTGGTCGTGGTCTAGCACGATATCACACGATATAACGGGGGGTAGATAAAGAGTTCCCACGGTACTCGGCATTTCTGTTATTTGTGCGAGTGACTTGTCCGTCTCCCGAGCTTTCCCGTTAAATCTTGAATGAACATTGTGAACTGTGAAGTGTCACGTGGCACAAATGATGTCACTTTTTTTTTCACACACTATAAATATCCTCCCTTGGTTGAATTGGCTCATTTGGAGACATGCCTGTACTAATGCTGTGACTTTACTGCAGGAAGATGCCACATTACTTAGACGATGTTAGTTGCGCCCAAGTTTAAATTTCCAACGTGTGTTTCAGAAGTACCACAGATCCCCACCTTTATAAATTTCTATCTGGCAGTGTTTTCTGTCTCAGGAATTTCAGCCCTTTGTCTATATTTGATGACAGTAACTACAGACAAAGGGCTGAAATTCCTGAGACAGAAAACACTGCCAGATAGAAATTTATAAAGGTGGGGATCTGTGGTACTTGTAAAGAGAGAGAGAGGCGGGGGAGAAAGAGAGAGAGTGTAAGTTACCTAAAATCAAATAATTCAATGTTCATAGTGAACACAGACACAAAATGTTGGAGTAACTCAATGGGTCAGGCAACATATCTGGAGAAAATGAACAGGTGGCGTTTGTGTCTATCTTCGGTAAAAACCAGCATCCGCAGTTCCTTCCTGCACAATGGATCTCAGTGTCAGTCTCTGACTCCCGTTGGCAGGCCATTCGGCCCACAGCCCGCCCAGCGATGACTAACCCATGTCACAGGGGGATGGTGTGAAGGCGGAGTTAGACAGAGCTTGATTAATGTTACGGTTGGGGAATGGGCCATAATATGGCCAGGGAAACGCTGTTATTCGTGACGCCCCCTCCGCCCTTTCCCAGCTGTTCTCAATCGCACCCCTGGCCACACAAAAATTTATACTTTAAGAAGGAATACACGGAACATTTAAACTCAGAACGCTTCTAACAGAGTGAGCCATGTGAGCACTTTGATCATTCTCCCTGTATTTGCATTTGACAAAATAGTCGGAAAAAAATGTTTAAAAGTGTTCATACCTTTTGCTATGCCTAATTGGCCCTTACCTCTGCGAAAATAGTCTGATATTCGTAGGTGAAATGTCACCAACAATAATTGATTCTATTATTAATTGACTAATAATTGACTCTATTAGCGGAAAGATGCAATTCTGATCTAATATTATCAATGCCTCTGTCTTTGGAAGCAACACCAGCAATTTATTAAATCTGACTACATGCGGCACAGTGGTAGAGTTGCTGCCTCACAGCCCCAGAGACCGGGGTTTGATCCTGACCATGGGGGAGAGAGAGAGAGTGTAAGTTACCTAAGTTACCTAAGTCAGATCTGGGAAGAAAAACATAAAAAGCTGGAGTAAATCAGCGGGTCAGGCAGCATCTCTGGAGAAAAAGAATAGGTGGCGATTCGAATCGGAACCCTTCTTCAGACATCCTAATCGGAATTGAGTCTGAAGATGTGTCTCGTCCAGAAAACATCACCTATTTTTCTCCAGAGATGCTGCTTGACTCGCTGAGTTAGTCCAGCTTTTTGTGTCTGTCTTCGGTTTAAACCAGCATGTGCAGTTCACTCCTTACACGGGTCTCTGGAGAACATTGATTGGTAGCGTTCCGGACCCTGCTTCGGAAAGGCATCGATCGCTAGTCAGCGAGGACTCCGAGCTGTATCTCTCAAAGAAGTACATGTGAGAAAATTTCTCACGGGCCATAAAAATGCGGGATCTTTCAGTAAAGTCCCTTTTAAAGATTATAGTTATTTTCTTAACATAACTCATGAATAAGTTGATGTCCATATGCGGATGCAAATCTTTATTTTTTAAATTCAATCCCACAGAAGACAATTTTTACTCACCTTCTGTCCCCTCTGTCCAGCTTCCGGGTTCACCGTTCGCAGGAGTTCCCACGGTAAACGCAAGAGTTATTACGGATATCGCACTGGCCACTATGTCCATATAATGTTGCAATGTTCAACCACAAGTGTACAAGTCACTCTTGGAGAAATTCAAGCTTGCTTGAATTTTCTCCCGAGTCACCAAGTTACACGAGTACCTGCCGTTAGCGCCACGGTGGTCCACGAATGCCGTACGGTTATCGCACGAGGTTCCCACGATGTTCAACTCTGGTTAACTCTTGCGTCAAGTCGCCCCGTGAGAATGGCCTACAGTTGTCAGGGATACCCTGTTAATAAATAATAAAACATCTACACTGTACTGAAGTTGTCTTCTCCTACCTTTGACGGCATTTTCAAACTTTTCCCTTGCCTTTAAGAATAAGGCGTAAGCCGTTTAGAACGGAGATGAGGAAACACTTTTTCACACAGAGAGTTGTGAGTCTGTGGAATTCTCTGCCTCAGAGGGCGGTGGAAGCCGGTTCTCTGGATACTTTCAAGAGAGAGCTATATAGGGCTCTTGAAGATAGGGGAGAAGGCAGGAACGGGGTACTGATTGGGGATGATCAGCCATGATCACATTGAATGGCGGTGCTGGCTTGAAGGGCCGAATGGCCTACTCTTGCACCTATTGTCTATTCGCTATTGCCTCAACTTAACTGCTGCTGAAATCCTTATTCTACATAAGAAATTAAATAGGCCACTCAGCCTCTCATCCCTGCTACACCATTTCAACTACACTTTCCTATACCAACCCTATATCCCTTGGAGTGGTAGAGCTACAAACCATGGAAACGGGTCTTCAGCCCAACCCGTCCATGTCAAACAAGTTGGCATCCTTCACATACAGTCTCATTTTCCTGCATATGGCCCATATCCCCCAAATCTTTCCTGTCCATATACTGCATCTGACCAATTACTGTAGTCATTGCATTGCTACTGTTGCTTACTCTGGCCGTTTGTTCCAAATATGGACACCCCCTAACGTCCCCCTTAAATGTTTCCTCACTCGCGTTAAGCCTGTGCCCTCTAAATTTGGAATACTCTACTCTGGGGAAAAAGTCTGCCATCATGCAGAGACATTACAGAGAAGTGTGAGGTGTTGCATTTTGGGAAGTCAAACATGGCCAGGACCTACATAATGAATGGTAGGGCTCTGGGTAGTGTTTTAGAGCAGAGGGATCTAGGAGTACAGGTGCAAGGTTCCTTGAAGGTGGAGCCGCAGGTAGATAAGGGGGTCAAAATGGCTTTTGGAACTTTGGCTTCCATCAGTCAGAGTATTAACCAGAAAAAGCAGCCTACCAGAGGACTGGAACAAGGACATGGCAGACGAATTGAATAACTACTTTGGTTCTGTCTTCACTAAGGAAGACATAAATAATCTGCCGGAAATAGCAGGGGACCGGGGGTCAAATGAGATGGAGGAACTGCGTGAAATCCAGGTTAGCCGGGAAGTAGTGTTAGGTAAATTGAATGGATTAAAGGCCGATAAATCCCCAGGGCCAGATAGGCTGCATCCCAGAGTACTTAAGGAAGTAGCCCCAGAAATAGTGGATGCATTTAGTGATAATTTTTCAAAACTCTTTAGATTCTGGAGTAATTCCTGAGGATTGGAGGGTAGCTAATGTAACCCCACTTTTTAAAAAGGGAGGGAGAGAGAAAACGGGGAATTACAGACCAGGTAGTCTAACGTCGGTAGTGGAGAAACTGCTAGAATCAGGTATTAAAGATGGGATAGCAGCACATTTGGAAAGTGGTGAAATCATTGGACAAAGTTAGCATGGATTTATGAAAGGTAAATCATGTCTGACGAATCTTATAGAATTTTTTGAGGATGTAACTAGTAGAGTGGATAAGGGAGAACCAGTGGATGTGTTATATCTGGACTTTCAGAAGGCTTTCGACAAGGTCCCACATAAGAGATTAGTATACAAACTTAAAGCACATGGTATTGGGGGTTCAGTATTGATGTGGATAGAGAACTGGCTGGCAGACAGGAAGCAAAGAGTAAGAGTAAACGGATCCTTTTCACAATGGCAGGCAGTGACTTGTGGGGTACCGCAAGGCTCAGTGCTGGGACCCCAGCTATTTATGATATATATTAATGATTTGGACGAGGGAATTGAATGCAACATCTCCAAGTTTGCGGATGACACAAAGCTGGGGGGCAGTGTTAGCTGTGTGGAGGATGCTAGGAGGCTGCAAGGTGACTTGGATAAGCTGGGTGAGTGGGCAAATGCATGGCAGATGCAGTATAATGTGGATAAATGTGAGGTTATCCACTTTGGTGGCAAAAACAGGAAAGTAGACTATTATCTGAATGGTGGCCGATTAGGAAAGGGGGAGATGCAACGAGACCTGGGTGTCATGGTACACTAGTCATTATAAGTAGGCATGCAGGTGCAGCAGGCAGTAAAGAAAGCGAATGGTATGTTAGCATTCATAGCAAAAGGATTTGAGTATAAGAGCAGGGAGGTTCTACTGCAGTTGTACAGGGTCTTGGTGAGACCACGCCTGGAGTATTGCGTACAGTTTTGGTCTCCTAATCTGAGGAAAGACATTCTTGCCATAGAGGCAGTACAGAGAAGCTTCACCAGACTGATTCCTGGGATGTCAGGACTTTCATATGAAGAAAGACTGGATAGACTCGGTTTGTACTCGCTAGAATTTAGAAGATTGAGGGGGGATCTTATAGAAACGTACAAAATTCTTAAGGGGTTGTACAGGCTAGATGCAGGAAGATTGTTCCCGATGTTGGGGAAGTCCAGAACAAAGGGTCACAGTTTAAGGATAAGGGGGAAATCTTTTAGGACCGAGATGAGGAAAACATTTTTCACACAGAGAGTGGTGAATCTCTGGAATTCTCTGCGACAGAAGGTAGTTGAGGCCAGTTCATTGGCTATATTTAAGAGGGAGTTTGATATGGCCCTTGTGGCTAAAGGGATCAGGGAGTATAGAGAGAAGGCAGGTACAGGATACTGACTTGGATGATCAGCCATGATCATATTGAATGGCGGTGCAGGCTCGAAGGGCCGAATGGCCTACTCCTGCACCTATTTTCTATGTTTCTATGTTTCTATGTTTCTATTGAGTGTCGAAGTTGGGAGGTCATATTGTAATTATATGAGACGTTGGTGAGGCCACATTTAGAATATTGTGTTCTGTTCTGGGCACCATGTTGTAGGAAAGGGTGCAGAGAAGATTTACAAGGATGTTGCCAGGACTAGAGGGACTGAGCTATCGGGAGAGGTTGAGGAGGCTGGGACACTATTCCTTGGAGCACAGGAGAGTGAGGGGTGATCTTATAGTGATGTATAAAATCATGAGAGGAATAGATCGGGTAGATGCACAGAGTCTCTGCCCATCGTTGAATCGAGGACCAGAGGACATAAGTTTAAGGTGAAGGGGAAAAGATTTAATAGGAATCTGAGGGGTAACGTTTTCATACAAAGGGTGGTGGTTGTATGGAACAAGCTGCCGGAGGAGATAGTTGAGGCAGGGACTATCCCAACATTTAAGAAACAGTTAAACAGGTACATGGATAGGACAGGTTTGGAGGAACATTGATCAAATGTGAGCAGGTGGGACTATTGTAGCTGGGACATGTCAGCCGGCATGGGCAAGTTGGGCCGAAGGGCCTGTTACCATGCTGTATCTCTCTATGACTATTCACTTTATGCATGCCCCTCATGATATTATGTATTTCAATAAGTTCACCCCTCAGCCTCTTATGCTCCAAACCAAAGAGTCCCAGCCTACCCAGCATCTCCCTATAACTCAAGACCACGTCCAGAAAACATCCAGTTGCATTTTGCCCAACCCTTTGCAAATTAGTGACATCCTTCTTATTGCTGGGCAACCAGATCTGCATGCAATACTCCACGTGTGATCTTCTCAATTACGTACAGCTGCATAATAATGTGCCAACCTTTATACTCACTATCCCTCCCAATGAAGGCGGGCGTGTCAAACACCTCCTCCGTTACCCAGTTCACCTTCAGCAAACAATACACTCCCAGAACTCTCTGTTCGTCTACACTTTCCGTGTCTCTATCATTTCTTGTGTAGATTCTGCCCTGTCTTGACATAACAAAGTCAGTCACATCTTCATACGTCAGTTACATTCCATTTGCCATTCCTTGGCCCACCGTTCCCAACTTTAGGTCTTTATTCTTTGGAGCGCAGAAGGCTAAGGGGGGACTTGATAGAGGTCTTTAAAATGATGAGAGGGTTAGACAGAGTTGACGTGGATAAGCTTTTTCCATTGAGAGTAGGGAAGATTCAAACAAGAGTACATGATTTGAGAATTAAGGGACAAAGGTTTAGGGGTAACATGAGGGGGAACATCTTTACTCAGAGAGAGGTAGCTGTGTGGAATGAGCTTCCGGTGGAAGTGGTGGAGGCAGGTTCGATTTTATAATTTAAAAATAAATTGGATAGGTATATGGACGGGAAAGGAATGGTGGGTTATGATCTGAGTGCAGGTAGATGGGACTAGGGGGGAATAAGTGTTCGGCACGGACTAGAAGGGCCGAGATGGCCTGTTTCCGTGCTGTAATTGTTATATGGTTATATGGTTATATAACTGATCAGGTTCCTGGTATAAACTTATATGTCTTCCCTCACTATCCACTAATATGGAAAGATTAAATGAGAACATACCATTTGAAGTTTGATCTTTATTTTATGAGAAGTTGAAGTGAGGGAATACATGAAGAGCCCGCCAGCACGCATGTGCATCAATCTTCAAAGCAACTGTATGAAACCACAGACCACTTGCACGAACTTAAATTATAGAAAGATTAAGAACGTTTGATTTAAAGGGCCTGCCCCACGAGCATGCGGCTGCATGCGGCAAGCACGGCCTAACATGGTCGCTTGAGCCGTACGGCCTCGCGAGGCCGGTTCCACTTCGATAGCCCGAGCCGTATGGAGTTGTGCGGAGCTGGTCCCGACATCGCTCGGAGCTCCAAAAAACTGACACTGTCCAAAAATTCTGCGCGGCGACGGCCTGCCGGCCGGCAGTCTCATTAAGGCCATATATACCGCCTCGACGGGCATGCGCAGTGTCTTGACGAGCGTACGCAGCGTTTTGATGCCGTAGGCAGCGTCTTGTGGACTTAGCTCAAACTTCACATCAACGTATGGGATCACTCGACCTCCGCGCGGCCCCCGCTTCCGGTTTGGTCACACTCACCGCATGCAGCGCATGCTCGTGGGACAGGCCCTTACCAAATGATCTTTATGAGAATCAGGGTTGGGAGTGGAGGGCATGTAGTCCCTCACTTCAACTTCTCATAAAATAAAGATCAAAGTTCAAACGGTAAGTTTTCGTTTAATCTTTCTATTTTTGATCAAAGTCACGTGAGTGACTACGTGAAGCCTTCGAAGCAGTACAGTTTCATGCAGTAAATCAATCTGTGTGTGAAACATTTAAACAGATAAACCATAAATGGTAGAAAAAGACATGGGCTATTACCAACATAATGCTAACTTACATACATGTCCAATGCCCTTAATTGGACCACAGTCCCAATTGGCTATGAGTTGGACAATAACTCATGCAACACTGTTCAGAATTCTATTTGCAACCATCCCGACATGTTAATGCAATTTATAACTACTGAAAGTGCACTATGAAAGCCTCCTGCTGCTGCTAGAAGATGATCAAATGGGAAATTCCATTCCAGTGGCTGCTAATGAACCCCCCCCCCCCCCCCCCCCCCCCCGGTAGAGTGAGACTTGAAATTATTTGAATTCACTCCCGCTTTTAGTTGCTTACACTCTATCCATCTTGAAATAGTCTGTACCAATGATCTCTTGTGAAGTTACTAAATAACTATGAAGAAGCTACTCTTTGTTTCATAGTTACTAGCAAGCTCAGTGTACCTTTTTCCATAATCAACCCCCAATCTCCGACCTGGTGGGTATGCTGTCAACTCCAACTTACCCAACCATGCCCGTTAACTTTTTGAGTTCATTCATAAAAGCTATCCTTATGTCAGATATGACCCAGAGACCGAGCCAGATTGAATAAAGACTATGTACTTTGTGCTGAAATCAGTTGCCAAAAGCATAATTAACTTAAAAGATACTGCTCCAACAAGAGGAATACACAATATCTACATAATCCCACTACTTTGAATCTAGGCTTTAGAGTGTTCATATAAAAGACACCTTTCATAACCTTAGTTAAGAGTGGGTGAATAAACAATCATTTGTTGTCCTACTTATAGAACTAGATACAATGACAAAGCAACAAGAGCAGTGTCAATTGTGCTATAACATAATTGCTTCTCTTAAACCCAAACTGAAACCACAAACCTCTGCTATTTCTGTTTAAAGTAGCTCACATCTATCTCTTCACAAACTTCCAATACAACCATGCAATGATAGTTGCACGAGAAATAGGCTCAACTAGACACCACTTGTGTCTTCGAGTAAATATACGAGCTTCTTTCAGCAGACTTATCTACAATAGAAGCCCTGGGTGATTAGGCCAAAATGGCATCACTATAATTCATGTCATCTATAAACTCCGTGACAAAATGCCCTCTCGTGTATTGATATGGAATGGTATGCATCTTCAAAATTGATTGAGGCCCTAATTCCTCTGTAATCAGCTAAATTGCTGAATGACAATTATTCATCTTAAACTGGTTATACCAACCACATGATCAGTCTAGCCAAATCGAAGCCTGATTTGGCATCCTCCATTTTCCTTCAACTATGAGAAAATATTAGAATATACCCCTCTAGTTCTTGGGCAGACAGCTCTTACTTTGTGATATGTCACTGTTCCACTTGGATGACAATAGTTTCCTCTTTGAACCATACGCATGTAAACATGCGTATGGTTCTTGGTGAGACCACACCTGGAGTATTGCGTACAGTTTTGGTCTCCTAATCTGAGGAAAGACATTCTTGCCATAGAGGGAGTACAGAGAAGGTTCACCAGACTGATTCCTGGGATGTCAGGACTTTCATATGAAGAAAGACTGGATAGACTCGGCTTGTACTCGCGAGAATTTAGAAGATTGAGGGGGGATCTTATAGACACTTACAACATTTTTAAGGGGTTGGACAGGCTAGATGCAGGAAGATTGTTCCCAATGTTAGGGAAGTCCAGAACAAGGGGACACAGTTTAAGGATAAGGGGGAAATCTTTTAGGACCGAGCTGAGAAAGACATTTTTCACACAGAGAGCGGTGAATCTCTTGAATTCGCTGCCACAGAAGGTAGTTGAGGCCAGTTCATTGGCTATATTTAAGAGGGAGTTAGATGTGGCCCTTGTGGCTAAAGGGATCAGGGGGTATGGAGAGAAGGCAGGTACAGGATACTGAGTTGATCAGCCATGATCATATTTAATGTCGATGCAGGCTCGAAGGGCTGAATGGCCTACTCCTGCACCTATTTCTATGTTTCTAAACAGGAGTCTTACCCTCTAAGGGGTATTTACCACACTCACCGCAGCCTTGAACTTCTTTTACACTAAATTATTAGAGTTGAAGCGTAACATCCACTTGATGTGGGAATACGAGTTCCCTGTCAACTCTTCACCGTCAGAGTCACCACGAATCCTCAGCCTCCTGGAAAATAGCATAATGCAACCCTGAACCAGGAATTGCTCCGCAGTCCTCTGACTGAAACAACCTGCCTCAGTCGCCAGTGTGCGCAACACACTCTCTTCGACCAGCCACTCAATCAGCAATTCTGGTATTGAGAGCCTACAGATTATTATAAATATATTTTCTATTCACATGAACTTCAGATAAAAATGCTACATGCCAGACCGGCTTTCTGCTGGTAGCTACCTATCCCAGAGAGGATGGCAATGATGTTCCCAGCAAACTGGCAACTCTACTAGCTGATCTGAAAGAATTAAGCATGTGTTGAGGGAAACCTCAAACTACCTCACTCTACTGAGCAGCCTGATAACCTCAATCACAGTGGTTGAGGCAGTGCTTCCTTGGTCAATATGTTCCAAATGGCCAGCCAGTTCCAAGTTGGTCTACCCTGAACCAGAAATTGTGCCAGCAACTGCCATCAGGTAAAGCTACTCCCCAAGTACTAATCATTTAGTTTAAGAAAGAACTGCAGATGCTGGAAAAATCAAAGGTAGACAAAAATGCTGGAGAAACTCAGCAGGTGAGGTATCTTTGGAGCGAAGGAATAGGTGACGTTTCGGGTCGAGACCCTTCTTCAAACTGAAGAAGGGTCTCAAACCGAAACGTTACCTATTGAGTTTTGAGTTTCTCCAGCATGTTCGTCTACCTAATGATTTAGTTTAGATTAGTTTAGTTCAGAGATACAGCGCAGAAATAGGTCCTTCGGCCCACCGTGTCCACATCGACCAGCGATCCCCACACATTAACGCTATCCTACACACAATAGGGACATTTTAACATTTACATCAAGCCAATTAACCTACAAAACCTGCACGTCTTTGGAATGTGGGAGGAAACTGAAGATCTTGGAGAAAACCTACGCAGGTCACGGGGAGAATGTACAAACTCCGTACAGACAACACCTGGAGCTGTAAGGCAGCAGTTCTACCGCTGTCCCTTCATTTTGTCAAATTGAAATTTTGACGTACTGTATCTGGCAAATATCTTCAGAAGAAAATGATGAAAACAGACACGGCTTAATTTGCTCTCCAGACCACATAAAAAGGATGGGTGATATCATTTAATTGCTTGAAAATTTGACATAATTTCCAATTTTTATCATGTTGCCATGCAAAGAAAGATCTCATACCTTAATGACTACCTTCCTATAGTTTTGACATCCACCAACATAATAATAATAATAATAATAATAATAATAATAATAATAATAATAATAATGTATTTTATTTATGGGCGCCTTTCAGAACACTCAAGGACACCTTTCAATTAAAACAAGCAAATCACAAACATATAAATACAGCAATAATACATAATTTGGAGAGAAGTGGAGGCTGGTTATGGCACACATTAAATCCAACCTACCAATGTCCTGGATCCACTGCAGTTCACCTACTGCCACCTCCCTCACCCTACACTCATCCCTGGAACACCGTGATAAGGACACCTATAGCACATAGCACATAGCACAGAAACTGCTCTCCTTAAAGTCCTCAACGACCTCCTCACCTCTGCTGACACTGGTTCCCTCAACATCCTCATCCTCCTTGACCTGAGCGCAGCCTTCGATACAGTGAATCATAACATCTTGCTCACCAGACTCAAAGACCTCGGCATTGAAGGCTCTGCACTCAGCTGGCTCCGTTCCTACCTTTCCAACAGACCCCACTTCATCTCTCTCCACAACCACACCTCTGCTACAGCCACAGTCACTCAAGGCGTTCCCCAAGGCTCCGTACTCGGCCCCCTCCTCTTCATCATCTACATCCTCCCCCTTGGTCAGATACTCCGCCACTTCAACCTGGACTTCCACTGTTACGCCGATGACACCCAGATCTACCTCGGCACCAAATCCCCCCACACCCCCCCCCCCCCCCCCCCCCCCCCCCCTCTCCCATATCAACTCCTGTCAACTCCTGTTTGTCAGCTATAAAACCTGGATGCAACATAACTTCCTCAAACTCAACAGCGATAAGACAGAATTCCTCCTCATAGGCTCCAAAGCCACACTCAGCAAAATCAATAACCCCACTCTCACCATCGACGGCACCACTGTCTCCCCATCTCCCCAGGCCCGCAACCTTGGCGTGATCTTTGATTCCACCCTCTCCCTTGAGCCTCACATCCGCCATGTCATTAAAACCTTCTTCTTTCATCTCCGCAACATCGCCAAACTCAGACCCTCTCTCACACCTCCCGCTGCTGAAAGACTCATCCATGCCTTCATCTCCTCCCGACTGGACTATTGCAACTCACTTCTCCTTGGCATCAGCTCCACCTACATCAACCGACTCCAACTAGTCCAGAACACAGCCGCCCGACTTATCACCCACACCAAATCCTGGCATCACATCACTCCAGTCCTCAAACAACTTCACTGGCTTCCCATCTCCCACCGGATCACGTACAAAATCCTGCTCCTCACCTACAAAGCCCTCCACCATCTGGCCCCCCCATATCTCACTGACCTCCTCTCCCCCTACCAACCCTCACGGTCCCTCAGATCCACATCAGCCGGTCTCCTCTCCATCCACAAGTCCAACCTCCGCAGTTTTGAGGACAGAGCCTTCTCCAGGGCAGCTCCCAGGCTCTGGAACTCCCTCCCCCAACTGATCCGCAATTCCGTGTCCCTCACCATCTTCCAGTCCCGCCTCAAGACTCATCTCTTCACCTCTGCCTATCCTTAGCCCCACGTCCCCCTCCCTTTTCATCTGTGCATTAATTGCCTCATATTGTGTTTTGAATTGTATTCTGTCTTTACCTTGTGTACTAGTCATGTCTCTACTATTTATTTCATTCCCCTTACATGTTTTTCCTCTACTTGCTAAATTTTTGTAAGGTGTCCTTGAGACTCTTGAAAGACGCCCATAAATAAAATTTATTATTATTATTATTGTTACCTACATCAGACTCTTATTCATAGACTGTCAAGGGCCTGTCCTACTTGGTGCTTTTTTCGGCGACTGCCGGCATCATTGCCTGACGTATCAGGTCACCGAAAAACGTGCGGCGTGATGCAGCGGTGACATGACGTATGACGCGACGTATGCGGCGGGGTGTTTGTTCAAGCTTCGCAACATTTTTTTTTATCGGATTTCGGGCCGAAACATTGCCTATTTCCTTCCCTCCATAGATGCTGCCGCACCTGCTGAGTTTCTCCAGCAATTTTGTCTACCTTCACTTTTCTTTGACTGGATAGCACACAAACAAAAGCTTTTTACCCTTGCCCATGTTTTTTAAATTGTCCTATCAGGGTACTACCACAAATGTTATATATGCTGTCTGCCTTCTATTTTATTCCCAGCAGTGCCAAAGACTCACAGTAAGCACTATTTTGTGATTGTCAGTTGCCATCCAGTATCTCATTCACCAAAAACATGCTTATCGGGTGTGTATGTGGATAATGGTGAAGAGTGTGTGCCCTTCTGAAGCACTTTGTATTTGGTGCGTTTACCACCGACATTGCTTCCTGTAGCTTCATAACTCTTCAATCCTTTTGTTTCACACCTGTCTTTTCATCTATGGCCTTTGACCAACCATCTGCCTATCAAAAAAAACCCTCACCTATATCCATCTAGCTGAGTTACTTGAGCACTTTGTATCATATGGAAATACAGCATGGAAACAGGCCCTTCGGCCCAACTTCCCCATGGCCAACAGTGTCCCAGCTACACTGGTTCCACCTGCCCATGTTTGGTCCATATCCCTCCAAGCCTGTCCTATCCCTGTACCTGTCTAACTGTTTCTTAAATGTTAAGATGGTCCCTGCCAGCAACGCAGCCGCAGGTCCGGTGGACTGGGACATCGGGAGCTCGCGGGTCCGGGGGGAGAGACCTCTTCCCGGAGCTCCCGCAACGCGACTTCTCCATCCCATGTCGCGGGGTTGGAATGACCCCGAGCGGGGATGTACATCGCCCGGCACGTGGGACATTCCAGCGCCCACCGGGGGCTCCAACATTGTGACTTTTTTAAACCGGGAGCGGGGCCGTAATAGGCCATTCTCACGGGGCGACTTGATGCAAGATGTAACCAGAGTGAAGTGGTCGTGGTCTAGCATGATATCACACGATATAACGGGGGGTAGATAAAGAGTTCCCACGGTACTTGGCAATTCTGCTATTTGTGCGAGTGACTTGTCCGTCTCCCGAGCTTTCCCGTTAAATCTTGAATGAACATTGTGAACTGTGAAGTGTCACGTGGCACAAATGATGTCACTTTTTTTTCACACACTATAAATATCCTCCCTTGGTTGAATTGGCTCATTTGGAGACATGCCTGTACTAATGCCATGACTTTACTGCAGGAAGATGCCACATTACTTAGACAATGTTAGTTGCGCCCAAGTTTAAATTTCCAACATGTGTTTCAGAAGTACCACAGATCCCCACCTTTATAAATTTCCATCTGGCAGTGTTTTCTGTCTCAGGAATTTCAGCCCTTTGTCTGTAGTTACTGTCATCAAATATAGACAAAGGGCTGAAATTCCTGACAGAAAACATTGCCAGATAGAAATTTATAAAGGTGGGGATCTGTGGTACTTGTAAAGAGTCAGTGCATAATCCTTGATAATCAAAAACTGTCTGAATCAGCAAGTTAGACACAAAATGCTGGAGTAACTCAATGGGACAGGCAACATATCTGGAGGAAATGAACAGGTGGCGTTTGTGTCTATCTTCGGTAAAAACCAGCATCCGCAGTTCCTTCCTGCACAATGGATCTCAGTGTCAGTCTCTGACTCCCGTTGGCAGGCCATTCGGCCCACAGCCCGCCCAGCGATGACTAACCGATGTCACAGGGGGGTGGTGTGAAGGCGGAGTTAGACAGAGCTTGATTAATGTTACGGTTGGGGAATGGGCCATAATATGGCCAGGGAAACGCTGTTATTCGTGACGCCCCCTCCGCCCTTTCCCAGCTGTTCTCAATCGCACCCCTGGCCACTAAAAAATTTATACTTTAAGAAGGAATACATGGAACATTTAAACTCAGAACGCTTCTAACAGAGTGAGCCATGTGAGCACTTTGATCATTCTCCCTGTATTTGCATTTGACAAAATAGTCGGAAAAAATGTTTAAAAGTGTTCATACCTTTTGCTGTGCCTAATTGGCCCTTACCTCTGCGAAAATAGTCTGATATTCGTAGGTGAAATGTCACCAACAATAATTGATTCTATTATTAATTGACTAATAATTGGCTCTATTAGCGGAAAGATGCAATTCTGATCTAATATTATCAATGCCTCTGTCTTTGGAAGCAACACCAGCAATTTATTAAATCTGACTACATGCGGCACAGTGGTAGAGTTGCTGCCTCACAGCCCCAGAGACCGGGGTTTGATCCTGACCATGGGGGAGAGAGAGAGAGTGTAAGTTACCTAAGTTACCTAAGTCAGATCTGGGAAGAAAAACATAAAAAGCTGGAGTAAATCAGCGGGTCAGGCAGCATCTCTGGAGAAAAAGAATAGGTGGCGATTCGAATCGGAACCCTTCTTCAGACATCCTAATCGGAATTGAGTCCGAAGATGTGCCTCGTCCCGAAACATCACCTATTTTTCTCCAGAGATGCTGCTTGACTCGCTGAGTTAGTCCAGCTTTTTGTGTCTGTCTTCGGTTTAAACCAGCATGTGCAGTTCACTCCTTACACGGGTCTCTGGAGAACATTGATTGGTAGCTTTCCGGACCCTGCTTCGGAAAGGCATCGATCGCTAGTCGGCGAGGACTCCGAGCTGTATCTTTCAGATTCAGATTCAGATTCAGATTCAATTTTAATTCGCTCAAAGAAGTACATGTGAGAAAATTTCTCACGGACCATAAAAATGCGGGACCTTTCAGTAAATTCCCTTTTAAAGATTATAGTTATTTTCTTAACATAACTCATGAATAAGTTGATGTCCATATGCGGATGCAAATCTTTAATTTTTAAATTCAATCCCACAGAAGACAATTTTTACTCACCTTCTGTCCCCTCTGTCCAGCTTCCGGGTTCACCGTTCGCAGGAGTTCCCACGGTAAACGCAAGAGTTATTACGGATATCGCACTGGCCACTATGTCCATATAATGTTGCAATGTTCAACCACAAGTGTACAAGTCACTCTTGGAGAAATTCAAGCTTGCTTGAATTTTCTCCTGAGTCACCAAGTTACATGAGTGCCTGCGGTTAGCGGTGGTCCACGAATGCCGTACGGTTATCGCACGAGGTTCCCACGATGTTCAACTCTGGTTAACTCTTGCGTCAAGTCGCCCCGTGAGAATGGCCTATAAATCGCCCGGCACAGCCTAAAATGGCCGTGGGACTTAGCATCGCCCGCCTGGGGCTTGGACATCGGGAGAGAAATAGAGAACAGGGGAGAGAAAAGACTTTGCCTTCCATCGATGGATGTTTGTGTGAATTAAATTGTGTGTATGTCTGTAGGAAATTGTCTTTGTTTGTATGGCTGTGGAAACGGAATTTTGTTTGAGCCTCAAATGACAATAAATGGTATTGTATTATTGTATTGTATTGCCTCAGCTATCTCCTCTGGCATAACCCCACCACCCTTTGTGTGAAAAAATCACCCCTCAGATTCCTATTAAATATTTTCCCCTTCGCCTTAAACCTATGTCCTGTGGTCCTTGATTCACCTACTCTGGGCAAGAGACTTTGTGCATCTACCCGATCAATTCTTCTCATGATAGCATACACCTCTATAAGATCACCCCTCATGCTCCTTGAGTCCCAGCCTACTCAACCTCTCCCTATACCTCACACCCTCAAGTCCTGGCAACATCCTCGTAAATCTTCTCTGCACCCTTTCCAGCTCGGTGAGTTGGTTCACTTCAACTTCAGTTAGTTGTTGTGTTTCAGTCCTTTGGTGCAGGAGTCTACAAATAGCAGTTCTAAATCAGGAAAACCCAACCCGGAGGTTGCAGGTGGTTGTCGGAGGTTGCAGGTAGTGGAAGCAGGTAGGTAGACTGACAAAAACCTCCGGGAACCGCACAAAAACCTGGGTGGGGCGCAAAGTCTCCAGAGGTTTCCGTTCAGGTTTCCTAAGTGGGACAGGGGCATTCTAGGCTGAACATGTATTCTCCTGATCTGTGTGGTTTAGTCCTCTGTCATGCATCTGCTAGTCAATCCTTATGAGAAGGATGAAAACTGTTTATCTCAAGTGTTATTACTGTAAATTGCTCCAGAGTTTATTCTGGCAGATTCCTTTAACTCAGATATGTTTAACACAGGGGGACGGAGCAGAGATGGGGCACCAATCATCACTTTTTCAGAACACGCTACCTTTGGGGACCTTTCTGATGAGGATTTTCTGAATGTAGTAACATACTTGACCAGCATCCCAAGGTGAGCTGTGCTGTAAATATTTTGTTCATACTTGTAATTAACAAAATGTTAAATAATAACGTATAGTTAACACATGCTTTATTATACGACATTATCGTACTTTTGTGTTGCTTCTTACCTTCAGCTGTTTCATCTAAAGCTACCCCTCTTAACACCAAGGTTATGAATCATATGCCAGACCACAGCAAATTTTGCCAGCTGCCCTCCAAAGTACTGCAGTGCTCCTCCACAACAGCCCAATTGGCAAAACATAGAATGGGCGTCTTGCATTGGGACGAAGGGCCTGTTTGCTTGCTTTGTGACTCTATAATTGCTGCTTCATGTAACACTGTTTCTAATCTTTGAACATGTGGATTGACTGCACACTGGAATCATCAGCTGTGTGGCAGTCGAAAGCCTTTACTGCCCAACATCATCCTATGGTTTGCCATGCCTGGTGGAATATAGTCGGCACGGCATGAATTGTAAAATGAAGGCATAGTTAGTGCTGCCAGCAATAATGCTTGACTTGCATTATTTTCTACCCATGACAGATGTAGGATATTATAGACAATAGGTGCAGGAGTAGGCCATTCAGCCCTTCGAGCCAGCACCGCCATTCAATGTGATCATGGCTGATCATTCCCAATCAGTACCCCGTTCCAGCCTTCCACTACTTAAGAAACCTGGCCTGGATCAATCTGTTCTGGCCAATTTTAGACCCATCTCGAAATTGCCTTTTATTTCTAAATTACTGGAGAGAGTTGTTTATGCTCAGCTAAAACTATTCCTGGAGGAGCATGATATTCGGGAGATCTTCCAGTCTGGATTTAAAACCATGCACAGCACGGAGTCAGCATTGCTAAGGGTTTTTAACGATATCCTCCTGGCTAATGATTCTGGGGATTGTGTGGTTCTTGTCCTGCTGGACTTGTCTGCCGCCTTTGATACGGTGGACCATAATATCTTATTATCTCGGCTACAGCAGTTAGTGGGCATCTGCGACAGTGTCCTGGGATGGTTCAGGTCCTATCTGGCGGGCAGAACCATGTGTGTTAGCCTTGCTGGGTTTGAATCCTCTTCCGCTCCCCTGTCATATGGGGTTCCACAGGGTTCGATTCTGGGGCCCCTGCTTTTCTCGCTGTACATACTTCCTCTGGGTTCCATCCTTAGAAAGCATGGCATCTCCTTCCACTGTTATGCAGATGATACCCAGCTTTATTTGCCGCTGAGGGGGGAAGATGCCTTTTCTGTAAAATCGCTTCTGTCTTGTTTTGATGACATTAAGTCCTGGTTGGCCCTAAACTTTCTTGGATTTAATGAAAAGAAGACAGAGGTGATTTTATTTGATCCCAATGGCTGCCGTGAACCTCCATTTGTTGATTTAGGTCCATTGTCAAGGTACGTGAAGCCAACAGTTGTGAACCTGGGTTTTAGGATGGACAGTGACTTTAAATTAGATCGCCTAATATGCGCGGTGGTTAAGTCCAGCTTCTTTCACCTAAGGAAGCTGGCGAAGGTGAAGCCCATTCTCGAGCGGCAGCATTTTGAGACAGTAATCCATGCCTTTATTACATCTAGGCTGGATTACTGTAACGCGCTCTATTTTGGTGTTGCTCGTTCTTCACTGGCTCGTCTCCAGTTGGTTCAGAATGCTGCTGCTCGCCTTTTAACAGGGACTCGAAAGAGGGAGCACATATCGCCAATTCTGGCCTCCCTACACTGGCTCCCGGTGCACTTTCGGGTTCATTTTAAGTTACTGTTATTTGTTTTTAAATCTCTGAATGGGCTCGCCCCGCCTTACCTCTCTGAGCTGCTCCACCCATACACTCCTGCCCGGTCCCTCAGGTCAGCTGGTCAGCTGCTCCTGGAGGTACCGAGGTCTAGTCGGAGGCTCAGAGGGGATAGAGCCTTCTCTGTTGCTGCTCCGGCACTCTGGAACACCCTGCCGTTGCACATCAGACAGGCCCCCTCACTGTCCATCTTCAAATCCAGTGTTAAAACGCATTTGTACTCCCTGGCTTTTGACCATGCCTGAGGCTTTGCTTCTGTTTGTGGTGTTTTTGATGTTTCTTTATTTTACATGTCTTTTCCTACTATTTCTTTTGATTGTTATTTTTGGTGTGTATTAACTTTTTTGTCAATGATTAGTGATGTACAGCACTTTGTTGCAGCTATGTTTGTTTTTAAAGTGCTCTATAAATAAAATTATTATTATTATTATTATTATTATTCTCCCCATATCCCATGACTCCGCTATCTTTAAGAGCCCTATCTAGCTCTCTCTTGAAAGTATCCAGAGAACCGGCCTCCACCACCCTCTGAGGCAGAGAATTCCACAGACTCACAACTCTCTGTAAGAAAAAATGTTTCCTCGTCTCCGTTCCAGATGGCTTACTGCTTATTCTTAAACTGTGGCCCCTGGTTCTGGACTCCCCCAACATCGGGAACATGTTTCCTGCCTCTAGCGTGTCCAAACCCTTAATAATCTTATATGTTTCAATAAGACCTCCTCTCACCCTTCTAAACTCCATAGTGTACAAGCCCAGCCACTCTTCCAGCATATGACAGTCCCGCCATCCTGCAATTGGAGACCAGTTCCACTACGAGCTACCTGGGGTGGAGCTGGTCTACAGGACTGATTCAACCTTCAGCATTTCTGAACCAAGGTCACCCAACCTCAGTAGCCAAGATGTAGTCTGCAGATGATGCCTCCATTTGCGAATGTGCATAGCTAAACTTTAAATCATCACCAACTCATCTGAAGATCATCTGAGTAAAAAGACCTGACATGGATAGGACAGGTTTAGAGGGATATGGGCCAAATGCAGACAGGTGGAACTAATGCAGATGGGACATGTTGGTTCATACCATTTGCTTACCACATGTACCCGTCTATGCCAAACTTCAGATAATGGGCAGTGGTTGTTTCCGAGCCAATATGCTCTAGTTACCATGTTAGACGCAAAATGCTGGAGTAACTCAGTGGGATTTGCAGCATCTCTGGACAGAAGGAATGGGTTGGGTTGAAACCCTTCTTCCGACTGAGAGTCAGGGGAGAGGGAAACTAGAGAAAGGGAAGGGTAAGGTGTGAGAACGAGACATCAAAGGGGGTGGAGATCAAGGAAAATGTAGAATAGATCATTGTTTGCTAGGAGATGACAACAAAACAAACAAAGATGATGTGTAAACGGGAACAGTCAGACTGGTCGGAGAACTGGGGAGGGGGAGGGATGGAGAGAGAGGGAAAGCAAACGTTACTTGAAGTTAGAGAGGTCAATATTCATACCGCTGGGGTGTAAGCTGCCCAAGCGAAATATGAGGTGCCGTTCCTCCAATTTGCGCTGGGCCTCACTCTGACAATGGAGGAGGCCCAGGACGGAGATCAGGTAGGTTCAGGCGGACTGAGCGGAGGTGTTCAGCGAAACGATGACCGAACCTGCGCTTGGTCTCGCCGATATACAGAAGTCCACACCTGGAACAGCGGATTCCACCTGCAACCCTGTCTAGTTACTGTGTGGTGCCTACAACAATGTGTTCTGGTCTTACCTACATTGCCACGGCTGGACTGCAGTTCATGGCTGGCTTAATTGAAATGGGGACAAATGTTGCTATCTGGTCGTGGAGGGAGGGGTAAAGTAAGTAAGCCTCTGCATCTTATCCCATAAACAGAAGAGTGTGGATTGAAAAGGAGGTGGGATGATGGAAAAGGGCTGGGAATGCAGAGCAAAACTTCTTGAAGAACTCAGTGGGGCAAGCAGCGCATGTGGAGGCAAGGAGATGGCTGATGTCCTGGCTGAGAGCCAGCATCGGGACCAAGAGTGGACAGGGGAGACAGCCAGTGTGTGGAGGTGAGAGGAAGGCAAGAGGCAGAGGCCAGTAGGTGACGGGTGGAAGCAGATGAGGTGCAGATGGAGTTAAGTGTGGAGATGAAGGAGATAGTGTCGAGAATGGGGCTGTGAGATGACGGGTGAAAAAGCAGATATGGGGAAATAAAGTTAGATGGTGGGGGAAGTGATGGCTCCACCTCTGATGTGTAGATATTGGGATGGATCTACAGAGAAGTTTATGGGGGTGAGGATAAGTTCTTCCACCAGTTGAGAGGAAAGCGGATCTGGCTGTTATTGTTGCAGAAATAATTGGAGGACCCTAGGACTTTCCTGATGGCTGATAAAGGTGTAAGAGATGGGAGGTCCATAGTAGAGGTGCACTGGATGTGGGTGGGAGTGGGCTGATCAAGGAGAGGCAGGACAGAGTTGATATATGAAGAGATCGCTCATCGTTTCGCTGAACAGTCTTAACCTACCTGATCTCAGCACTTCAATTCCCCCTCCCATTCCCAATCTGACCTTTCTGTCCTGGGCCTCCTCCATTGTCAGAGTGAGGCCCAGCACAAATTGGAGGAACAGCACCTCATATTTTGCTTGGGCAGCTTACACCCCAGCGGTATGAACATTGACTTCTCTAACTTCAGGTAGCCCCTGCTCTCTCTCTTCATCCCCCCCCACCCCTGCCTTCCCAGTTCTCCCATTAGTCCCACTGTCTCTGCCTACATTCTTTCTTTGTCCTACCCCCTTCCCTGACATCAGTCTGAAGAAGGGTCTCGACCCGAAACGTCATCAATTCCTTCTCTCCATAGATGTTGCCTGACCCGCTGAGTTTCTCCAGCATTTTGTGTCTACATATGTTTGGTGGTGCATGAGCATGCATTGACATTTAGTTTACTAGGATACTCCTCTTTGTGAATCCTGGGTAAGGGGTAGAAGCAGGCAGTGTGGGATTGGGGGACATGAAGATGCAGTCATCTTCAATGACTATCATCAGCTATGTCTCTAGCCAAGTCCTTGGCAGTGGCCATTCTAGCAGCAAACACCATTGTTTCTGAACAGTGTGCTTTTCTGGGTTATTTCCCTGTTGCAACTTTTTCTTCCCCGGTTTCACTTCCTCTTGGTTTCTACTGATGCAACTTTGCATTTCATTGTCGCAGACTCCATTGTGACATATCTGTTGTGGTTTTGCAAGGCAATATCCGAGGTGTGTGAGTAGAACCACTGAATTTAACCTATCACATGCGAACAGCGCATTTCTTGCAGCACTCTATCCAAGCCATCATGTCATTGGTTTTCAAGGCTACTAGTTCCAATGCATTCTGTCCGTATGTGGGGGCGAGGGGAAGCGGGGAGAGCGCTGTCTGAATGAAATTCACACGGTGCAAAACCAAGGTGATACAGACACACACCACGATGACCAGGAAGGTTGGCGCTGTAATTAAGACGGCTTAAGCACAGAATATGGTAAATCCTTTAAAAGAGGGGAAGAATGGGGGAGAAGGAGTGGAGACACTTTTAAGAAGCCTGCCAACTTTTAGTAAGCCAGGGATACAGAGATACTGTGAAGTTCGGCGGACATTTAACATTACCGGTCGGTTATCCTTCGTTCTGAAAACTCGTGCTTACGTTATTTTTGCCAATGATCCAATGAAATTGCCCGGTCAGCAAAGGCGATTAACTAAAACTACCTACGATTACCTCGACTACACTCACCTAAAAAGTCGCCTAAGTGGGACAGGCCCATTATTCTAAAACTGTGGCCCCTGGTTCTGGACTCCCCCAACATCGGGGACATGTTTCCTGCCCCTCGCGTGTCCAAACCCTTAATAATATTACATGTTTCGATAAGATCTCCTCTCACCCTTCTAAACTCCAGAGTATACAAGGCCAGCCACTCCATTCTATCAGCATATGAAAGAACTGCAGGTGCTGGTTTAAATCGAAGGTAGACACAAAATGCTGGAGTAACTCAGCGGGACCGGCAGCATTTTGACAGAATATAAACTGATGCTGTGGAAATGGCAACACGTTATATAGCTATATTCCACTTTAGTTCCCCATAGAGTGGGATTTTCCTTGGCATAGAACAGCATCATGGTCACTGGATAAGCACCTTGAAAGGGCAGGTTGCTTCACAATAAAGTTTGGACAGGATGGACTTGTATCGATAGATAGATAGATAGATAGATAGATAGATAGATAGATAGATAGATAGATAGATAGAGAAAGAGATAGATAGATAGATAGATAGATGCAAAATGCTGGAGTATCTCAGCGGGATAGGTAGCATTTCTGGAGAAAAGGAATGGGTGACGTTTCGGGTCGAGACCCTTCTTCAGACTCTTCAGTTTCTTCAGATTCGAAACGTCACCCATTCCTTCTCTCCAGAGATGCTGCCTGTCCCACTGAGTTACTCCAGCATTTTGTGTCTACCTTCGATTTTAACCAACATCTGCAGTTCTTTGATGGATGGATGGATGGATGGATGGATGGATGGATGGATGGATGGATGGATGGATGGATGGATGGATGGATGGATGGAATCTTGATACTTGTGGAAGTGGGGAGAATGTCAGAAGGTTCCGGAGGTTTGGAATTCTCTCAAAAGACGCTGGAAACATTCAGAGGCAGAGGCGAATTGAGGTCAGGCAAAGCATCTTAAGAATGTATTGCAGTTATTTGGTTACCAACGCTGAATTATTCCAAGATACTTATCAAATGCTAGAGGCCAGAAACAAGACAACAGTCATCCACAAAGCAATTATTTCTGAATCTTTTGAAGGCAGAGATAGATGGATGCTTGATAAATTAAAGGGGAAATTTACCAGTTGCAGTCAGGAATGCAGAGTTGTGATTACAGTCATGTCAACCATGGTCTTCTTAAATGGCAGAGCAGATTTGAGAGTCATATTACCCCTATAATTATAGTACCAAAAAAATAACAACCTTTTAACACGATCACATTTCAGAAACATTGATGTGCAGCCATTCTGCGGTCTTTAAAGTTTATACATTCCAATGTGCAGTAACTGGAGACCTGCCTCTCAACAACGCTTTGTTTGTAGTTTTGGAAGTGACACTTGCAATTGCAAAACGTTTGAAAGTTGTTGCTCCTGCTCTTCAGTTGCTCCACGTTCGGAGGTGGTGAGAATGGATACCACAGCTGGATGTACCTGCTCATTCTGTTCATTAAAATCCAGAAAGTACACGTCAACAGGCCAGTCACATCTGGTCATAAACACAAGCACGCCCACCTTTAGTCTCAGGTTCTCACTCAGAACTGAAACATAATTAAGAGCAATTAATAAGAAAATAGAATGGTGACAACACAGCAGAAACCAAAAGGGATTGATGACAGCCCACTGGTAATGAATAAATATTGCAATCAAGAGAAATTATTTCACTTTTTATGATTAGTAGATAGACACAATAAAGCTGGAGTAACTCACCGGGTCAGACAGCGTCTTTGGAGAAAAGGAACAGGTGACGTCTTGGAACGAGACCCTTCTTCAGACACTGATTAGAACAACTCCTCCCTCTTGATCATGTCTGAAACAATGCAACTTCAGGACATCGAGCTGCCAGCCTTGTCCATCTCATAACCATGTTTCCGCAATGGCCACAACATCATAGTCCCTGGCACTGATCCAGGCTGTGAGTTTATCTGCTTCCTCCACAATACTTCTTGATTCAGATTCAGATTCAATTTTAATTGTCATTGTCAGTGTACAGTACAGAGACAACGAAATGCATTTAGCATCTCCTTTGAAGAGCGACATAGCAAACGATTTCTGAATTAAAAAAATAAATGCTAAGTGTCCTGGGGGGGGTTTGATTGGCAGTCACCGAGGTACGTTGTTTATTAAATCTGTACAGCGAACTTATTTAAAAGAAGCTGTTCCTCGACCTGCGGTGAAATGTTCGGCAACGGAGAGACCTGTAGCGCCTCCCGGATGGTAGGAGGGTAAACAGTCCATGGTTGGGGTGAGGAGCAGCTTTCCTTGGCGATGCTGAGCGCCCTCCGCAGACAGCGCTTGCTTTGGACAGACTCAATGGAGGGGATGGCGTGGAAACAAGGGTGATGTGTTATAGGGCAATTTTCACCTTCCCCCTCTGCAATGCCTTCCGGTCGGAGACAGAGCAGTTGCCATTTACCTACCATACTGTGATGCAGTTGGTAAGGATGCTCTCGATGGTGCAGCGGTAGAAGTTCACCAGGATCTGAGGAGACAGATGGACCTTCTTCAGTCTTCTCAGGAAGAAGAAAACAAAACGCTGATGAGCCTTCTTGATCAGAGTAGAGGGTATTGTGGGTCCAAGAGAGGTCATCGGAGATGTTGACTCCCAGGAACCTGAAGCTAGAAACACGTTCCACCTCCGGTCCCGTTAATGTGGATGGGGTGTGCGTGCCGCCTCTGGACTTCCTGAAGTGGTACAATGAGCTCCTTGGTCTTCTTGGAGTTAAGGGCCAGGTGTGTTGTCAGCGCACCATGCTGCTAAGTGCTGGACCTCCTCCCTGTAGGCCAGCTCATCGTTGTTGCTGATGAGGCCAATCACCGTTGTATCATCTGCATACTTGATGATGGTGTTAGTACCATGTACAGGTGTGCAGTCATAGGTGAAGAGGGAGTAGAGGAGGGGGCTCAGCACACAGCCCTGAGGGACGCCGGTGTTCAGGGTGAGGGTTGAAGAGGTGTGCTTGTCTAACCTCACAGACTGGGGTCTGTTGGTTAGAAAGTCCAGTATCCAGTTGCAGAGGGAGGGGTCGATGCCCAGGTTACCGAGTTTGGTGATCAGTTTTGATGGAATAATGGTGTTGAATGCTGAGCTGTAATCGATGAACAGCATTCTTACATAATTGTCTCTGTTGTCAAGGTGGGAGAGGGCGGAGTGAAGTGCCGTTGAGATGGAATCCTCCGTACTCCTGTTCTTGCGATAGGCAAACTGATAGGGATCCAGTGTGGAAATCCAGATTGAAATAAACACAGTTCAGTCCACCCGCTTCACCATGTTCCTTCATCTCTACCAGCCTGTCCTTACTTTGAGTCCTACTCATCCTAACCTCCACCTTCTCATCACTCCTTACAATTTCTGACCGCCAGTTCTGCTTCACACCTGCCCCTCTGGTTGAATCCCTCCTGTGTTGCAAAGCACGAAGAAAATTAATTAAATCTGTATCTGAACTTATTTCATTATAATTTTGATCAGAATGTGCGGTGAAATGTGTAGAAATTAGGCCGACAATTTTATTAAATTCGTGATTTTAATGATGTAAATAAAATTTCAAAGAAATTCAAGGTGCGACTTTGAGTAAAGTGAAAAGACTAAATGACACCAACCTAAGAGAGACACAAAATGCTGGAAAACTGGGAAGCGGGTGGGATGGAAGAGGGAAAGCAAGGATTATGTGTGAAAATAGGACCCTTTCCCTCTCCATCCCTCCCCTTCCCAGTTCTCTGACCAGTCTTACTGTCTCCGACTACATTATCTCTGTTTGCTTTGTTGTCACCTTCTCCCAGCTAACAATGATCTATTCTACATTTTCCTTGATCTCCATTCCCTTTGTCCTGTTTTCACACCTTATACTTCCTTATCTATGTATCTCCCTCTCCCCTGACATCAGACTGAAGAAGGGTCACGACACGAAACGTCGCCCATTCCTTCTCTCCAGAAATGCTGCCTGTCCCGCTGAGTTACTCCAACTTTTTGTGCCTATCTTCAGTCCCAACGAGTTTCCATTTCTTCAGGAAAGGAGAGAGACAGAGAGAGCAGATACAGAGACAATTGACAGGAAAACAATGATGTGGTTGACCATTCTATTTTGTTTACATCTGAATTGCACTGGAGAAGGTGTTCTGTGCCTCAATATTGAATTCTGTTTTTGGATAATCCCCAATCTCTAATATTTTCAGCTGTATTAACTCTTGATATTTCATTAAATGTTTATTATTTTAAAGTATTTTAAAAGTTTTAGAAATTTGTATTTCATTCACGTTTATCTTGGACACATACATCTTGGACAATACATCTCACACTGGTCAACCTGAGGAGCACCTTCAGCTACAGACTGGTTCCACCAAGATGCAGCACAGAATGCCACAGGAGATCCTTCTTCCCTGTGGCTATCAAACTGTACAACTCCACCACCTTCTGTTGTGGGGTAGACCGACTCCCCTCCACCCCCCTCCCCCCTTTGACATCCCCCATCTTTGCCCATCCTGGACTTTTCCACTCAATAATTTAATTTCATGTTTGTGCAATATTACATATGTGCAATCCTGTTGCCCATAATAAATGGTCACTTAAATATTATAATAATTATTATTATAATATGGACATGGCATGTTCAATGCCTTGTAACTGCATCTTTTGACTGGTGGCAGACCAATTTCCCTCTGGGGTAAATAAAGTGGCACTGTACTGTATCGTTTAAAGACCTGTGTTAACCCTGACCCTTTGTGGCTGTTTTGTTCCAGCCTGGATGCTGCCAGCATTGGATTTATTATCATTATAGACAGAAGAAAAGACAAATGGAGCTCAGTTAAAGCATCTTTAATGCGTATAGCAGTGAGTAGAACTTCCGTTATTTGGATACTTGCATTTTTGTCACAAATAAGATGCAAAGCAATTTGTTATCTTAAGGAACGTTTTACTTTGTTCAACATTCAGAAGTAAGACATTTCAGGCGCACTACAGTGTAATAAAAGCTATCCAAATTGGTATATTTATTCATCAACAAGCTAATATGATACATATAACCATAGGTAAGTGGTTACGTGAATCCCTTGTACATTTTGATCCAACTGACAAAATAATTGATAAGAGAAAAAAAATGTTTCTATTCCACATAGCATTGGAAAACCGATTTGGTTTTGTTTTGAGATACAGCGCGTAAATAGGTCCTTCGGCCCACCAAGTCCGCACCGACCAGTGATTCCCACACATTAACACTATCCTACACACACTAGGGTCAATTTTACATTTATACCAAGCCAATTAACCTACAAACCTGTACATTTTTGGAGTGTGGGAGGAAACGGAAGATCTTGGAGAAAACCCACGCAGGTCACGGGGAGAACGTACAAACTCTGTACAGACAGTACCCGTAGTCAGGATCAAACCCATGTAAGCACTGTAAGGCAGCAAGTCTACCACTGCGCCACCATGCTGCTCTTAAACTACTGAGACTAGTTAAACTATTAAACTATTTTTTGGCAGCTTAAGAAATGAAAATAGAATTCATGACTTTTATTGCCAATAGGCTTTTACAGTCAAGTTGATGGTGATAATGAGATTAACATTGGTTACTACTCTGTTGTAATTCAAACCTCATACAGATAAACTTAATTATTCTTCCTATCCAATGATGACCATTAATCGTTAAATATTTCATAAATTATATGAACTTTCATCATAATTGTAGCTGATTAACACTTTTGGAAATGATGAAAGATAAAGGAAATGACGCGTCCCACATTTCAAAATGTCAATTTCCTGTAAGGATGCTTGGGTTAAAATGTGGTCAGGGTGTGTCTACATGTTTCTGTTTAGCAAGGAACTGAAGATGCTGGTTTGCATTGAAGATAGACACAAAATGCTGGAGTAACTCAGCGGGACAGGCAGCATCTCTGGAGAGAAGGAACGGGTGACGTTTCAGTGTCGAGACCCTTCTTCAGACTCAGAGTCAAGGGAGAGGGAGGCATAGAGATAGGGAAGGGTAAGGTGTGAAAATGAGAAATCAAAGAGGACAGGGGTTATTGTTAGCTGAAGGGAAGGTGGCAAGGAGGCATGCAATCAGTAAAATTAATCTGGAAGACAGTCCGGAGGTGCAGTGACTAGTGGAGGCAGACTGTGACTGAGTACTGGAGAATAACGGGCCTGTCCCACTTAGGCGATTTTTCTGGCCACTGTCACAGTCATAGCAGGTCCCCAAAAAAGCGGCGACTGGTCTCCCCTACAACAATGCCGATGACAAGCTACGACAAACTGCCACCTAGTTGACGTCAAGGTACTGACAGCCGGCATCCCATTAGGACGTCCACCTATGACCACACCTACGACAACCTACGACCACGCAAGTGGCAACCTACGACAACCGATGTTACAACAAGCAACGGCCCCTGTCGGTGACAACTGAAGACAATTCAGTCGAGGTACCTGTCGCCGGTTGACGTAGGTAGTCTCCAATGAAATTCACCGAAGTCAGCACCCCACGACGACCAACGTCACCTGGCGACAACACCTACGACAGGAGAAGACAAGCGGCGTCAAGCCCACAGTGGCCGAAAAGTTTTGAGCATTCCAAAATCCAGCGGCGACCAGAAAAACGTTCCGACTCTTTAGGCGACTGTAGACTGTTACCACGTTACGACTCTTTAAGTTTTCCTTCTTATAATAATAATAATAATAATAATAATAATAATAATAATCTTATTTATAAAGCACATTTTTAGTCAACTTGCATTGACCCCAAAGTGCTTCACATAATTACATTACATTTACACACAGGCAAAGGTGGGTGAAGTGTCTTGCCCCAAGGACACAACGACAGTATGCGACAGTATGCACTCCAAGCGGGATTTGAACCGGTTACCTTCCGGTCGCCAGCCGAACACTTAGCCCATTGTGCCATCTGTTGTCCCACGTTCTTGACAGTGTTGCTGTGAGAACGACACTGATGTTTAACTCGGTGCAGCTTAGGCAGCTATATTCGCACTTTGCTGCACACCAGGGCATGGTCAGTAACACAGTCAGCACTGTGATAGCTGCTCGCTGTTAGTACACTGCCCAACACCCATCGCCTTGTGATGATGGGACCCAGTTGGTGCCTATGGTGGGATCTGAGCTGCTGCCATGACACTTTATGGTGGTGTTTGCTTTGAAAGAAGGTGTTGGTGATACAGAGGCCATGATAAGAACACAGCTCCAACTGCCTGTCAATTTTCATTCATTGTCCCAGTGCCTTGGTGACTGTTGCATGAGGCCCACAGCAGGTGGTCTGCGTCTACCCTCACGTTGAAATCTCCCAGGAGGAGCTGGGGCTCTGTTGTTGCAATCACTGCTATCAGTTTGCCGAGCTCATCGTACAACTTGTCCGTGGCCTCTTCAGCTGCACTCAAAGTGGGGACATGAATGCTGATGATGTTACATAGAAACATAGAAAATAGGTGCAGGAGTAGGCCATTCGGCCCTTCGAGCCTGCACCGCCATTCAATATAATCATGGCTGATCATCCAACTCAGTATCCCGTACCTGCCTTCTCTCCATACCCCCTGATCCCTTTAGCCACAAGGGCCACATCTAACTCCCTCTTAAATATAGCCAATGAACTGGCCTCAACTACATTCTGTGGCAGAGAGTTCCACAGATTCACCACTCTCTGTGTAAAAAATGTTTCTCATCTCAGTCCTAAAAGATTTCCCCCTTATCCTTAAACTGTGACCCCTTGTTGATGGCTCTTCTGGCGTGGCCAGGTGCAGTGATAGCATACACTCTGTGTCGCCTGCAGGGGGCTCTACTGATGCCAGGTGCATGTTTTTGATAGCGAACCCTCCACCATACAGGTGTGGTTCCTCCAGTTCCTTGCTGTTCCAGAAGAACGTATAAGATCATAGATAATGTGATAGGAAAAGAATTAGACCATTCGGCCCATCAGGTCGACTCCGCCATCCAATCCTGGCTGATCTATCTCTCCCTCCTTACCGCTTTCTCCTGCCTTCTCCCCATAACCTCTGACACCCGTACTAATCAAGAATATATCTATCTCTGCCTTAAAAATATCCACTGACTTGGCCTCCACAGCCTTCTGTATCACAAAATTCCACAGATTCACCACCCTCTAAAGAAATTCCTCCTCATCTCCTTCCTAAAGGAATGTCCTTTAATTCTGAGGCTATGACCTCTAGTCCTAGACTCTCCCAGGTCAGATGATCAGCTGCTCCTGATTGAGCCAAAGACTAAGCGGAAGCTCAGAGGGGACCGTGCCTTTGCTGTGTCGGCTCCGAGATTGTGGAATGAATTGCCTCTGCACGTTAAACAGGCCCCTTCTCTAGCTGTTTTTAAGTCACTCCTGAAGACATATCTATTTTCCATGGCCTTTGTAGACCAGTGGGGTGTTGAATTGTTTATTAACTTTATTTGCTTGGTTTTGCTGCGTTGTTCGTACTCGTGTTTTATGTTTTTTAATTTATTGTTTGGATTTTTGTATGGAATTTATGCGCCTCGTGTTAGTTGTATGTTCTGTTGTTCTGCCTGTTTTATGATGTCTTGCTTGTTTTCTTTTTTTCTGTACAGCACTTTGGTCAGCTTTGGTTGTTTTTAAGGTGCTTAATAAATAAAGTTATTATTATTATTATTATTATTAGTGGAAACATCCTCTCCACATCTACTCTATCCAAGCCTTTCATTATTCTGTATGTTTCAATGAGGTCCCCCCCTCATTTTTCTAAACTCCAGCGAGTCCAGGCCCAGTGCTGACAAACGCTGTAGTGGTGGAGAGGACAGAGAGGGGTGACAGCACTGACAAGCACTAACACAAGTATTTACCCAAGCACTACCACCATGCTACCACACTGCAGCGCTACCATGCACATCCATACCATACCATCCTGGAGCGGGGCTTAGCACCATTGCCCCGCGCGGCTGGAATGGCCGCGGGACTTTGCGAGCGCACACCGGGGGCTCCAACATCAAGACCCGGTGTGCGACCTCGCACCACCCGGCGTGGCTTTAATGGCCGCGGGCAATCGCCATCGCCAGCCGGGGGCTGGGCCTTTGCAGGCAAGATAGTTTATTTGCCTTCCACACAGCACTGTTTTGTAAAAAAATTGTGTCTGGGGCATTTGTGGGTGTATGGCTGGAAACGGCATTTCATTTGGACCTCCAGGGGTCCAAATGGTAAAATGACTCTTGATACTCTAGTTGCCCCTCAGCTCCATTCTGACCCCCCCTTCTTCAGACTGAAAGTCACGGGAAAGGGAAACGAGAGATATAGCCGATGATGTAGAGAGATAAAGGACAAATGAATGAAAGATACGCAAACAAATAATGATGATAAAGCAAACAGGCCATTGTAGCTGTTTGCAAGGTGAGAATGAGAAGCTGGTGTGACTAAGGTGGGGGAGGGATGGAGAGAGAAGGAATGCCGGGGTTGCATGAATGCCGGGCTTTCTCTAACTTCAAGTCCTGACTCCAAACGCCACCCATCCTTTTTCTCCAGAGAGGCTACCTGACCCGCGGAGTTACTCCAGCATTTTGTGCCCTTTGTCTAGTAACCATCAACTGCAGATCATTGGTAGACGGAAATGCTGGAGGAACTCAGCGGGTGAGGCAGCATTTATGGAGAGTAAAAATAGGCGACGTTTCAGGTCAAGGCCCTTCTTCAGACTGATGTCGGAGAGGGGGGGGGGGGTGGGGAGGAAAAGAAAGGAAGAGGCGGAGACAGTAGGCTTGTGGGAGAGCTGGGAAGCAGGAGGGGTAGGAGGGAGATAGCAAGGACTATCTGAAATTAGAGAAGTCTATGTTCATACCACTGGGGTGTAAACTACAGATAGACAATAGACAATAGGTGCAGGAGTCGGCCATTCAGCCCTTCGAGCCAGCACCACCATACAATGTGATCATGGCTGATCATCCCCAATCAGTACCCCGTTCCTGCCTTCTCCCTATATCCCCTGACTCCGTTATCTTTTAGAGCCCTATATCTACTACACACAATGATAATACCATACTTGGTCATTGTGAACAATCGGCAATAACAGACACCTATGGTCTGTTAATGTATTTATTTTGACAGCAAGAATCCGTTCTCTTGTGAGAAATTGTGCTGACAGTAAACTCATGAATCAACTTTTTTTGGCGTTGAGACTTGGATTGAAGACACGTGGAGTAGTAACGTCCACATGGACCTAGTCTTGTTGAGTTGATCGCCAAATGCTGGCCTATACTAGCACTTTCACATTTGCCATTCCTAAGGATCCGGTGGCTGTGATTTTATTGTCTGCCTCTTATTCCTCTAGGGAGCATTTCCAGGGAACCTGCAGCTTGTGTTTGTACTGCGACCTTCACGGTTTATCCAGCGGACCATCTCGTATATAGGCATCAAGTTTCAACGAGATGACTTTAAAATGAAGGTACCGGTAAGCATTGCTTTTATGTTGCATTCTTATCAAGTCATCAGTTTGATTCTAATGACAGTCAGAGGTGTTGCATAGAATTATAAAGTATTTACAACACATACCTCGGCCACTTGGACCACTCTAGTTTAGTTCAGAGATACAGCGCGGAAACAGGCCGTTCGACCCACCGAGTCTGCACCGACCAGCGATCCCTGCACACTAACACTACCCCTACACACACACTACACTTACATTTATACCAAGCCATTTAATCTACAAACCTGCACTTCTTTGGAGTGTGAGAGGAAACCGAAGATCTCGGAGAAAACCCACGCAGTCACGGGGAGAACGTGCAAACTCCGCACAGACAGCACCTGTAGTCGGCATCGAACCCAGAGTTCTGCCGCTGTAAGGCAGTAGTTCCAGCGCTGTGCCACCCATCTGTATCTGTGATGATGCTTCACATGAACCAGTTGCCACACTACTTTATCTAAACCTGTCTCTTGTCTCTTTCCCTTTTGCTCTTATCCAAGTTCCCCAGAAAGGCACATCTTGTTATCTAGCTATACTTTCTGTTTTTTATGTTTGTTGTTTGATCAGTGCTGAGGAGACCAATGGTCATTATATTAATAAAAGATTCATAAGATTTTAATTTATAATGATTGGACAGCTGAGGCCGCCTTCTTCAGTCACCTTTTAAATTATGGGAAAATGGGGAGGGTAAGAGTGCGGAAGAGGGGCAGAGTGGTAGGGTAGGGGGTGGAAGGGGCAGAGATGGGTAGGGGGGAGAGGTGGGGGGAACTTGCAGAGGGGGGAGAGAGAGGGAAAGGGGGGGGGGTAGAGAGAGGGAGGAAAGGGAGGGGAGGATAGAGGGCAAGGGAGGGGGGTAGAGTGAGCAGGCAGAGGGGGAGGGCACGAGACAGAGGGAGAGAGACAGGCGAGAGGGCAGGGGGAGACAGCGAGGGGGACAAGACACAGACACAGACACAGGACAAAGGGGGACAGGAGCAGAAAGAGAGGAGTTTCACCACTCCATCACTCAATACAGAGGGGAGGGTGGAGGGGAGGGAGGAGAGGAAAGGGCGAAGAGTGGCGAGCGGAGCGTCGGGGGAGTTAGCGGCATCACACTCACACTAACCACCCCCCAAACACACAGGGGGGCGGAGGGGGCGAGGGGGAGACGGGGTGGGCACAGGGGAGGGTGAGAAGAGGGGGAGGGGAGAGGGGGGAGGGGAATGGGAGAGATTTGGGAGGGAGAGAGGAGAGCGGGGTAGGGGGTAGTGAGAGGGGGATGGGAAGGGGGGAGAGTGGGGAGGGCAGGAAAGGGGGAGAGGGGTAGGGGGATGGGAGAGGGGTAGCGGGGGTGCTGCAAGAGAGAGGGAAAGGGGTGGGGGGAGATGGGGGTGAAGAGGGATGGGAGAAGGGGTGGGAGGGGATGAGGGAGAGGGGTGAGGAGAGAGGGGAGATGGAGAGGGGTGGAGGGGGGAGGGGTAGTGGGGGAGTGGTGGTAGGGGGGGGGGGTGGGGAGAGTGGGGAGAGAGGGATGGGGGTGGGAGAGAGGAGGGAGGGGGAGAGGGGGAGGGGAGTGGAAGAGAGGGAGATGGAGAGGGGGGGAGTGGTGAGGGGTGGGGGAGGGGAGTGGAGTGGGGGAGAGAGGGAAGGGAGGGGGAGAGAAAGGGGTGGGGGAGGGAGGGGGGGGGAGGAAGCTGGGAGGGAGGGATAGGGGTAGTGGTGATAGGGGATGGGGTGGGGAAGAGGGAGGGATGGAGGGGGAGGAGGAGAGGGAGAGGGTGAAGAGAGGGAAATGGGGAGGGAGATGGAGAGGGGAGGAGAGAGGGGTGGGGGAGGGGGGAGAGAGGGATGGGGAAGGGGGGAGAGAGGGGAGGGGAGAGAGGTGTGGGGGAGGGGGGGAAGGGGGGGAGGGATGGGGGTGGGAGGGGGAGGAGGAGAGGGAGAGAGGTGAGGAGAGGGAAATGGAGAGAGGGGAGGAGAGAGAGGGATGGGAGGGGGAGAGGTGGGGGGGTGGAGGGAGGGATGGGGGAGGGAAGGGAGCAGGGAGATGGGGTAGGGGAGGGATAAGAGTGTGGAGGGAGGGGGAGAGGGGTTGGGAAAGGAGGTGGGGGGAGAGAGGGAGAGGGGTGGGGGAGGGTGGGGGAAGAGAGGAGGGATGGGGGGGAGGAGTGAGAGGGGAGGGGGGGAGTGTGGAGGGAGGGGGAGAGGAGTGGGGGAGATGGGGAATTAGTGGGGAGGGAGAGTGGGAGGGGGAGGGGTAGGGACGGAGTGGCCAGGCTTCGACTCGTCCTTAATGATGCTGCTGGCCTTGATGAGGCAGCGTGAGGTATAAATGGAGCCAATGGAAGGAAGGTTGGTTTGTGTGGTGGTCTGGGCTGCGTCCACAATTCGCTGCATTGGTGAGTATCTTACCGTATATCTTGTCAGCAATTCAAGAAAGGAAGCACCGCCATCTTTACAGAATAAGTAGGATGGACAATGAATGTCATTCTTGCCAGAATCCCGTCATGTTCATCAGACATTTACTCAAATAACTACGCTTGAAACTCCAACAGTTACAACTTCCTTCTCAGAATTATATAGTGAACAATATATTTCAGAATCTAAGATATGAAATGGAACTCTGACTCTAATTTAATTAAGGCTCAAATTCCTTTGCGTTTAAAAAAAAATTGTAAATCACATGTCCAATTGCACAGTTGCTGCCTTACAACGCCGGTTTCCTCCCACCCTCCAAAGACGTACAGGTTTGTAGGTTAATTGGCTTGGTATCAATGTAAACTTGTCCCCAGTGTGTGTAGGATAGTGTTAGTGTGCGGGGATCGCTGGTTGGCTCAGACTCGGTGGCCAAAGGGCCTGTTTCTGTGCTGTATCTCTAAACTAAACTAATGTAATCTAAGGACCTGACTGGTCCATATTATACACATGGACATTGTAATGTTTGGAAAAATTAATAATAAATCAAGTAAGTTGTGACTTCTGTCCATTTGTGTTGTGTATATTTCATCTTTCATATATGCAGACAAATGTTTGTGACTTCCTGTATATTCCCAAAGTAGAACTGCTGGACTATTATAGTTCAGTTTATAATTCATCATTATATTTGTACAAAATCCAATTGTGAATTTTAACAGCTCCATTGACTATGCATTGTAATGATGTCCTGGCTATAGATAAATATGTTTTGTCAGCTCAAAAAACTATTTGTTGCATCTGTTGCAGATAATTATGTTAAACACCATAACGGACCTGCACAACTACATCGAAAAAAGTCAGTTAACAAAAGACTTAGGAGGTACTCTGGAATACTGTCACAATCAGTGGATTCACCACCGAACTGTGAGTGCAAGAGCATCATTCTCATAACCTTTCATTCCACCTTTTAGATATCTATGGCATTGATTTTCAAATTTGAGGCATTAAATTGCCAGTAGCAATTCTGTGAACAAAATTCAAGAGTGTTTCATAATTCCCAAAACAGAACAATGAAATTCTTACTTGCAGCAACTTACAGATATGTAAACATATAACTCTGTAAAACCCATAATAAACAACAAAATTCAGTATATATATAAAAAAACATAAATAAATAAATAAACAAGAATAGTGCAAAGTCAAAAATAATGCCCCCATCTATATATAGTTTAGAGCCTATTTGGAGGTTGTAGTGCTTTACAGCTTGATGGTTGTTAGGAAGAAGCTGCCCCTGAACCTGTGTGTTACAGTTTTCAGGCTCCTGTACCTTCTTCCTGATGGTAGGAGTGAAATGAAAGCATGACCAGGGTGTTGTGGGTCTCTGATGATGCTGGTTGCCTTTTTGAAACAGTGACACTGCTGTACACCTGTGGAAGTTCAGGAGAGTATTTGTTGACATACCGAATAGAGTCAGAGTCACATTCCATCCATGCTGAACAAAATGGCCCATCTATACCCCTTTGCCCACAGTTGGTCCAAATCCCTCTAAACCTTTCCTATCAATGTACCTGTCCAAGTGTCTTTAAAAAGTTGTTATTGTACCTCCTCCAGGAGCTTGTTCCATGTACCAGCCACCCTTGTAAGGATGGATGATTGCATGTTTGCCTTCAACTTGCAATCCAGTACTGGCCTTCCTCTGTCTTTTGTTTCAGGCACCAGCAGAAACTCCATGCTAAGGATTCCACACATTTCATACTAAGCACCGCCATTCCATCACATTGAATGGTGATGCTGGCTCGAAGGGCCGAAGGGCCGAATGGCCTACTTCAGCACCTATTGTCTATTGTCTAATCAATTTGGTAGGCAAAGCATAAAGCACACAATCTGCACCCTATCAGCTCTTTCGTGTTAGTACCTGAGAATATTCTCACCTGTACGTTAATGAATACAAATTACAAATGTTTTTTTTTAATCTGTACTAATTATGTATTTTGCCAGTTGGGTACATGGCATCTATTTTCTAATTGACATCCCTAATGTGTCAAGCAGCATAGATAGAAATATCAGATCATTAAGTAATATGGCAACAGCTTGCCGAAGATTATCATTCGTAACAGTTTCAGTTGTTTTTAACAAGTTACTATAATGTCCAATTAACTCTAAATTGAACAGTTTTCTATAAATTCATCACACACATATGGAAACTTAAGATTCACCAATGTTACCAGCCAATTTTCAATGCCAGAGCATTTGATTGGTCTGAGTTTAACATAAATAATACGTACTATATATATATGAACTATATATATATTATATATAGAGAGAGAGAGAGAGAGAGACCCATATATATATATAGTTGACGTATTATTTATTTTTAAGTTCAGGTACGTACAGTCAAATGTCAATATTCAGAAAATTCTGCTGAAATAGTGCACTCCGTCAGTTTCACAAAAATGGCACCTTGCTCCTTTTTTTTGAACAAATTGCTACATTAGCCTAGTGTTTGCCCATTAACCTTGCAGCAAATTAAGATCTGTGGCCTTGTGCAGACAGAGATTAATTTAACTTGGTATCATGTTTGGCACAAAGATTGTGGGTTGAAGGGCCTGTTTCTGTTCAGTCATGATCTATGTCGATTTATGACAATTTTGCCAGGAGGGGGAGGTTGAGAAGGGTCTCTATTCCTTGGAGCGCAGGAGGATGAGGGGTGATCTTATAGAGGTGTATAAAATCATAAGGGGAATAGATCGGGTAGATGCACAGAGTCTCTTACCCAGATTAAGTGAATCGAGGAGCAGAGGACATACGTAGGTTTAAGGTGAAGCGGAAAAGATTTCATAGGAATCTGAGAGGTAAATTTTTCACATGGTGGGTGTATGGAACAAGTTGAGGCAGGGACTATCCCAAGATATTCCCAAGTCATTGGACAAAGTCAGCATGGATTTACGAAAGGTAAATCATGTCTGACGATCTTATAGAATTTTTCGAGGATGTAACTAGTAGCGTGCATAGGGGAGAACCAGTGGATGTGGTGTATCTGAACTTCCAGAAGGCTTTCGACATGGTCCCACATAAGAGATTAGTATACAAACTTAAAGTACACGGCATTGGGGGTTCAGTATTGATGTGGATAGAGAACTGGCTGGCAAACAGGAAGCAAAGAGTAGGAGTAAACGGGTCCTTTTCACAATGGCAGGCAGTGACTAGTGGGGTACCGCAAGGCTCAGTGCTGGGACCCCAGCTATTTACAATATATATTAATGATCTGGATGAGGGAATTGAAGGCAATATCTCCAAGTTTGCGGATCACACTAAGCTGGGGGGCAGTGTTAGCTGTGAGGAGGATGCTAGGAGACTGCAAGGTGACTTGGATAGGCTGGGCGAGTGGGCAAATGTTTGGCAGATGCAGTATAATGTGGATAAATGTGAGGTTATCCATTTTGGTGGCAAAAACAGGAATGCAGACTATTATCTAAATGGTGGCCGACTAGGAAAAGGGGAGATGCAGTGAGACCTGGGTGTCATGGTACACCAGTCATTGAAAGTAGGCATGCAGGTGCAGCAGGCAGTGAAGAAAGCGAATGGTATGTTAGCTTTCATAGCAAAAGGATTTGATTATAGGAGCAGGGAGGTTCTATTGCAGTTGTACAGGGTCTTGGTGAGACCACACCTGGAGTATTGCGTACAGTTTTGGTCTCCAAATCTGAGGAAGGACATTATTGCCATAGAGGGAGTGCAGAGAAGGTTCACCAGACTGATTCCTGGGATGTCAGGACTGTCTTATGAAGAAAGACTGGATAGATTTCGTTAATACTCGCTAGAATTTAGGAGATTGAGAGAGGATCTTATAGAAACTTACAAAATTCTTAAGGGGTTGGACAGGCTAGATGCAGGAAGATTGCTCCCGATGTTGGGGAAGTCCAGGACAAGGGGTCACAGCTTAAGGATAAGGGGGAAATCCTTTAAAACCGAGATGAGAAGAACTTTTTTCACACAGAGAGTGGTGAATCTCTGGAACTCTCTGCCGCAGAGGGTAGTTGAGGCCAGTTCATTGGCTATATTTAAGACGGAGTTAGATGTGGCCCTTGTGGCTAAGGGGATCAGAGGGTATGGAGAGAAGGCAGTACGGGATACTGAGTTGGATGATCAGCCATGATCATATTGAATGGCGGTGCAGGCTCGAAGGGCCGAATGGCCTACTCCTGCACCTAATTTCTATGTTTCTATGTAAGATTTAAGAAACAGTTAGACAGGTACATGGATAGAACAGGTTTGGAGGGGTATGGGCCAAACGCGAGCAGGTGGGACATGTTGGCCTGTGTGGGCCAAAGGCCTGTATCCACGCTGTATCACTCTAGTGACTCTGTGTCACACACACTTGCAAATTGGATAGTGGGAGAATAACAGTTTGTTTACATTTCTATTTCAGTGTTCAGCCATCATTCGAAGTGATGTGTCATTTTACATAGCAGACACCAAAATATTGTCAGACAGTAGTCTTGATGTTCCCCTGCTGTGCAAGACTTTGCTCTTGGCAATTGCATCCGCTGTGCAACAAAATCCCAGATCATTGTGTCATTTATTATTATCTATGTTGTTTTAACTTGGTTGCTACAACATGTTTAGTTACCAGCATTAACATTTAGCTAATGAGAGCTGTTAGGCAGTTGGCGTGCAGAGTTAAAGGCACATTGGCTTTCAATATTTATACGGTTATTATTTATTTATATTTATTAACTTAATCCAGAAGATTAAGATGTATGGGGTTCATGAGGGGGGATCTTATAGAAACTTACAAAATTCTTAAGGGGTTGGACAGGCTAGATGCAGGAAGATTGTTCCCGATGTTGGGGAAGTCCAGGACAAGGGGGTCACAGTTTAAGGATAAGGGGGAAATCCTTTAGGACAGAGATGAGAAAAACATTTTTCACACAGAGAGTGGTGAATCTCTGGAACTCTCTGCCACAGAAGGTAGTTGAGGCCAGTTCTTTGGCTATATTTAAGAGGGAGTTAGATGTTGCCCTTGTGGCTAAAGGGATCAGGGGGGTATGGAGAGAAGGCAGGTACGGGACACTGAGTTGGATGATCAGCCATGATCATATTGAATGGCGGTTGCAGGCTCGAAGGGCCGACTGGCTCTACTCCTGCACCTTATTTCTATGTTTCTATGTTTCTATAAGGTGCTGTTATTCCAACAGTGTTGCCTCACTCTGGCAATGGAGGAGAGCAAGGACAGAAAGGTCAGGATGGGAATGGGATGGGAATTAAAATGAAAGTGTTCGGCAAAACGTCAACTAATCTTGTCAGTGACAGAAGAAAAATACACTAATGAATGAGCTACATGGGATTTTGTTGTTGATGTGAGCTTGCTTGTTTTGATCCACTAACTATTTAAGGCATTCAATTTTATATGCATTTAAAAAAGTTCAGAGAATTCATCTTTTCATTAAAATTACAATTGCTACATTTTTGCCAAGAATGACACAGGGTTTTTCTCTTGATTGTGGAAGGTAGATAAGGGTAGACATCCAGGCTGGATCAGTTACTGGGTGGATGGCTTTGATGCCCCCAGGGAAAAAGCTCAGTGGGCAGGCATTCAGTGGAGTTCTGCAAAGATCTGTGCTGGTAGATAACTGGCTGGAGGTCTCTGGCCAGTGGAGTTCTGCAAAGATCTGTGCTGGGACCACATACATATGATATAACATGTGTAGGAAAGAACTGCAGATGCTGGTTTAAATTGAAGGTAGATCACAAAATGCTGAAGTAACTCAGTGGGACAGGGAGCATCTCTGCAGAGAAGGAATGGGTGACGTTTCGGGTCAAGCCCTTCTTCAGACTGATGTCAGGGGAGTGGGTGGGACAGAGATAGAATGCATTTGGAGGCAGTAAGACTGGTGGGAGAACTGTGAAGGGGGAGGGGATGGAGAGAGCGGGAAAGCAAGGGCTATTTGAAGTTGGAGAAGTCAATGTTCACACCGCTGGGGTGTAAACTACCCAAGCAAAATATGAGGTGATGTTTCTCCAATTTGCACTGGGCCTCACTCTGACCATGGAGGAAGGTCAGATTGAGAATGGGAAAGGTCAGATTGGGAATGGGAGAGGGAGTTGAAGTGCTGAGCCACCGGGACATCAGGTAGGTTAAGACAGACGAGCCTGCGCTTGGTCTCACTGATGTAGAGACGTTGACACCTGGAACAGTGGATACAGTAGATGAGGTTGGAGGAGGTGCAAGTGAACCTCTGCTTCACCTGGAAAGACTGTCGGGGTCCTTGGATGGAGTCGAGGGGGGAGGTAAAGGGACAGGTGTTGCATTTCTGTCCTGGGCCTCCCCCATTGTCAGAGTGAGGCCCAGCACAAATTGGAGGAACAGCACCTCATATTTCGCTTGGACAGCTTACACCCCAGCGATATGTACATTGATTTCTCTAACTTCAAATAGCCCTTGCTTTCCCTCTCCATCCCCTCCCCCTTTCCAGTACTCCGACCAGGCTTACTGTCTCCGACTACCTTTTATCTCTGTCCTACCCACTCCCCTGACATCAGTCTGAAGAAGGGTCTCGACCCGAAATGTCACCCATATAACCATATAAACCATATAACAATTTACAGCACGGAAACAGGCCATCTCGATCCTTCTAGTCCGTGCCGAACACATATTCTCCCCTAGTCCCATATACCTGCGCTCAGATCATAACCTTCCATTCCCTTCCCGTCCATATAACCATATAACCATATAACAATTACAGCACGGAAACAGGCCATCTCGGCCCTACAAGTCCGTGCCGAACAACTTTTTTTCCCCTTAGTCCCACCTGCCTGCACTATAACCCTCCATTCCCTTCTCATCCATATGCCTATCCAATTTATTTTTAAATGATACCAATGAACCTGCCTCCACCACTTCCACTGGAAGCTCATTCCACACCGCTACCACTCCCTGAGTAAAGAAGTTCCCCCTCATATTACCCTTAAACTTCAGTCCCTTAATTCTGAAGTCATGTCCTCTTGTTTGAATCTTCCCTATTCTCAAAGGGAAAAGCTTGTCCACATCAACTCTGCCTACCCCTCTCATCATTTTAAAGACCTCTATCAAGTCCCCCCTTAACCTTCTGCGCTCCAGAGAATAAAGACCTAACTTATTCAACCTATCTCTGTAACTTAGTTGTTGAAACCCAGGCAACATTCTAGTAAATCTCCTCTGTACTCTCTCTATTTTCTTGACCCATTCCTTCTCTCCAGAGATGCTGCCTGTCCCGCTGAGTTACTCCAGCACTTTGTGATCTACATATGATATAACATGCATATGAATGACCTATACATAAATACAGTAAACCCTTGTTTTAATGGACCCCTTTATAACGGATTTTGGATATAGCGGACGGGTCTGCCAATGCCACATCCAGCTCGCACCGTCTCCCCAGCCGTTTTGTGCTCTGGCTTCCGACCCCACTCCCGACTGGCAAGGTGCACCAGCGAGCCCATCTTCACCCACAGCATGGTCCCATGACATGGCTGTTGTTGCGGCTCACGTTGTAGCCCCGGGACAATAGCGCTGCTAATGATAGGATGGACTCAGACACCGTGCGGCTCCCTCCCCTCTCACCAGCTGCTGCTTCCTGCTGTCGGAGATGGCTATATCCATGTGGAAGGGCTCGCTGGTGCAGACCAGTGGCATCGGACCCTGGTTTTAAAATAAAAAGTCACATAGTGCTGGAGTAACTCAGCAGACTGAATCAATCTGAAGATGGGTCCCAACGTCACCTCTCCATGTTCTCCAGAGATGCTGCCTGACCCACTGAGTTACTCCAGCACTTTTGTTTGTTAACCATCATCTGCAGTTCTTTGTTTCAACTACATGACAAGGTTCTGCATAGTAGACTGCTCTGGAAGGTTAGATCGCATGGGATCCAAGGAGAGATAGCTGAATGGATAGCAAATTTGCTCCATAGAAGGAAGCAGAGGGTGATGGTGGAAGGTTGCTTCTAAGACTGGAGGCCTGTGACTAGTGGTGTGCCTCAGGGTTCAGTGCTGGGCCCATTACTGTTTGTCAACTATATCAATGATTTGGATGAGAACATACAGGGCAAGATTAGCAAGTTTGGTGATGATACAAAAGTGAGTGGTTTTGCAGAGAGTGAAGATGGTTGTGAACGATTGCAGCAGGATCTGGATCGATTGGCCAGGTGGGCGGAGGAATGGTTGATGGAATTTAATACAGAGAAGTGTGAGGTGTTGCATTTTGGGACGTCTAACAAGGGCAGGACCTACACAGTAAATGGTAGGCCTCTGGGTAGTGTGGTAGAGCAGAGGGATCTAGGAGTACAGGTGTATGGTTCCTTGAAGGCCGAGTCGCAGGTAGATAAGGTGGTCAAAAAGGCTTTTGGCACTTTGGCCTTCATCAGTCAGAGTATTGAGTATAGAAGTTGGGAGTCTGACGAATGGTCTCGACCCGAAATGTCACCCGTTCCTTCTCTCCAGAGATGCTGCCTGTCCTGCTGAGTTACTCCAGCATTTTGTGTCTACCATAGAAGTTGGGAGGTCATGTTGCAGTTGTATAAGATGTTGGTGAGACTGCATTGTAGAATATTATGTTCAGTTCTAGGCACCATGTTATAGGAAAGATGTTATTAATCTTGAAAGTGTTCAGAGAAGATTTAAGACAATGTTGCCAGGACTAGTGTGTGAACTATAAGGAGAGGTTGAGTAGGCTGGGTCTCTATTCCTTGGAGCGCAGGAGGATGAGGGGCGATCTTATAGAGGTGTACAAAATCATGATAAGAATAGATCGGGTAGATGCACAGTGTACGGGAATTGAGGGCCAGAGGACAAAGATTCAAGGTGAAGGGGAGAAGATTTAATAGGAATGTGAGGGTTAATTTTTTCACACAAGGGGTGGTGGATGTATGGAACAAGCTGCCAGATGAGGTAGTTGAGGCTGGGAGTATCAGAAACAGTTAAACAGGTACATGGATTGTCCAGGTTTGGAGGGAAATGGACCAAGCACAGACAGGTGGGACTAGTGTAGCTGGGTCATGCTGGCCAGTGTGGACAAGTTGGGCCAAATGGCCTGCTTCCACACTGTATCACTCTATGACTCAATACAATCTTTCTCGGTTATAACAGACAATCTGCAATAACGGACACACTTCCCCCATATGATGATGGGTTCTGTGTATAGATGGGTTGGTGAGTATGTTAGCTGACAACACCAACATTGGAGAAGTTGCAGACAGCGAGGAAGGCTGCCTGGAGATACAATGGGGTAGAGATCAGCTGCAGAAATGGGCAGAGAAATGGCAGTTGCTGTTTAACTCAAGCAAGTGTGAGGTGTTGCACATTTGGAGGTTGAATGTAAGGGAGAGTATACAGTTAATGACAAGACCCTCAACAGCATTGATGTGCACAGGAGTCCTGGTTCATAACTCACTGCAGGTGGCAGCAGAAGTAGATAGAGTGGTAAAGAAGGTGTCTGCAATGCTTGCCTTCATTGCAAAGGACATTGAATATAAGAGTAAGGAAGTCATGATGCAGCTCTGTAGGTCTGTGGTTTGGCCACATTTGAGGTACTGCATGCAGTTCTGATTGACCCCTTACAGGAAAGATGAGATGGCTTTGGAGAGGGTGCAGAGGAATGTTACCAGAATGATGCCTGGATTCGAGGGTTGAAGCCATGGGCAGAGGGTGGACAGGCTTTGAAGGATTTCTCTGGAATATCAGAGGATGCGGGGAGACTTGATACAAGTATATGAGAGGCATAGATATGGTAGACAGTATGAACCTTTTCCCAGGGTGGAAATGTCCAACACTAGAGGACGTAGCTATAAGGTGAGGGGGGGGGGGGGGGGGGGGGGGGGAGTTTAATGGAGATGTGTGGTGAAGGTGGGGTCCTGGAATGCATTGCCGGGTGAGTGGAGGCAGATATGGCAGTGGCGTTTGGGAGCCATTTGCAGAGGCACATGGAAGTGCAGGGAATACAGAGATGTGGACCATGTACAGGCAGATGAGACAATGTCCGGCTCAAACCTTGTGCCCGTTCCTGTGCTGTAACATAGAAAATAGGTGCAGGAGGAGGCCATTCGGCCCTTCGAGCCAGCACCGCCATTCATTGTGATCATGGCTGATCGTCCCCTATCCATAACCCGTGCCTGCCTTCTCCCCATATCCCTTGACTCCACTAGCCCCTCGAGCTCTATCTAACTCTCTCTTAAATTCATCCAGTGATTTGGCCTCCACTGCCCTCTGTGGCAGGGAATTCCATAAATTCACAACTCTCTGGGTGAAAAACTTTTTGTCTTAAATGATCTCCCCTTTATTCTAAGACTTGGCCCCTGGTTCTGGACTCACCCAACATTGGGAACATTTTTCCTGCATCTAGCTTGTCCAGTCCTTTTATAATTTTATATGTTTCTATAAGATTTCCCCCTCATCCTTCTAAACTCCAGTGAATACAAGCCTAGTCTTTTCAATCTTTCCTCATATGACAGTCCCGCCATCCCAGGGATCAATCTCGTGAACCTAATCTGCACTGCCTCAATCACAAGGATGTCCTTCCACAAATTAGGAGACCAAAACTGTACACAATACTCCAGATGTGGTCTCACCAGAGCCCTATACAACTGCAGAAGAACCTCTTCGATGTTCTATGTTTACGTCTAGGTTTATGATTTTACTAAATCTCAAATATTTTTTTTCAGGCCATTGAAAATTTTGCAATGACGGTAAAGGCAACAACCCAGCTGTTGCAGTCATTTGGCACTGAACTTGCAGAAACCGAATTACCAAACGATGCCCAGTGTACAAGAGTGCTCCTCACCACTCACACAGAAAAACACACTGATCTAAAGGTAGGTGATATTGTGGTGGGAAGGAACTGGAGATGCTGGTTCAAATACAAGGTAGACACAAAACACTGCTGTAGAGGGAGGGAATGGGTTCTTCAGAATTAATATTGTGGTGCTTTCTATGTATCATGTATTACTGAAAGTAAGCCTGCGGGTGCAGCAAGCAGTGAAGAAAGTGAATAGCATGTTGGCATTCATAACAAGAGGAGTTGAGTATAGGAGTAAAGAGGAACAAATCTGAGGAAGGACATTCTTGGCGGGACTGTCATATGCTGAGAGAATGGAGCGGCTGGGCTTGTATACTCTGGAATTTAGAAGGATGAGAGGGTATCTTATTGAAACATATAAGATTGTTAAGGGTTTGGACACGCTAGAGGCAGGAAACATGTTCCCGATGTTGGGGGAGTCCAGAACCAGGGGCCACAGTTTAAGAATAAGGGGTAAGCCATTTAGAACGGAGACGAGGAAACACTTTTTCACGCAGAGAGTTGTGAGTGTGGAATTCTCCGCCACAGAGGGCGGTGGAGGCCGGTTCTCTGGATACTTTCAAGAGAGATAAAGCTCTTAAAGATAGCGGAGTCCAAGGATATGGGGCGAAGGCAGGAACGGGGTACTGATTGTAGATGATCAGCCATGATCACATTTAATGGCGGTGCTGGCTCGAAGGGCTGAATGGCCGACTCCTGCACCTATTGTCTATCATGGTGCAGCTTGGGGGCAAAAGCAGTGATACCTTTGAAGGGTGCCAGATGACAATCTTAATAGCATTGTTACCCCTAGTAGCCATGATCATATTGAATGGCGGTGCAGGCTCGAAGGGCCGAATGGCCTACTCCTGCACCTAATTTCTATGTTTCTATGTTTCTAGTATGGTTTTGGATCATTGGCTGATGGTGGAATATCATGTCCACTAAGATAGTGGGCGTGGGACTTACCATCACCCGCCTGGGCCTTCGACATCGGGAGAGAAATGGTGCAGGGGAGAGAAAAGACTTTGCCTTCCATCACAGTGAGGAGGAGATTCACTGTGATGGATGTCTGTGTAAATTGAATTGTTTGTATGTCTTGTAGAAATTGTCTTTGTTTGTATGGCTGTGGAAACTGAGTTTCGTTTGAGCCTCACAGAGGTTCAAATGACATGTAATAAATATTGTATGCTGTATAGACCCAAAATGTTGGAGTAACTCAGCGGGACAGGCAGCATCTCTGGAGAGAAGGAAGAAACGTCATCCATTCCAACTCTCCAGCGATGCTGCCTGTCCCGCTGAGATATTCCAGCATTTTGCGATCTACATATGATATAACATGATGTATATAAATGACCTATACATAAATACAGTATACCCTTGATTTAATGGACCCCTTTATAACAGATTTTGGATATATAGTGGATGGGCCTGCCAATGCTCCAGCATTTTGTGTCTATCTTCGGTGTAAACCAGCATCTGCATTTCCTTCTTACATATCATGTCAACTAAAGACCATTTAGGGATCTCATTTTTCATCTGATCGCCCAAAATATGATTCCAGACCCACGGCCAGGTGGTTAATTGTGAACTGCCTTCTGAAGTGCTTTGGCCTGAGCAATTAATGATAGTATGCTGTCCACACAAACAGCCTCTGGGCAGGGACAGGGGTAAAATGTAGCAACAAAGGATAGCGTGATAAGCAAATGTTTGGAGCAAAGGCCAGAGATTTAAACCAAAGGTGTAAGAGAAATGGATTGGAGACCTGGTGAACCTACGCTGCACTCCCTCAATAGCAATAATGTCCTTCCTCAAATGAGGAGCCCAAAACTGTACACAATACTCCAGGTGTGGTCTCACCAGGGCCCTGTACAACTGCAGTAGGACCTCCTTGCTCTTCTACTCAAACCCTCCCGCGATGAAGGTCAACATGCCATTAGCTTTCTTGCTGTACCTCCATACTTACTTTCAGTGACTGATGTACAAGGATACCTAGGATCCGAGGATCACCAATAGTAGTTCAGCACTGCCAAACTGGTGCCAAACTGTAACGGCCCTGCTGTTCCTTTTGATCGATCAGTGACGTGGAGAGGGGGGACTTGCTGCATGGGCAACAGCCTGTCCTCCATATGACATCGCCCAGGCTTGCATCCAACCTGGATGCATCACCCATGGTCAGTCATGACTGAGACGGGCCTACTACTACTGCTAAAGATAGACAAAATGCTGGAGCAGCATCTCTGGATAGAAGGATATCTAAGAATGGGCAACGTTTCGTGTCGAGATCCTTCTTCAGACCTGTTGAGTTACTCCAGCATTACTATAGCGCCAAACAACATCTGCAGTTCCTTCCGACATGGGTCAGGACCACTCTCTGGATGTGGTAGGATGATTTAGTTGCCTGGTAACAGCTGGGAAGAAACTGTCCCTGAATCTGGAGGTGTGGAGAGTTTTGAGGGAATTCACAGACTGAGTCTTCACAACTGTCTGTGGAAGAGAATTGCCAAGATTATCTGCCTTCATCTCACTTCTTACTGGCTTACTCCTTCGTTAGAGAATGTACCACGCATTTCTAAACTCCTCAGTTGGAGGTTTATTTTTCATGCAAACACTGTGTTAAGCTGAATGTACAATTTTGTACGTTTCAATTAGATTAGCTATCATTCTTCTGAACTCTGGAAAATATATACCTATTCTGCTCACTCAACATATATTGCAAACTCACTATTCCAACAACAAGTCTGGTGTATCTTTCTTGCTTTCATTCTATGGCAAGTATATGTTTTTAAGAAGGACCAAAACTCTACACAATACTCCAGGTGTGTTCCTACCATGGCCCTAAATAATTGCAGAAAGATATCTTTATTAATGTATTCAAATCCTCTCTCAATGGAGACCAACAAGTTGTTTGCCTTCCTTATTGCTTGCTACACACTAATGTTCAAATGTTAGCTCTTGTACACAAGGCCAAGAGAATGCAGGGTGACTTGGACAGGTTGGGGGAGTGGGCAGATGCATGGCAGATGAAGTTTAATGCGGATAAATGTGAGGTTATCCACTTTGGGAGCAAAAACAGGAAGGCAGTTTACTGTCTAAATGGCGTCAAGTTGGGAAAAGGGGAAGTAAAACGGGATCTGCAGGTCCTTCTACATCAGTCTATGAAAGTAAGCATGCAGGTACAGGAGGCAGTGAAGAAAGCGAATGGCATGTTGGCCTTTATAACAAGAGGAATCGAATATAGGAGCAAAGAGGCCCTTCTGCAGTTGTACAGGGCCATAGTGAGACCACACCTGGAGTATGGTGTGCAGTTTGGTCCCCTAATTTAAGAAAGGTCATTCTTGCTATTGAGGGAGTGCAGCGTAGGTTTACAAGGTTAATTCCCGGGATGGCGGGACTGTCATATGCTGAGAGAATGGAGCAGCTGGGCTTGTGCCTTCTGGAGTTTAGAAGGATGAGAGGGGTTCTCATTGAAACATATAAGATTGTTAAGGGCTTGGACACACTCGAGGCAGGAAACATGTTCCCGACGTTGGGGGAGACCAGAACCAGGGGCCACAGTTTAAGAATAGGAAAACGCCATTTAGAACGGAGACAAGGAAACACTTTTTCCCACAGAGAGTTGTGTCTGTGGAATTCTCTGCCCCAGAGGGTGGTGGAGACACGTTCTCTGGATGCTTTCAAAAGAGAGCTGGATAGGGCTCTTAAAAATAGGGGAGTCAGGGGATATGAGGAGAAGGCAGGTACGGGGTACTGATTGGGGATGATCAGCCATGATCACATTGAATGGCGGTGCTGGCTTGAAGGGCCGAATGGCCTACTCCTGCACCTATTGTCTATTGTCAATGACTTGCAGATTAGAACATAGAACAGTACAGCACAGGGACAGGATCTTTACCCCGCAATGTAAGTGCTGAACATGATGCTCACCAACTCATCTCTGCCTCCACAGAATCCACATCCCGCCTATCCAAAAGTATCGTAAATGCCACTAACGTGTTTGCTTCAACCATGGCAGAGAGTTCCAGGCACTCGCCACTCGCTGAGTGAAAAAACTTGCCCCACACATATCCTGCAGCCAGCATCTTCAAGGACCCACAACACTATCTCATTTCACTCCTGCCATCGGGTAGAAGGGATAGAAGTCTGAAAACTGGAATGTCCCAGTTCAGGAACAGCTTCTTCCCAACAATAATCAGAACACTACGAATTCCAACTAAAGTCCAAACTATAAACTGTCTTGGTTGCACTGGGGCTGGAGTAACTCAGCGGGACAGGCAGCATCGCCGGAGAGAAGGGATGGGCAACGTTTCGGGTCGAGACCCTTCTTCAGACTGAGGAGTCTTGACCCAAAACGTCGCCCATTCCTTCTCTCCATAAATGTTAACCTAATAACCTGTACGTCTTTGGTGTGTGGGAGGAAACCGGAGCAACTGGAGAAAACCCACGCAAGTCACGGGGAGAACGTACCAACTCCATACAGACAGCACCCGTAGTCGGGATGGAACCCAGGTCTCTGCACTGTTAGAAACATAGAAACATAGAAAATAGGTGCAGGAGTAGGCCATTCGGCCCTTCGAGCCTGCACCGCCACTCGACATGATCATGGCTGATCATCCACTCAGTATCCCATCCCTGCCTTCTCTCCATACCCCCTGATCCCTTTAGCCACAAGGGCCACATCTAACTCCCTCTTAAATATAGCCAATGAATTGGCCTCAACTACCTTCTGTGGCAGAGAATTCCAGAGATTCACCACTCTCTGTGTGAAAAATGTTTTTCTCATCTCGGTCCTAAAAGACTTGCCTCTTATCCTTAAACTGTGACCCCTAGTTCTGAGCTTGCCCAACATCGGAAATAAGCTTCCTGCATCTAGCCTGTCCAACCCCTTAAGAATTTTGTAAGTTTCTATAAGATCCCCCCTCAATCTAATAAATTCCAGCGAGTACAAGCCGAGTCTATCCAGTCTTTCTTCATATGAAAGTCCCGACATCCCAGGAATCAGTCTGGTGAACCTTCTCTATGGCAAGAATGTCTTTCCTCAGAATAGGAGATCAAAACTGCACGCAATACTCCACGTGTGGTCTGACTGAAGAAGGGTTTCGGCCCGAAACGTTGCCTATTTCCTTCGCTCCATAGATGCTGCTGCACCCGCTGAGTTTCTCCAGCAATTTTGTGTACCTTCGATCTTCCAGCATCTGCAGTTCCTTCTTGAACAAGAAGTTGTTGGTGATATTGACTGTTAGGAATTTGAAGATTTCAGCCATCTCTACTTTAGCACCATCAATGCAAACTAGGGTATGTGTACAGCTTCACTTCCTGAAGTCGACCACTATCTCCTATCTCCTATCTCCTATCTCCTTTGTCTTGCTGACATTGAGAAAGAGGTTGTTGTTTCCACACCAGGACGCGAGGTTCTCAATCTCCTTCCTGCACTCCGTCTTATCATAATTTGATGTCCGGCCCACAATCTGTGAATCTGTAAATGGAATTAGATTTCTACTTGTCTGCACAGTGGTGGGTGTACAAGGAGTAAAGAAGGGGGCTGAGAACACATCCTTGTGGAGCACCAGTGTTAAGGATTATAGTAGATGATGATTTGTCCCCTATCCTCACTGATTGGGGTCTGTTGGTCAGGAAGTCGTGTATCCAGTTGCAGTGATGAGTGCTGACACCAAATCCCGTGCATTTGGTGATAAGCTTGGAGGGTATAATGGTGTTAAAGGCAGAGCTGTGGTCTATGAATAAGAGTGTGACATACAGTAGGTGTCTCTCTTATCCTGGTGTCCCAGGGATGAGTGTAGGGCGAGGGCGATGGCGAGGGCGATGGCATCGTATATGGACCCGTTGTGGCGGTAGACAAACTGCAGTGGGTCAAGGCCGCTGGGTAGACTGGATTTAATGCGTTCCATAATTAGCCTCTCAAAACATTTCATGATGGTGGATGCCAAGGCCATTGGACGGTAGTCGTTTTAGGCATGAGGCCTTGCATTTCTTCGGCAATGGGATGATGGTTGTCTTCGTGAAGAAGTTGGGTACCTCAGAACGGAGTAGGGAGAGATTAAAGATATTGTGATCACTCCCGCTAGCTGGTCCGCGCAGCTACTAAGGACATGGCCAAGAACACCGTCTGGGCCAGTTGCTTTCTGTGGGTTCACCCTCAGGAAGGCCGATCCAACCTCTGCAACAGTGACTTAAAGATTGAGTTGGCGTAGTGCTAGGCCGTTTGGTCATGAATGTACAGGGAGTAGAACACAGGGCCCTGAGGAACACCAGTGTTGAGGATCACAGTGGAGGAAATGTTACCACCATTTTGACCAACTGAGGTCTTCTTATCAAAATATCCATAAACCAATTACAGATGGAACCCCCAAGAACAGCTCACAGAAGTTTAGGGATGCGCTCATTGAGTGTTATAGTGTTGAAAGCTGAGCTGTGGTCAATGAACAGCATCAACATCCAGGTATTATTGTCAAAGTCATCCAAGGAAGGATGTTGTGCAAGAGAGATGGTGTCTTCTATTGACCCATCTGACCCACATAAATTGCAGGGGTCCCTTTGAATAAAACCATGTCTCAATGTGTCATCATTTTAAAATACTCTGCCTTCTTGTTTGAAGCATCAAAGTGGATAGCCTCACATTAAGACTTCTGCACATCGGTAATTCAGTTCGATGTTGCAATCCCCAATGTGATTCATCCACTACAGATAGCCATAATAATTTTAGTTCTGATGGTTCCAAACTCTGGCATTCTCACCTTACACTGGTTTTCAGATAGTCTAAGAAATGTAGAACTCAGGACAAGTAACCCCTGGCCTCATACATTTCTGTGGTTCAGTTTTATTTATTAAGGCTTCTGTTAAACAATATGTCATCAATACACAAGGCATTAAATAATGTGCTTGATAAAACTATATGTTTGATTTTGATGTTGAAAAATAAGATGACTAGATTTAAGTCCTCAATGTAGCAGAGTGGTTTTGGTCTCCTAATCTGAGGAAATACATTCTTGCCATAGAGGGAGTACAGAGAAGGTTCACCAGACTGATTCCTGGGATGTCACGACTTTCATATGAAGAAAGACTGGATAGACTCGGTTTGTACTCGCTAGAATTTAGAAGATTGAGGGGGGAATCTTATAGAAACTTACAAAATTCTTAAGGGGTTGGACAGGCTAGATGCAGGAAGATTATTCCCGATGTTGGGGAAGTCCAGAACAAGGGGTCACATTTTAAGGATAAGGGGGAAATCTTTTAGGACCGAGATGAGGAAAACTTTTTTCACACAGAGAGTGGTGGATCTCTGGAGTTCTCTGCCGCAGAAGGTAGTTGAGGCCAGTTCATTGACTATATTTAAGAGGGAGTTAGATGTGGCCCTTGTGGCTAAGGGGATCAGGGGGTATGGAGAGAAGGCAGGTACGGGATACCGAGTTGGATGATCAGCCATGATCATATTGAATGGCGGCGCAGGCTCGAAGGGCCGAATGGCCTACTCCTGCACCTATTTTCTATGTTTCTATGTTTAAGTCCTTTGTGGTTCTACTTGTCATTTCATGGATATGCTTCAATATTCCAGGAAATATTACAATCCAGAGAATAACACATAGTAGCTATACTGTTTGGCCCCAATTAACAGGTCAAAACTTTTTTTTTTTTTAAGTAAGATTTAGTTAATGGTCATTCATTTATACAGGATGCAACACAACCTTATAAAGGCAGATTGTCAATTTATATTTTTCATTAATTAAACACTTGTTCATTAAATATGCCCTCTGATGATTGTGTTTTCTTTTCCCCTACAAAAATGAATGAGCCAAAGATGAAACAAAAACCTGGTTTCCAGAAGTCATTGGAAAACATTTCTCAAAGAATCTTAGCTCGTAAAACTTGTTAATATCCCAATCAAAATCAATTTAGTATCATAGCTAAGTACACAGGCGCTATAGATTGGGTTTAATGTTATTGCATCCAATCCTTCAGGCGTTGCTTTCCATCCAAGAATTAGCTCCATTCCAGTAAGTAAGTAAGTTTATTCAGGTCCGTACGAAGCTTTCCAAAAAGGGGGGTAGCATGACTGGATTACAAAAAATGTAATGTGAAATAATGTGCGCGCTGAGCACATCACGAGCGCGAAGTGTGTAGTCACTCGATGCCAGGGTACAGGGCTCGCTTAAGGGCCCTGGAAGCTCTGTGGTTTTAGATGCTCTCTGATGCATTCTGAGCCTTATTTTGGAGCATTTTTGCACCAAATTTATGACCAATTTTTCAGAAATTAACAGGAATCTGAGAGGTGCCTTTTTCACACAAAGGGTGCTGGGTGTATGGAACGAGCTGCCAGAGGAGGTCGTTAAGGCTGGGACTACATAACCATATAACCATATAACAATTACAGCACGGAAACAGGCCATCTCGGCCCTTCTAGTCCGTGCCGAACACTTATTCTCCCCTAGTCCCATACTGTGCACCTGCGCTCAGACCATAACCCTCCATTCCTTTCCCGTCCATATAACTATCCAATTTATTTTTAAATGATAAAATCGAAACTGCCTCCACCACCCCCACTGGAAGCTCATTCCACACAGCCACCACTCTCTGAGTAAAGAAGTTCCCCCTCATGTTACCCCTCAACTTCTGTTCCTTAATTCTCAAGTCATTTCCCCTTGTTTGAATCATCCCTACTCTCAGTGGGAAAAGCTTGTCCACGTCAACTCTGTCTATCCCTCTCATCATTTTAAAGACCTCTATCAAGTCCCCCCTTAACCTTCTGCGCTCCAAAGAATAAAGACCTAACTTGTTCAAACTTTCTCTGTAACTTAGTTGCTGAAACCCAGGCAACATTCTAGTAAATCTCCTCTGTACTCTCTCTATTTTGTTGACATCCTTCCTATAATTAGGCAACCAAAATTGTACACCATACTCCAGACTTGGCCTCACCAATGCCATGAACAATTTTAACATTACATCCCAACTTCTATACTCAATGCTCTGATTTATAAAGGCCAGCACTCAAAAAGCTTTCTTTACCACCCTGCCTACATGAGATTCCACCTTCAGGGAACTACGCACAGTTATTCCTAGATTCCTCTGTTCAACTGCATGCCTCAATTCACTACTATTTACCATGTATGTCCTATTTTGATTTGTCCTGCCAAGGTGTAGCACCTCACACTTATCAGCATTAAACTCCATCTGCCATCTTTCAGCCCACTCTTCCAAATGGCCTAAATCTCTCCGTAGACTTTGAAAATCTACTTCATTATCCACAACACCACCTATCTTAGTATCATCTGCATACTTAATAATCCAATTTACCACACCATCATCCAGATCATTGATGTACATGACAAACAACAGTGGACCCAACACAGACCCTCAGGGGAGGCACCCCACTAGTCACCTGCCTCCAACCTGACAAACAGCCATCCACCATTACTCTCTGGCATCTCCCATTCAGCCACTGTTAAATCCATCTTGCTACTCCACCATTAATACCCAACAATTGAACCTTCTTAACCAACCTTCCACGAGGAACCTTGTCAAAGGCCTTACTGAAGTCCATATATACAACATCCACTGCTTTACCCTCATTAATTTCCCGAGTAACCTCTTCAAAAAATTCAAGAACATTAGTCAAACATGACCTTCCAGGCACAAATCCATGTTGACTGTTCCTAATCAGACCCTGTTTATCCAGATGCTTATATATATTATCTCCAAGTATCCTTTCCATTAATTTGCCCACCACTGACGTCAAACCAACAGGTCTATAATTGCTAGGTTTACTCTTAGAACCCTTTTTAAACAATGGAACAACATGCGCAGTACGCCAATCTCCGGCACTATTCCTGTTTCTAATGACATTTGAAATATTTCTGTCATAGCCCCTGCTATTTCTACACTAACTTCCCTCAATGTCCTAGGGAATATCCTGTCCGGACCCGGAGACTTATTCACTTTTATATTTTTCAAAAGTGTCAGTACTTCCTCTTCTTTGAATCTCATAGTTTCCATAGCTACTATACTTGTTTCCCTTACCTCACATAATTCAATATCCTTCTCCTTGGTGAATACCGAAGAAAAGAAACTGTTCAATATCTCCCCCATCTCTTTTGGCTCTGCAGATAGCTGCCCACTCTGACTCTCTAATGGACCAATTTTATCCCTTGTTATCCTTTTGCTATTAATATAGCTGTAGAAACCCTTTGGATTTACTTTCACCTTACTTGCCAAAGCTAACTCGTATCTTCTTTTAGGTTTTCTAATTTCTTTCTTAAGATTCTTTTTACATTCTTTATACTCCTCAAGCACTTCATTTACTCCATGCTGCCTATAATTATTGTAGATGTCTCTCTTTTTCCGAACCAAGTGTCCAATTTCCCTTGAAAACCATGGCTCTTCCAATTTTTACTATTTCCTTTCACCCAAACAGGGACATAAAGATTCTGTACTCTTTACCCTTTAAATGTCCCCCATTTCTCTTCTACATCCTTCCCATAAAACAAAATGTCCCAATTCACTCCTTTTAAATCCTTTCGCATCTCCTCAAAGTTAGCCTTTCTCCAATCAAAAATCTCAACCCTAGGTCCAGTTCTGTCCCTCTCCATAATTATATTGAAACTAATGGTATTGTGATCACTGGACCCGAACTGTTCCCCAACACATACCTCTGCCACCTGACCCGTCTCATTTCCTAACAGGAGGTCCACCACCGCCCCTTCTCTAGTAGGTACCTCTATGTATTGCTGCAAAAAACTATCCTGCACACATTTTACAAACTCCAAACCATCCAGCCCATTTACAGAATGTGTTTCCCAGTTTATGTGTGGAAAATTGAAATCTCCCACAATCACTACCTTGTGTTTACTACTAATATCTGTAATCTCCTTACATATTTGCTCTTCCAATTCTCGCTCCCCATTTGGTGGTCTATAATACACCCCTATAAGTGTTGCTACCCCTTTCCCATTTCTCAGTTCCACCTAAATAGCTTCCCTAGACGAGCCCTCTAATCTATCCTGCCAAAGCACTGCTGTAATATCTTCCCTGACAAGCAATGCAACACCTCCACCTCTTGCCCCTCCAATTCTATCACACCTGAAGCAACAAAATCCTGGAATATTTAGTTTCCAATCACAGCCCTCCTGCAACCATGTTTCACTGATCGCCACAACATCATACTTCCAGGTATCAATCCAGGCTCTAAGCTCATCCACCTTTTGTAATGTTTAAGAGACATTTGGACACGTACATGGATAGGACAGATTTACATGGATATGGGCCAAACGCGTGCGAGTGGGACTAGTTTAGATGGGACATGTTGGTCGGTGTGGGCAAGTTGGGCTGAAGGGCCTGTTTCCACACTGCATCATTCTATGACTAAAAAGTTAAGAAGAAAAGTAGATAAGTAGAACAGATTTGAAAGAGGAGTGAAATGTAAAGGCAGAGAGAGGTTTATGGGTGGAAAGGAACATAGGAAAGGAGGGGGGAGAGTGGGCTTGGGCAGATGGGTGAAGGGAAAATAGACACAAAGTGCAAAGTCAGGCAGCATCTGCGGAGAATAGAATAACAGAGTGCAGGAGTAAACGGGTCAGGCAGCATCTGTGGAGAACATGGATAGGTGACGTTTCAGAGTGCTGGAGTAACTCAGCGGGTCAGGCAGTATCTCTGGAGAACATGGATAGGTGACATGTGAATCTGTGCATAGGTGACAGGTGAATCTGTGGAATTCTCTGCCACAGAAGGTAGTTGAGGCCAGTTCATTGGCTATATTTAAGAGGGAGTTAGATGTGGCCCTTGTGGCTAAAGTGATCAGGGGGTATGGAGAGAAGGCAGGTACTGGATACTGAGTTGGATGATCAGCCATGATCATATCGAATGGCGGTGCAGGCTCAAAGGGCCGAATGGCCTACTCCTGCACCTATTTTCTATGTTTCTATGTCACCAAGTGCTGGAGTAACTCAGTGAGTCAGGCAGCATCTTTGGAGAAAAGGTATAGATTATATTTCGGGTCAAGACCGTTCTTCAGTAATATTCATGATGTGCCATGCATAGACATTCCTGAATGTTACCCAAACCATCGTGAGCTACTTTGTTACGGTGCTTGCCCTCTCCTATAACGTCTCTGCTGCCTTGGGTGATGCAGGACAGGACACAAGCTTTGGGACACGGTGTGAAGCTGTTGCCGTCTGTCCCAGCATGGTAAAAACCTGGATGGAGTGGATTTGGAGAGGATGTTTCCACTAGTGGGAGAGTCTAGGACCAGTGGCCACAGCCTCAGAATTAAAATACATTCTTTTAGGAAGGAGATGAGCAGGAATTTCTTGTCAGAGGGTGGTGAACTGTGGAGTTCATTGCCACAGACAGTTGTGGAGGTCAAATCAATGGACATTTTTCAGGAGGAGATTGATAGATTCTTGACTGATATGGGTGTCAGAGGTAATGGGGAGAAGACAGGAGAATGGGCTTGAGAGGGAAAGATAGAGTCATAGAGTGATACAGTGTGGAAACAGGCCCTTCGGCCCAGCATGTCCCATCTGCACTAGTCCCACCTGCCCACGTTTGATCCATATCCCTCCGAACCTGTCCTATCCATGTACCTGTCTAACTGTTTCTTAAATGTTGCGATAGTCCCTGCCTCAACTACCTCCTCTGGCAGCTTGTTCCATACACCTACCACCCTTTGTGTGAAAAACATACCCCTCAGATTCCTATTAAATCTTTTGCCCTTCGCCTTAAACGTATGTCCTCTGCTCCTCGATTCACCTACTCTGGGCAAAAGACTCAAGCATATCTATTCAAATCATGATTTTATACACCTCTATTAGATCATCCCTCATCCTCCTGTGCTCCATGAAATAGTCCCAACCTACTCAACCTCTCCCTATAGCTCTGGCCCTCTAGTCCTGGCAACATCCTCGTAAATCTTCACTGTACCCTTTCCAGTTTGATGACATCTTTCCTATAACATGGTGCCCAGAACTGAATACAATACTCTGAATGCGGCCTCACCAACTTCTTATGCAACTGCAACATGACCTCCCAACCTCTATACTCAGCCTGACCCGCTGAGTTACTCCAGCACTCTGTGAAATGTCACAGAACAGGGCAAGACTGATACTCAAGACTGATGAAGGCCAAAGTGCCAAAATACTTTTTGACCACCTGATATACCTGCGACACGACATTCAAGGAACCATGCAATCATCAACCATTCCTCTGCCTACCTGGCTAATTGATCCAGATCCTGCTACAATATTTCACAACCATCTTCACTATATGCAAAACCACTCACTTCTGTATCATCAACAAACTTGCTAATCTTGCCCTGTTCTGTGACATTTCACAGAGTGCTGGAGTAACTCAGTGGGTCAGGCTGAGTATAGAAGTTGGGAGGTCATGTTGCAGTTGTATAAGACGTTGGTGAGACCGCATTTAGAATATTGTGTTCAGTTCTGGGCACCATGTTACAGGAAAGATGTCAAACTGAAAAGAGTACAGAGATCCCCATCCTGGATCAGTCCAATCAGGGTTGTGTCGACCGAAAACTTGGGAAGCTTGACAGAGGTGTCTGTGGAGGTGCAGTCATTGGTGTGGCGAGAGTAGAGGAGAGGGGAGAGTACGCATCTTGCGGTGCTCCTATGCTGAGCGTTTGCGGGTCCGAGATATGCTTTCCTGTCCCACATGCTGCTTCCTGTCTGTCAGAAAGCTGGTGATCCACTGACAGAGGGGTTCAGGAGCAGTCAACTCAGAACGTTATTAGCGTAGTAGCTCTGGCACAATGGTGTTGAATGCAGAGCTAAAATCAACAAACACAAATTCCTCGCATAGGTCCCCTGGTGGTCTAGGTGCTGGAGGATGAAGTGCAGGCCCAGATTGACTGCATCATCCACAGATCTATTGGCCCAATATGCAAAATGCAGAGGGTCCAGCAGAGGGATTGTGATATTTTACAGCTTGGCCAGCACAAGCCTTTCAACGGTCTTCATGACTACAGAGGTCAGTGTGACAAGCCCGTAGTTATTAAGACCAGTAATCCTTACCTTTTTGGGTAAAGGGGCAATAGTAGAGACTTTGAAGCAGGCAGGGTCAGTACATCTTTGCAGCAACTGGTAAAAAACTAGTAATTGGGTGTGAAGTGTTGGTTGGGGTGGGAAAGGGTCCACTCTTTTCAAATTGGACTCTTGCCTTAAGTAGGTGTGCAGTAGTGAATGGGAAGGAGAGGGTGCAGGGTCCATTCTTTGAAGACTGGGGTCTGGCTGTGTTTGTTGGGGAAGGGGTACCAGGGTTACGTTTCTGATTTTCAAACCTGCAGTAAAACTCATTCAGGTCGTTCGTCAGCTGACGATTGTCCAAAGAGCAGGGGGCTTTCCTCTTATAGCTGGTGATTTCTTGCATGCCCTTCCAAACTGAAGAAGAGTCACTAGCTGAGAACTTGCTCCTCAACTTCTCAGAGTACCCTTCCTTGGCAGCTCTGATTCCTCTTCTCTGCTCTTTACCGATTAGGCTATATTTTAATTACGATTAGGCTGTCGGCTTGACGCATATCCCCCCCCGATCTTGCAATGGAAATGTTACATCTTTATATAACGATCCCATAAAAATGTATATTTATGTCACAAACTATGGAATTCATATTTTTCAGTATTGTTATCAAGGAAAAGAAAGCAGTTCCAATTGTTTGATATTATTTAAAATTATTCATATGGAGGAGAAAATATCATAGCTCTAAAACCTACTTTAATTTAGCAATCTCACTAAAGATAATCCCCCTTGCCATCTTCCCTCCCCCATCTCTCTCTCACCCCCTCCCCAAACCCCTCTCTTTCTGGCGGGGGGGGGGGGGGGGGGGGGGGGGGGGGAGGCGAAGGTGAAGGTGGCGCGGGCCCAGTAGGGGCCCAGCGGGCGGGTGGCGATTTAGGTGGCGTGGGCCCAGTGGCATTGAGCTCAATATGTGGAGTGCAAATGGCAGTCTGATCCCGCCCGGGCCCACTGCGCAGGAGCGGATGGTCGCATTATTTTCTCCCAAATAATCCAGCGGCTGGAACCAGAATTTCAGGCGCTTTTCCGACAAAGTGGAAACACTGATTGCGCTTTTTTTTTTTTTTCCTCGGGATTTTTTTCTTACTCTGGGGGGAAAAAAGGAGGGTGCGGTCGCACCCAACGCACCCCCCTTCGGACGGCCACATTATTGGCCATATATTCACATACAAGGAATTTGCCATGGTGCTCCGCACACGTAACAACATGACTTACAGTGACAGTTACGAATGACTCAGAAAACATTAAACATTAATAACAATAAGACAGTAATGATAAAACACCATTGATCAAGCATGTGAACCAACAAAATACCAGATCAAAGGGAGCCTACAGATTTTTGGCTGTTGAGTAGAGCAACTACTCGTGGATAAAAACTGTTATTAGAAGCAGGATCACTGCGACTTGTCAAAAGCCAGCTGTTATATAATTCTTCCAGTCTCTGGTGATTTTCAGTGCTTACCATTGTTCTAAATTCAGGTCAAGGCAACACATGTCATCAGGATGTCCTGCTTTGGAAAATACTTCTATGTCCTTCATTCCTGTTCCTCCCAAAATCAACTGATGAAGCAGATGTTGTTGGAAGATTAGGATCCAGTGACTTTTTATCCCCAGTGTAGACAAAGGGTTCTTTTGCCAGTTATGGTGACCACAATTAGGAATCTGTCAATGATCAGCAAGCAAAGTTCTCATCTAACACTGTTCTGCAATGATAGACACAGAATACTGGAATAACTCGGTAACAGGCAGAATCCCTGGATTGAAGGAATGGGTGATGTTTCAGTCTGAAGAAGGGTCTCAACCTGAAATGTCACCCATTCCTCCTCTCCAGAGATGCTGCCTGTCCCTCTGAGTTACTCCAGTATTTTGTGTCTATCTTCGGTATAAACCAGCACCTGCAATTCCTTCCTACAATGTTCTGCAATGTATGGCTCTGGGACTGTTTAAATGTTGTTTGTGACCATATCAGGATAATTCAACAAAGTGAAGATCTGGAGCTAAATATATACTCAGACAAATGTAATCCTCATGTTTCATTCTCATTTAAACAGAGGTCATGACACAGAGATAAACATTGCATGCAAGACTGATTACATTTTCTTAGAAGGTTTGGCAGATTTATTGCTTTCCATAATCAAATGCCATATTTGTAGATATTTATCCCACATCACAGCTCACTCCAGGAGAAAGCATGTTTCACGTGCTAAAGTAATCAAATCTGTTATCTTTGTGCAACTTTATAGAAAGTTAATAAATATGGGGACATTTTTCATACTCTAGCAGTGCATACATTTAAAAAAAATCAATAATTCCAATGAAAGTGGTTTGTAACAATTTGCTATTTTGTTCAGTATCACACAATTTACATTCCATTATTCTCATTACAAAATCTGCAAAGAATGTTTGTTCATTCATGTGATGTGTAACATCTTTCTTTTATTGCAAATGCTCATAATTTAAGGTTTCAGATGTTATTTTAAAGCAATGGTTCTTGCTTTTCTCAGGATAAACTGAAATTGGCAGTTAAAGAAGGAAATACGTTAATAGTGTGTATTAAGGAGCCACTTACTAAAAATCCTACCTATACGCTGAATTCTGATGAACTGGAAAATATGGCTACTGTTGAAAGGTTAGTGGGAGTCTTCACATCAGACTTTGTTTTCTTTACAACATAATTTCATAACTAAAACATGAATGGTGCCACCACTGACACCGAGTCAATCTGTGTTTAAGAATACAAAATATTTTACAAATCCAATTAAATAATCAGGATGCCTCTAATAATTCCATACCAGAAATAACTTTTTTTTTTTTAAAAGATAGACAAATATCAACATTGAAGACTTCATCTTATGAATTTGTGCATTGTCTGTTCATTATTTCACTGACTAATTGAGAACTTTCATATCAATTCCAAGCTGAGAAATGACAAATTATGCAATTAGACTCCTGCCACTACTGTTTTGGCCAAATCTGGAATTGAACAATGGCCAAAACTATGTTAATATTAACTTTATTTGACAGTTAATAACAAAGTTGTATTGAGTTCAGTTTAATGAATCACCATCAGAAATTGAAAGCTATATTTTATATTGAATCATGGTAATATATAAGAACTTTGTTCCACTATATCATGGGAAGAACAAGACAAAAAGCCAAAGATTTTTTATTTTATCATACCTATTACGATGTAACTGATAGTGATGTGGACATAACTTGCATTTGATTTAATAGATATGCATCATTTGTATGGTAGACAAATGTAATCATGGTACTTTACAAAATGCATGGTTGAAAAAAATAAAATTTCAAATCAATTTGCAAATGTGGAGTTTTTGCTAATTGTGCCTTAAAGATTACTCAGTGCAGCATGGTGAAATCTGAGAGGAGAGGCCTTACAAAATCCCAGGTCTAGGAAAGGAAAATAATGTACAAAATAAACAATAATGGAATCTCAATACTAGAGAGATTCAATGCAGGGAGTATTGACAGGATGAAAATTAAATGATGCTGTCTGCATGCCTCTCATTGAGAATATTAAGCAGGTCAGATTTTCTCGACACCACTCAGGCTCAGCAGAACATACTCCATTCTTTTAAATGAAAATATCTTTCTCTCCTCATTTAAAAACATTAACTATTGGTGGAATTTGGTTTAGTTGGCACAATTTTATTTTAAAAAATCAATTCACAACTGGTAATTAATATTAGCCAGCAAGTCGAGGTGGAATAGAAGTTGGGATGTAATGTTAAAATTGTACAAGGCATTGGTGAGGCCAATTCTGGAGTATGGTGTACAATTTTGGTCGCCTAATTATAGGAAGGATGTCAACAAAATAGAGAGAGTACAGAGGAGATTTACTAGAATGTTGCCTGGGTTTCAGCAACTAAGTTACAGAGAAAGGTTGAACAAGTTAGGGCTTTATTCTTTGGAGCGCAGAAGGTTAAGGGGGGGTGACTTGAAAGAGGTTTTTAAAATGATGAGAGGGATAGACAGAGTTGACGTGGAAAAGCTTTTCCCACTGAGAGTAGGGAAGATTCAAACAAGGGGACATGACATGAGAATTAAGGGACTGAAGTTTAGGGGTAACATGAGGGGGGACTTCTTTACGCAGAGAGTGGTGGCTGTGTGGAATGAGCTTCCAGTGAAGGTGGTGGAGGCAGGTTCGTTTTTATCATTTAAAAATAAATTGGATAGTTATATGGATGGGAAGGGAATGAAGGGTTATGGTCTGAGCGCAGGTATATGGGACTAGGGGAGATTATGTGTTCGGCGCGGACTAGAAGGGTCGAGATGGCCTGTTTCCGTGCTGTAATTGTTATATGGTTATATGGTTATATGGAATGTTCATGATATGTGATGCTATATTGGTGTGTGGTAATGGGCATCTCAAACAACATAAGGATCAAAGCCAAAAATGATCCTGCTCATTATCAAACAGGTGTTCATGTGTGCTTTCCAGCAGATCATGGGCTGTGATCACCTGCAAATATTTTGATGAATTTCCACCCCACCACAACCCAACCTCAGCACTCATGTGCTTGGATCAATTAAACTATGCTTTCACACTTTATGCCCCTGTCCCACTTGGGAAACCTGAACGGAAACCTCTGGAGACTTTGCGCCCCACCCAAGGTTTCCGTGCGGTTCCCAGAGGTTTTTTATCAGTCTCTCTACCTGCTTCCACTACCTGCTACCTCCGGCAACCACCTGCAACCTCCGGGAACCGCACGGAAACTTGGGTGGGGCGCAAAGTCTCCAGAGGTTTCCGTTCAGGTTTCCTAAGTGGGACAGGGGCATTACCCTGCCATAGCTCTAGACTCCCTCTCCCCTGACCATGTCTGATGAAGGGTCTCGACCCGAAATGTCACCCATTCCTTCTCTCCAGAGATGCTGCCTGTCCCGCTGAGTTACTCCAGCATTTTGTTTGTCTTTCTTCGGTGTCAAGTCTAGTCAAGTCAAGTTTATTTGTCACGTACACATACGAGATGTGCAGTGAAATGAAAGTGGTAATGCTCGCGGATTTTTGTGCAAAAGACAAACAACAAAACAACCAAACAAATTATAAACACAATCATAACACACATATTCTTTTACATGATAAATAATAGAAGGAAAAACATTCAGTAGAGTTAGTCCCTGGTGAGATAGGCGTTTACAGTCCGAATTGCCTCTTGGAAGAAACTCCTTCTCAACCTCTCCGTTCTCACCGCATGGCAACGGAGGCGTTTGCCTGACCGTAGCAGCTGGAACAGTCCGTTGCAGGGGTGGAAGGGGTCTCTCATGATATTGATTGCTCTGGAGTTGCACCTCCTGTTGTATAGTTCCTGCAGGGGGGTGAGTGAAGTTCCCATAGTGCGTTCGGCTGAACGCACTACTCTCTGCAGAGCCTTCTTGTCCTTGGCAGAGCAATTCCCAAACCAGATGGTAATGTTCCCGGACAAGATGCTTTCCACCGCCGCTGCGTAGAAGCACTGGAGGATCCTCGGAGACACTCTGAATTTCCTCAATTGCCTGAGGTGGTAAAGGCGCTGCCTTGACTTACTCACGAGTGCTGAGGCGTGTGATGCCCATGTCATATCCTCAGAGATGTGGACTCCCAGATATTTAAAACAGTTCACCCTATCCGCAGGATCCCCATTTATACTCAATGGAGTGTACGTCCTCGGATGATGTGCCCTCCTAAAGTCCATGATCAGCTCCTTCGTTTTTTTGATGTTCAAGAGGAGGCTGTTATCCTGGCTGCGGATGCTGTAAACCAGCATCTGCAGTTCCTTAAAACCCAGGGCAGTTTGGCTGGATGACAGAAATATGGTGTTTTGCTACCATTTACTTACTTTTTTCTTTTTTTTTAACAGCTGTAATTATTTTATATTGGAAACTTCGTTTTAACTTATAGTTTGAAAGTATGTAATAATTCACTATGTATATTTTATCTTCAGTACCTCTTGCTGTTCAAGTTGTAATGTTTTTGTAATGCAAAATTCTGTGTGATAGGTTACTCATACAGCTGGATGAAACTGAAAATGCCTTTGACCAGTTTTGGTCCAAACACCATCTCAAACTTGAACAATGCCTACAGCTTCGGGATTTTGAACAAGACTTCCGTGAGGTGCCTTTCAGCATGCAAATTTATTATTTTGTGCTTCATGCCGATTTCAAATATCAAATGAGTCCCATTATCTCAGGCAGCATGGTGGCGTAGTGGTAGAACTACTGCCTCACAGTGCCCACCTGGGTCCAACCCCGACCCCGACCACGGGTGCAGTCTGTACGGAGTTTGTACCTTCTCCCCGTGGCCTGCATGGGTCATCTGCAGAAGGAACTGCAGATGCTGAAATGATCTTGGGAGAAGGCAGGAACGGGGTACTGATTGTGGATGATCAGCCATGATCACAGTGAATGACGGTGCTGGCTCGAAGGGCCAAATGGCCTACTCCTGCACCTATTGTCTCTGAAATCTTTGGTTTCCTCCCACACTCCAAAGACATACAGGTTTGTAGGTTCATTGGATTGGTATCAGTGTAAAGTTGTCTCTAGTGTGAGTAGGCCAGTGTTAATGTGCGGGATCAGTGGTCAGGGAGGACTGGGTGGGCCGAAGGGCCTGTTTCTGCACTGCATCTCTAAACTAAACCAAATCTCAAGTGAAGTGGCAGGAATGAACCACTTACAAGTCATAAGGTTGTCACTTTCAGTCCTTATGATCCGGGTCTTGAGGTGTAGACTGGCAGGCCCACCATGGAAGGTACTGCTGGTATCCAACCAACTGTTGGATGAGAAATTAAATGAAAGTAATTTCTACTATCTCATGTGGTCATAAAATATATCATCGTTTTTTTTAAACAAAGGTAAATTGTCCTTTCTTGAATCCAATACTTATCCCTCAATTAACATTTAAATGTTAACCAAATACCAGATTTCAAAGTAGGTGATGAATATGTCTTCCCTTACTATCAAAACATCCTGGTCAAAGTTGACGATACTCAAGGGGAAGAGTCTCAACTGGCTGCGGTATTGTGTGGCTCAAAGGAAGATGGTTCAAATGGTTAAAGGACACCCCCCTGCATTCTAGGAAATCCCTTGGCCCAGATTGCTGCACCACTATTGAACTTCCCTTTAACACTAGGTGAATGTTTGCTGATGATTTCAGTGTTCGATTGCACTTGCAACTCACTAGTAATGAAGCCAAACATAACCAACATGCGTCAAAGCATCGACTCAGAATTGACACGTAAATACTTCATACATGAAAGGAGCAGAATTAGGCCATTTGGCCCATCTACACTATTCAATCATGGCTGACCTCTCTCTCTCTCCCCCTCCTAACCCCATTCTCCTCCCTTCTCCCCATAACCCCTGACACCCATACTAATCAAGAATCTGTCTATCTCTGCCTTAAAAATATCCACTGACTGCCTCCACAGTCTTCTGTGGCAATGAATTCCACCCTCAGGCTAAAGAACTTCCTCTTCATCTCCTTCCTAAAAAAACGTCCTTTAATTCTGTGGCTATGACCTCTAGACTCTCCCACTAGTGGAAACATCCTCTTCACATCCACTTTATCCAAGCCTTTCTCTATTCGGTAAGCTTCAACGAGGTTTCCCATCATCCTTCCAAAACTCCAGCGAGTACAGGCCCTGTGCCGTCAAACACTCACCATATGTTAACCCACTCATTCCTGGGATCACTCTCGTAAACCTCCTCTCCAAAGCCAGCACATCCTTCCTCAGATATGGGGCCCAAAATTGCTCACAATACGCTAAATGCGGCCTGACCTCCTACTGCCTCCTGGCAAGAAAGGATCTAACCATCTCCATTTGATGTTCAGTGGCATCACCACCTGCTCCTTCGTCAACGGCCTGGGGTTACGATTGATCAGAAACATAGATTGATTAGCCACATACGTACGAGGCTTCAATAGTTAGTTGGAGGCTACGAATCCTGTGGCAAGTTTCTCACTGACTCCAAAATATTTTCTATGATGAACTCGAGTGAAAGTATCGAAGCTAAAGTACAAGTTGAAAAATTAATAATCTTTTTCTAAAGGCTATTATTTTTCAGGTCAATAGTTAACTACATTCCATCTGCGAATGTGCGATGAAACCCCTAGACCAGTACAATTGCTGTCAAGTTCAAACTTATTATCCTACATATTATTTGCGTTTAGCCGTACACATTATGATTTTTTTTTGTTCACAATTTCCTGTAAAAATTAAATGTCAATAACAGACGACATTCAATTGTTAAACCTGACGGAGCAGTTCATTGTAAGCCATCACATTTCAGTAAGCGCTTCCAGGACAACAAATAGACTGTTTGAGTTGTAGGATAAAACAAGGAAGCAATGTTAAGGCTGCTAAGCAGAGTGCAAATAAAACACGAATCAACAAGCATCAGATTGCAAAGACCTTAGGCAGTAATTAGAATTTTACCGAGCAAAGAGAATAGATATCACAACACCAATATTTCCTTTGATAAGGATATTTAATTGGCTGGATCAAAACTAATTACTTGCATGTTGACTCAGCAATTAATAGCCAATAACAATTAATAGCCAATGCATGCAACCCCTTCCTCTATATTGAAGTTTTTGTCAAAACTAACCAAAGTGCTATAATGCTGCACCATGATTCCTGGCTATCACACTCAATGCCCCAACCAATGAAGGCAATGCCTTCTTCACCACTCTATCTACTTGTGTTGCCATTTTCTGGGAGTTATGAACTTGGACCTCAGTCAGTTTCATTATTTCAAAAACAAAGGTGTTTTTCAGTGGCGAGGCTAACAATCAGTCCACAATTAGCAGCACCCAAATATTTATCACATGCTAGTGTTTTTGTTATTTCCATAAATTCTGGAAATCCCAAATATAAATCCTGTAAATTCTCGGCAGGAATGGGCTGCTTGTTCAGATAACAATTTTCCCTGGAGATGTTATTAGACATGTTGTGTAGAGTATCAATGGAGTATTAGAAAAACAGATTTATTAAAAATAAATACATTTTGTATTTTTATTACAACACATTGGAAAATCCATACTTGGGTAAAATGCTGAACTTTCATAATGCAACCTTTTCTCCTGCCCATTTCTATCATTGAAACCAGTTTTATTGGCAAGTATAGTATCAATATTAAAATGAGATTCAATCGTACCTGATCATATAATATTGTTGAAATACTAAACATATTTTGTCCAACTCAAAGGTTGGAGATCTCAACTCATGGCCACTGAAAAATCAAATACGATTTTGAAATATTCTGACAAAATTGCAGCAAAGGGTAGGAATTTGGATAAAGGTTTTGTCTGCTTGCAGGTGAAGATCATTCTGGATTGTCTAATGGAAACACAGGCTTCGTTCACTGATATTGGAGACAGTGCACCATGTGTGGAACACCTCCTAAAGGAACTTAAACTCCAAGAAGAGAAAGCACAGGTAAACAATATTAATACAACCTTCAAAGTTTACATTCCGATGAAATGTTCTAATCCCATAGCAAATCGCAACAACATTGTATTTTACACTGCAGAATAGGCATTGCGTCACTAATTAACCATTCACATGTCCATCCTTCCCAGGTTGAAATGTAATTTCATATTCCAATTATTTCCTCAGTTAGTAGTCTAGAATCCCACATATAAACAACACCAGCATAATAATTCTAGAAATCCTTCATTTTAATGGTGAAATTAGTATCATAAAACATAAAGCGTACAAGCAACAGATTTTAATTTCTAACACATGGCTTTTAAATCGAAACTGCATATCAGTTGAAACAATTTAAGTCTGCATTCAAGGGCCGAATGGCCTCCTCCTGCACCTATTGTCGATTGTCTATGGGTCATATGAAGAAAGACTGGATAGACTCGGTTTGTACTCACTAGAATTTAGAAGACTGAGGGGGGATCTTATAGAAACTTACAAAATTCTTAAGGGGTTGGACAGGCTTGATGCAGGAAGATTGTTCCCGATGTTGGGGAAGTCCAGAACAAGGGGTCATAGTTTAAGGATAAGGGGGAAATCTTTTAGGACCGAGATGAGGAAAACTTTTTTCACACAGAGAGTGGTGAATCTCTGGAATTCTCTGCCGCAGAAGATAGTTGAGGCCAGTTCATTGGCTATATTTAAGAGGGAGTTAGATGTGGCCCTTGTGGCTAAAGGGATCAGGGGGTATGGAGAGAAGGCAGGTACGGGATACTGAGTTGGATGATCAGCCATGATCATATTGAATGGCGGTGCAGGCTCGAAGGGCCGAATGGCCTACTACTGCACCTATTTTCTATGTTTCTATCTTGCATCTTGTGACTGTTACTTTATATTGTTGCACACCTTTGCAGGAATCCTTAGGAAAGGCACAATCTTTAGCTCTACTTGGGGACCAGCTTATCCAAAGCAACCACTATGCCATCGATTCCATCCGACCAAAGTGCAATGAACTCAGGCGAATATGTGATGATTTTATCAATGAAATGAAGAAAAAGAATGACGTGCTTGGAAGATCACTTGAAGTCCACAGGCAACTGGATAGCGTAATTTACTGATTCTAATCTTCAACAATTAAACAGATGACTGTTTAGTGATATTCCTTTGTTAATAATTTAATTTTCTTTTCTTTCAAGGCCAAGGAGTGGTGCGAAGTGGGAATCTATCTCCTGGCATCTCAGGCAGTGGATAAATGCCAGTCTCAGGAAGGAGCAGAAGCTGCTCTCCAAGATATCGAGGGCTATCTCGAAACTGCCGCACACCACAAGCTTACCAACGCTGAGGAGTTGCATAAACAATTTGAACTGTTCCTTACCTCAGAGATTAGGGTAAACTTGAGTTCAACAATGCAAAATACGATATATAATTTTCTCCAGTCATCTATTAATGATAACAAACGATTTTGTCCAAAAAGGGAATATTCCCTTCTAATCATTACTGTAAATTAATCTGGGGTAAAGCCACCTTAGTTTTGAATGCATAATGTTTAACAGAGTACAAACCAATAGGATATTTTGTGCATTTGATTATAAACTTTATGCTACTTAATTTCTTTCTTGACTGTTCTCATAAGTATGGATAGTTGAACAGTGGCAAACCGCTGTACAAAATGAAACATCACTTCCTTGCATTCACAATCTGAATTTTAAATCATAAATAAACACAATCACATTGGCTTTTTTTTTATACATGTATACAAGCTTTTAGTGTACGGGCATTTGGGGGAAAAAAATCCTTAGCTCCACCATAACTCCTAGTCACTGTTTAGGAAAACATTCCGAGGTAGAGTTGCTGCATTCCAGAACCAGAAACCGGGGTTCGATCCTGACTATTGGTGCTATCTGTATGGACTTTGTACGTTCTCCCCGTGATCGTGTGGGTTTTCTCTGGCTGCCCCGGTTTCCTCCCACACTCCAAAGACGTACAGGCAGGCAAAAGTGCTGGAGAAACTCAGCGGGTGCAGCAGCATCTATGGAGCGAAGGAAATAGGCAACGTTGCCTATTTCCTTCGCTCCATAAATGCTGTTGCACCCACTGAGTTTCTCCAGCACTTTTGTCTACCTTCGATTTTCCAGCATCTGCAGTTCCTTCTTAAACCCAAAGATATACAGGTTTGGAGGTTAATTGGCTTTGATACAAAATTGAAATTGTCCCTTGTGTGTAGGATAGTGCTAGTGTACGGGGATTGCTGTTCTGCACGGACTGGGTGGGTCGAAGGGCCCGTTTCCATGCTGTATCTCAAAACTAAAACTGAATATCAGATACATGCAGCTCATCGAAACGGTGAACCCCACCCACTGTAATTTTGTCTTTAGGAGCCTGTGCAAATTTCTGTACTCATTTTAACAACATAACTGACTAAATGAAGAAATTTCCAATGTTAAATTAATCTATGAATGAATGAATATGCAGTGAAATTGCAAGTCGACCATATGAAATAAGCCAGTACTGCCTCTGGTAGATGTGTGTTGAGCAAGTGTAACCACATTTATGCAGCTCAGGGTTGAATTTTGCACCAATATTAATATCAAGAATAGAAAAACTGCTGTGATAGTGGAAATTGTTAAAGACCCACAATTTTGGACAAACGTGGAAACTAACAACTTGAATTGATACTGGTACAAATATCCCATAGTGGTTACAGAGTTATAGATATTACGGGTAGAGAAGAAAGGAGCCCAGTTAAACTTGGTAGAGCCCAACCAGATGTTGTTAAGCTTATGAATGACACAGGAAGCCATTCAGCCCATTGAGTTCACGAGTGCTAACCAGGGCAGTAATTCTACTAAATAGACCAGTACCACATCGGAACTGGCCTTCGGCCCATGACGTAATTGTCAAACGATGCCAACTGAAGATAATCCCTTCTGCCACCATGTGATCCATATACCTCCATTACCTGCATCTACCTTATACTTAAGTCTCTTATACACCAGTAGCTTCCAGCACATCCCAGGGACCCACTATTCTATGTGTAAAAAGACATGCCCCATATATTACCTTTAAACTTTCCCCATCTTATTTTAAAGCTATGCCTTCTAGTTTTTGTTATTTCCACCCTAGGGGAAAAAAGGTTCTGATTGTCTACCATATCTGCACTTCTCAATTTTTACAACTTCGATTTCATCTTCCCAATGCTCCAGAGAAAACAATCCCAGTTTGCCCAACCTCCAAGACAGTTCTCTCCTATATGCCTATACCCTTGCTATTTATTCTTTCTCACCTGCACCCATTTATTTATTCCCTTTTGACATTTTTTGGCTATTAATCTAGACAAGGGGCAATTTACATTAAATGTTGACTTTACCCCAAGAGAATCCCCTCTGTGACCTGCATGGGTTTAATCTGGGAGCTCTGGTTTCCTCCCACACTCCAAAGATGTACAGGTTTGTAGGCCAATTGGCTTGGTAAAACTGCAAGTTGTCCCTAGTGCATGTAGGATGGTGTTAATGTGCAGGGATTGCTTGTCGGTGTGGACTCGGTAGGCCGAAGGGCCTGTTTCCGCGCTGTATCTCTAAAACTAAAACTAAGTAATTAACATGTGTGTCGATGTGTTTACTGGGGATGAAGATGTGAAAGACAAAGGGAAATAACCAATGGGGCTGTGGCAAGGAGGAGTGGTAACCATCAGGCATAGTTGGAACTATGTTATAGCAAGAGGTTATAACTATAGTCATAACAAGAGGAATCGTATACAAGAGCAAAGAGGACCTTCTGCAGTTGTACAGAGCCCTAGTGAGACCACAACTGGAGTATTGTGTGCAGTTTTGGTCCCCTAATTTGAGGAAGGACATTCTTGCTATTGAGGAAGTGCAGTGTAGGTTTACAAAGTTAATTCCTGGGATGGCGGGACTGTCATATGCTGAGAGAATGGAGTGGCTGGGCTTGTACATTCTGGAGTTTAGAAGAATGAGAGGAGATATCATTGAAACACAAGATTGTTAAGGGTGAGGACACGCTAGAGGCAGGAAACATGTTCCCGATGTTGGGGGAGTCCAGAACCAGGGGCCGCAGTTTAAGAATAAGGAGTAAGCCATTTAGAATGGAGACGAGAAAACACTTTTTCTCACAGAGAGTGGTGAATTCTCTGCCTCAGAGGGCGGTGAAGGCAGGTTCTCTGGATGCTTTCAAGAGAGAGCTAGATAGGGCTCTTAAAAATAGTAGTCAGGGGATATGGGGAAAAGGCAGGAACGGGGTACTGATTGGGGATGATCAGCCATGATCACATTGAATGGCGGTGCTGGCTCGAAGGGCTGAATGGCCTACTCCTGCATCTATTGTCTATTGTAGAAGTGTGGAAAGAAAGCAGAACTAAATAAATATTTGTTAACCGTAGTGAAGGAAACATGGGAGCATTTCGTTGTCTCTGTACTGTACACTGACAATGACAATTAAATTGAATCTGAATCTGAATCTGAATGAATCTGAATCTGAATCTGAATGGGAGAAGGATTTAATTTTGTGGCTGAGGTTTGGAATTTGAGAGCCTGTGGAGGGAATTGAGAGTCAACTGACTGAAATGCTGGGAAACTGCTAGTGTAAATTAGACTTCTGAGGACTTGTGGAAGAGAGAATTGGAATGGTTACAAATTGAAAATACAGAGTACAGGAAAAGCTTAGTATGGGTCGGGCAGAAAACTCTAAAAAGAAAGCAAAGGCAACATGTCTAATACTTCATTTCTGTTCCAGGCCAAAATTCAAACAATTCTTCAAAAGCTTGAAAATGTTTACGAAATGATTGAAAAACGTCAAGCTAGTTTAAAGAAATTAGCAGCGAAACAGACACGCCCAGTTCAGCCTGTTGCCCCGCGACCTGAATCATCTCCAAAACGCTCCTCTCCAAAACCAGTCAAACCACCAATCCTCAGTAAGTAGCTAATGAACTTTTTCTCATGGCTCAGGACATTGCGTAACGACCGTGATGTAATTGTGCAGACTTCAAAATAGGATGACCAAGAGGCTTATTTGTAGGAAGGAACTGCAGATGCTGGTTTGAACCGAAGATAGACAGCAAAAGCATCTCTGGAGAGAAGGAATGGGTGACATTTCGGGTCAAAAAGCAGGTTACATTTGAGGAAGGGTCTTGACCCGAAACATCACCCAACCTTTCTATCCAGAAATGCTGCCTATCCCACTTGGTCACTCCAGCTTTTTGTGTCTATCCAAGAGGCCTATTTCTTGGATATCATGAATTATGACGTCTGATTCCCCCGTGTGATGAAATGTAAATGAATCAGTGGTTGATTTCACATCTTCAAGCATCGTAACAGTTGTATTCGATACAAGGATGTGATCCAACACGTTATCAATACTGAAGATAGCCACACAATGCTGTAGTACAGGTTAGTAAGTTGTGTAGGGAGGAACTGCAGATGCTGGTTTAAATCGAAGATAGACACAAAATGTTGGAGTAACTCAGCGGGATAGGCAGCACCTCTGGAGAGAAGGAATGGGTGACGTTTCTGGTCGAGACCCTTCTGCAGACTGAGAGTCAGGGGAGTGGAACACACGGAGATAAGGAAGGAGAAGGTGTGAAAACAAGACGTCAAAGGGTATGGAGATCAAGGAAAATGTAGAATAGTTCATTGTTAGCTAGGAGAAGGTAACAACAAAGCAAACAAATAAAATGTAATAGGGGACAGTCAGACTGGTCGAAGAACTAGGGAGTGGGATGGATGGAGAGAGAGGGAAAGCCAGGGTTACTTGAAGTTAGGGAAGTCAATATTCATACCATTGAGGTGTAAGCTGCCCAAGTGAAATATGAAGTGCAGTTGCTTCAATTTGCCCTGGACCTCACTCTGACAGTGGAGGAGGCCCAGGACAGAAAGGTCAATGTGAGAATGGGAGGGGGAGTTAAAGTGTTTAGCAACCAGAAGGTTTAGGCGGACTGAGCGGAGGAGTTCAGCGAAACGATCGTCGAGCCTGCGCTTGGTCTCGCCAATATCTAAGTGGCCACACCTGGAACAGCGGATATAGTAGATGAGGTTGGAGGAGGTGCAAGTGAAAAGGACTGTCGGGGTCCCTGGACATAGTTGAGTTGAGGTATAGGGACAGGTGGTGCATCTCCTGTGGTTGCAGGAGAAAGTTCCTGGGGAGGCAGTGGTGTGGGTGGGAAGGGACGAGTTGACCAGGGAGTTACGGAGGGAGCGGTCACTGCGGAAGGTGGAAAGGGGTGGAGATAGGAGAATGTGGCAAGTGGTGGGATCCCGTTGGAGTTGGCAAAAATGTCGGAGGATGATCAGTATGCGACAGCTGATGGGGTGGAAGGCGAGTGAAAAGTGAAAGGAAAAGTTAATGTAATAGTGTATCTAGTTATTTTACTCAACAAACTCATTTGCAGAGCAATGGGGCTCGGATAGGACAAAATAAGTATCGGCTATTGGGCGAGGGCCATGTTACCTGGGGACAAGCTGTAAGCAAGGCCATTTGGTCAATAGCTTAAAGGGGGGTAGTTAGATTGAAAGAGGGAACATGATACTGAAGGCACATGACGGGCAAATCAGTCTGTGCTAATGGAGAGGAAATATGATACATGGATGATTTGGTCAGTTCTGATACACACAGGGAAGAGCATTACCTTCAGCTAGTGAATTTAACAGCATTCAGCTGTTCTTCCATTCTGGCACAATAGACAATAGGTGCAGGAGTAGGCCATTCGGCACTTTGAGCCAGCACCGCCATTCAATGTGATCATGGCTGATCATCCCCAATCAGTACCCCGTTCCTGCCTTCTCCCCATATCACCTGACTCCGCTATTTTTAAGAGCCCTATCTAGCTCCCCTGAAAGCATCCAGAGAACCTGCCTCCACTGCCCTCTCCGGCAGAGAATTCCACAGACTCACCACTCTCTGTGAGAAAAAATGTTTCCTCGTCTCCGCTCTAAATGGCTTACTCCTTATTCTTAAACTGTGGCCCCTGGTTCTGGACTCCCCCAACATCGGGAACATGTTTCCTACCTCGAGCATGTCCAAACCCTTAACAATCTTATACGTTTCAATGAGAAACCCTCTCATCCTTCTAAACACCAGAGTGTACAAGCCCAGCTACTCCATTCTCTCAGCATATGACAGTCCCACCATCCCGGGATTAACCTTGTAAACCTACGCTGCACTTCCTCAATAGCAAGAATGTCCTTCCTCAAATTAGGGGACCAAAACTGCACACAATACTCCAGGTGTGGTCTCACTAGGGCTCTGTACAACTGCAGAAGGACCTCTTTGCTCAATGTATTTGGTGTTCAATGTGGTCTCCTCCACAATGGTGAAATCAAATGTAGATGGGATGACTCTCTGTGGAGCATGCATGTTCAGTCTGCTGGGATGATCCCAACCTTCCTGCTACCTTCCCATTTAATTCTCCATCCCACTCTCAGTCAGACCTGTGTGTGGCCTCTGCACTGTTATAATAAGACCCAACATAAGTTTGAAGAACAGCTTCTCATCTCCCATCTGGTAGCATTCTGAACTCCCTATAAAATTGTACAAATTTAGATAACTTGCTTTCTCTGTTTACACCAGAAAGGAACGGGTCATCCATCTGTCATAGTGGTTGAGCCTTTCCCTCTCTGTAGGTGTAGCCCAACCTGCTGGCAATGTTCTGCATGCCAGCATTTCATAACTCTTACATTGTTTGTGTTCTCACTCTAACTATACTAATTCTATAGCTTTTCTAGAGTCATTGAGCAGGGAAATAGTCCTTTTGGCCCAAATTGCCCACGCAGCCCAACATGCCCCATCTACATTGGCCTCGCTTGGCTCATAACCCTCTAAACCTATTCTATCTCTGTACCGGCCCAAATGTCTTTTAAACGTTATGATAGTACCCATCTTAACTACTTCCATCAGCAGCTCACTCCATTAACATACAACCCTATGTGTTAAAAAAAAAGCTCCCTCTCAGGTTCCTATTAAATCCCCTCCCCCCTCACCTTATACCTATGTCTTCTGGTTCTCAATTTCCCTACTCTGGGCAAAAGACTGTGCATTAACCCTCTCTATTCCTCACTCCCCTCGTGATCTTGTACAGTCTAAGATCACCCCTCATCCACCCACACTCCAAGGATTAAATTCCTAGTCTGCTCAATGTCTCCCCACAGCTCAGGCTATTGGCCTGGCAACGTTCTCGTAAATCATCTCTGCACCCTTTCTAGCTTGACAACATGGTGACCACCACTGAACACAATCTTCTAAACGTGGCCTTGCCAATGTTTTACACAACTGTAATATGAACTCCCAACTTCTGCACTCAGTATTCTGACTGATGTCGGCCAATGTGCGAATGCATTTCTGACCAACCTATCCACCTGTGATACCACATTCAAGGAGCTATACACCTGTACTCCTAGATCCCTCTGCTCTACAACACTCCCCAGAGGCCTACTATTCACTGTGTAGGTTCTGCCCATGTTAGATTGCCCAAAATGCAACACCCCACACATCTGTATTAAATTCCATCAACCATTCCTCAGCCAATCTGTTGGACCAATCAGGATCATAGATTCAAAGAGTCCTAGAGTGATACAGTGTGGAAACAGGCCCTTCGGCCCAACTTGCTCACACCGGCCAACAATGTCCCAGCTACACTAGTCCCACTTGCCTGCGCTTGGTCCATATCCCTCCAAACCTGTCCTATCCATGTACCTGTCTGTTTCTTAAACGATGGGATAGTCCCAGCCTCAACTACCTCCTCTGGCAGCTTGTTCCATACATCCACCTCCTTTTGTGTGAAAAAGTTACCCCTTAGATTCCTATTAAATCTTTTCCCCTTCACCTTGAACCCATGTCATCTGGTCCTCGATTTCCTTACTCTGGGCATGAGATGCTGTGTACTGTATCTAACCGATCTATTCCTCTCATGATTTTATACACCTCCAAGATCACCCCTCATCCTCCTGCGCCCCATGGAGACCCAGCCTACTCAACCTCTCCCTATAGCTCTCACCCTGTTGTCCTGGCAACATCTTCATAAATCTTTTCTGAACCATTTCCAGCTTGACAATATCTTTCCTATAACATGGAGCCCAGAACTGAACACTATATTCTAAATGTGGTCTCACCAACGTCTTATACAACTGCAACATGACCTCCCAGTTTCCACAATCAAATCTCTGACTGATGAAGGCCAATGTGCCAAATCCTTTTTGACCACCTTATCTACGTGCGACTTGATCCTCAAGGAACCATGAACCTATACTCCTAGATCCCTCTGCTCTACAACACTACCCAGAGGCCTACCATTTACTGTGTAGGTCCTGCCCTTGTTCGACATCCCAAAATGCAACACCTCACACCTCTCTGTATTAAATTCCATCAACCATTCCTCCGCCCACCTGGCCAATCGATCCAGATCCTGCTGCAACCTTTCACAACCATCTTTACTGAGGCAGGATCCTGCTACAATTTTTGACAGCCATCTTCATTATCGACAATACCACCCACTTTAGTGTCATCAGCAAACTTGCTAATCTTGCCCTGTACGTTCTCATCCAAATCATTGATGTAGGTAACAAACAGTAACGGGCCCAGCATGACCCCTGTGGCACACCACAAATCACAGGCCTCTAGTCTGAGAAGCAACCTTCCACCATCACCCTCTGCTTCCTTCCATGAAGCCAATTTTCAATGCATTCAGCTATCTCTCTCTCTCTCTCTCTCCTTGATACCCAAGTGATTTAAACTTCCAGAGATTTGTCTACCTTCATACACATCAGGACGTTCAGCAGGATCATGATTCTCCCTCCGTAACTGTCCCCATGAATCCACAACCAGGTCACTTAATTTACAGCTGATTCTCCAAGGCAACTGGCATCAGCCTCTCCGAGAGATTCCATCATTCTATTCAGGCCACCCTGGGTTATTAACTGAGCTTGTGAACATTCCTTCATACGCAAATGCTGCCACAATATTACAATTCAAATGTCTGCCACATGTACATACAGTCCGCACGTTTCAGTGAAGGTGGAAAATAGCTTCATCTCTCCACACTTTTAGTAACTATTCTTTATATCAGTCCTATACTTTTGATGCCATTCAATCGTGCTTTGTGGAAGTATGGCTCCCATATCAAATTATTGTTCTGTATTTTCTGACTTATGGACAACACTTTGCTAACCAGGGGCATGCATGTAGACTGCCTGCCTCCACCTTCCCCACAGTTTAACACTAACTTTGACTAACTCGTCTGAAGAAGGGTCTCGACCCGAAACGTCACCCATTCCTTCTCTCCAGGGATGCTGCCTGTCCCACTGAGTTATTCCAGCTTTTTGTGATTATCTTTTTTTTTTTTAAATCTCCTTGTCCAGAAATGTTAACTGTTTCTCATTCCGCAGAAACAGCCTAATGTGCCGTGTGATCACAGCATTTTGCATTTTTATCTTGATTTTATCTTGAATTATCTTAGTTATATTGCAATGCCATTGAGATCAACCATTAGATCCTTACTGCACCCTTACTGTGAATATTATAGTAGCACCTATAACCACCTAAGTTGTATGATCAATATTCCATAACTTAGTTATTTTTGAGTACTGAGATGTTAATATTAGAGTCAGATTAATACAGATCCTTCCTCCCAACTCATTAAGGAGGTAATCTTGGAGGGGAGGATGCTCCTCAAACTGCAGAGCATCTTGGACAAATACAGCTCACCCCCTCCATGACACACTGGTCAACCCGAGGAGCACCTTCAGCAAAAGACTGGTTCCACCAAGATGCAACACAGAACGCCACAGGAGATCCTTCTTCCCTGTGGCTATCAAACTGTACAACTCCTGCCCCTTATGTCGTGGGGTAGACGGACTCCACTTTCCCCTCCCCAATATTTTCACATCCCATGTGGCGGCACCTGATAGCAACCCAAGGTCACGACGAATCATCGGCTCTAGAGGGTGGCGTCTTGGTCGGGGAGGAGCGATTCACGGTGTCGGTATCCGAGTTATTTAAGGCCGGGCAACGGCCCGTGTCACATGAGGGGTAGGGAGTTGTATGCAGAATAATAAACAGGTCTTGAGCATACAACTTGTGTCCGACTAAATTTTGGCTGGACTCCTGCCAGTCCCCGCCACAATTGGTGACCCCGACGTGATCTGAACACGCAGCCTTCTGATCTGGAGTCAATCCTTTCAACTCGTCACTTTCATTTCATCTATCTTGTGTTTTATGACTGTTGGGAGGTCAAATTCCCTCCTGGGATAAATAAAGTTCTATCGTATTGTATCACGTCATCCAGTCGAACGAGTCGCACTTGACTGGGTCTGGCCCATATCCCTCCAACCTTTCTTATCTACGAGCCTGTCCAAGCGCCTTTTAAATATAATAGTACCCACCTCTGCCACATGCTTTGGCAGCTAGTTCCAGATATGCACCACCTTCTGAAAAGGTTGCCCCATAGGTCCTCTTTACATTTACTTTCTCTCATCTTTAACCCATGCCCTAAAATGTTAGACCCATCATAATAAATCAAACTGAAATATTAGATTGAGGAATGAATGTCATCTCTTTATAAAAGCATATTTACAGACGTTAAACTTTAAACAATTAGAACTATGTAAAAACAGGTGTTCAAAGTTGTACAAGGACAAAGTGGGTCAACTATCAGGTTAAACTAAATAATTATTTACTGTGACCATAAAAAATATTTCATCTTCATGTTGAGAGAAGTTACAGGCAAAACAGCTATATTTGATAAAGCATAATTTTCTAAACTATTAAGAACATCCATCAGAAATTTTATCGTGTTAATGTTTTAGGGAATATTTTACCTGGCATTACATAATTATTATGAAAATTCTTAAGAATGTTATTTCCTGGTTCAAATAGAAATTGAAATGGTTGAGATCACACATTCTAAGGTTTCTTTTTTTAAATTTTAAATACAGGTCCACCACCGATTCTCTGGCAACTGGTGGACCTGTATTTCCACCTCCTTTAATCCGGACTAAATTTTGAGAGCGCACTGCGATGAAATCCCGCAGGAAGTTTCCCCAAAAATATGGTGCCTAGGCCGGGTGAAGCGGCCAATCTCAACCTCATCGGGACTTCCGCGGCAAATGGGCTTTGCCCCCTTTGGGCAGTTCTCAGACACCTGCCCAGCCTGAGCCAGCAGATCCGTCCCCATAGCTGACATCCACGGCCGATGAGCGGGTTGAATTTAGCGCCCTGCGGTTGTAGCTCCAGAGTTTGGGTCTGACCGGAGCCGGTTGATCCATTCCTTAGATGGCTTCCACGGCCAATGGGTGAGTGGGATTTGTCCCCCTGCGGCCAGGGCTCTGGAACACCGGCCTGTCCAAAGCCAGCAGATCTGATCCTAAAGCCAACTTTAGAGACCCACTTTGAAGGCCAGTATCTCAGCTCCTTGGCAGACTAGGCGGAGTTGGACTCCTAATAGACTAGACTAAGTGGGACTCGTTGGTTCCCATGTTCACACGGGAGGGCTGGTCCCCCCAACACAATATTCCACCTCCCCCCAATTCCAATATTGGTGGCCAGTGGGGAGGGGGGGGGGGGGAGGGGGCTTTCTGGAGCGCTAGTATGGGTGTGGTGGACTGAAGGGACTGGTTTCCAGAGGGCTAGTATGGATATTGTGGGCCAAATGGATTCTTGGGGTGACAGCTCAGTCACTCAAGCCTGATGTGCTGGCAGCTCACGAGTGGTGGGCGAGCAGTTGACTCACGGTTATTTCTTGAAATTCCATTTCAAGCAGGGTGCAAGGCCACCAAGTTCAAGTGCAGTTTCTTATCACTTCAACCAGGATGCAAGGCCACCGAATTCAAGTGCAGTTTCCGACCACTTCAAGCGCAGGGCCACCAAACTCAAGTGCAGTTTCCTGCCACTTCAAGCATGGTGCAAGGCCACCAAATGCTAGTGCTGTTTAATGCCATTTCAAGTAGGGTGCATAGCCACCAAATTCAAGTGCAGTTTCATACCACTTCCAAGTAGGGTGCAAGACAACCAAATTAAAGTGCAGTTTCATACCACTTCAAGTGCAAGGCCACCAAATTGAAGTGCAGTTTCATACCAATTCATGCAGGGCAGGGCTCAAAGCCACCACATTTAAATGCAGCTTCATACAATTTCAAGCAGGGTGAAACCATAAAACAATCATAAAAACACACATAAACACCACACTCAATTCTTTAGAAATTCAGTGTGTTCAGTTGATTCACAGCTCACTGCCGTGACCTCTCCCTCCCCATCTTGCAGAGACTGAGCCACACCCACACTTCTGGGTTTTATAATCCCCCCCCCACACGATTGACAGGAGAGAGATTCTCAACATTTTTTTTTTTAAACACTTTTATTTTTTCATTGATGGGAAGAATCCTCTACACCTGATGAGCGGAGGGAAACTGAGTAAGATGGCCAAAAATCACAGCCGTAATTGGTAGCGTTGTATCTAAAATCAATATACAGTGCAAACAGGAAGTTGTGCAGTTACCACCACCAACAACCATTTGCAGTGCAGCATTTCAAAGCAGTTACCACCACCAACAACCATTTGCAGTGCAGCATTTCAAAGCAACCACATTTTCTTTTTCAAACCACATTAAGGGCACTCAGTTGAGTACACATGTGTTCAGTGTTATTCACAGCTCAGAGAGACATGACACTCTCACTTCATCCATCTTGCAGAGACTGAGGCACAACACGTCCGGGATTTATAGTCCCTCCCCCCTCTCACCAGCAGGGGCAGCGAAAATGTCAACATTTTTTAAACATTAATAACTTTTTTATTTTTCATCGATGGGAAAAATCCTCTTGTCGTGCGCAGTTTTATGGCAAAGTCAACACTGATGGAATAATGTAAGCTAAATTCAAAATAGATTTTTCAGAAATAGGTGCTTAAGAAGGAACTGCAGATGCTTATTTATAGACACAAAAAGCTGGAGTAACTCAGCGGGACAGGCAGCATCTCTGGAGAGAAGGAATTAGTGACGTTTCGGGTCGAGACCCTTCTTCAGACTTGTGAGTGAAGTGTTTATAAACCCACAAGCACTTTCTCCAAATGCCTACATTTTTGCGAGGCATCAGCTTAGTGCATTTTCCTGTTGTGAATGGAAAAAAAAGTTTTTAAAAAATCACAAGAGCAGCAAAGCTGCATCAAATCGATTAATGGGATGGTAATTTTGTGATATGCAGAGAGATTTACTGGACTAGGTTTGTCGTCTTGAATTTAGAAGAAAGGAGTAATTTCATTAAACATACAAAATAATCAAGGATTTCGACAAAGTACAGTATACGCAGTGTTAATGTTTCCTTGGTTGGAGCCATATCTAGGACTACACACTCAAAAAAAGGGTCAACCGTTCAGGACAGGGGTGAGAAATTTCAGAGGGTGATGAATCATTGGAATCATGGCTGCGGAGGGCTGCTGAATAAAGACAAAGATTAACAAGATGTTTAATGATTAAGAAAATCAAGGGCTGTGCAGGAAAATAATTGCAAGATAAAAGATCACCCATCATCATCTTGAATAATGACACACAAGATGCCAAATGGTCGACGCTCACTTTAATTACTAATATTTAATTGTTAAAACCAAACATTTCTACCTAGCTGGTAGAGCTTTCTTCGACTCCTGCAGAGCAAGTGAGTGGCAAAGTGGCACGCATGATGTGTACTAGCAGGGGTTGCGAGAATGTTGAGCCAAGATTTTAGAGAAAAGATGACAGAGTTTGAGAGCAGTGGAGGCCATTGTATTTGGTTGCTACTGGAGGTTTTGCCTAGCAACCAAACACAACCAAATACATCGTGCGGAAGCAAAAGCCAGTCATCCTCAATCTCAGAAACCTTGGCAAATGATCCTCGCACGTTAACTCTGCTGGTCATTCTTCCATGGCAAAAAAGAGCTAAAACAATGAAGTTAAGCACTAAGAATGGAACGAGCAATTAGCTGCAGTGCAAGGCTCCCAAAAGTGCACAAAGGCACTCTTTGCCATGCAGGCAGTTCCCTACGATGAGCATTCTTTGTACAAGGAAATTGTCACCTGCATGCACCATTCTGCAGAAAAATACACCGATTCATTCAGCTCCGAGAGGACTCCGTTACTGTCGTCCACACTGTAGCTTGTTGCTTCGGCAGTTTGTGATGGTCAAGGATGACTTGCTTTCACTTTGGTTCTGATGAGTGGAAAGCATCACTGCACAAATTATTTTAAGGTGGGCTGGCCTTTGCCACACATCTCCTTCCCCTAGTTACTACACCACTCTGCACAATCCACGCTGTCCCTGAACCCACAGGACCTCTGCCTCCTACCTCAAGCATCCACCCATTAGTTGGTTGCATTGCAGACTGATCTTTTAAAGGCTAATTCTTTAGATTAGCATTGAGGAAAGGGGTTGCGAATGCAGGAGATTCAACGCCAATGCCTACTGTTTGACAAATATAAGGCAGTGCATTAGCATAGTTTAGCCTGACATTTTTCCCACTTTTTCTAAGAATTTTTGAAATGGCTTTCGATACCAATGTGTTAATGATGGATAATTTTACACCTATTATATGTGCCAATGTATTAGATAAAGAACAAGCAGCTGCATAGGGGGAGAAGGCAGGCATGGGTTATTGATTGGGGACAATCAGCCATGATCACAATGAATGGCGGTACTGGCTCGAAGGGCCGAATGGCCTCCTCCTGCACCTATTTTCTGTTTCTATCCTTGCACAAAACAAAGTGCTAAAATAACTCAGCGGCTCAGGCAGCATATGTGGAGAACATGGATAGGTTATGTTTGGGTCAGAACAAGTACAACATGCAACTTACTAACCATCAACACTATGTTTTTTTTTTAATCATTTCACAGCTCCCAGTAGAAGGAGTTTAGATAACATTAGCAATTCAAAGCTGCCAACAGAGACAGAATTAGCAAAGAAAAGAAATATGAAGAAACCAAAAGGAAACATAAAGGTAAACAAACTCTAGTTTGTCTATTGCTTATAATATGAATTTGCATACATTCAAATGCCAGAAGATGTGCTAAAATTAACTAAATATTATATTTTACTTAAACTCACCAACTTTTAATCTTGAACCATTAATTTAGCAGCAATTGCCTTTGCTATTCATTTGGTTCCTTTAGCTCTGTGACGTCATTTAGTTTTACACCGCAGATGAACAGAGTTAAAGGATATTAAAATAAAAATCAGAACTTACCCTCACTTCTTTGCAAGGCAGAGGTAAATGAAGTCTATGTTTAAGAAGGAACTGCAGATGCTGGAAAATCAAAGGTAGACATAAATGCTGGAGAAACTCAGCGGGTGAGGCAGCATCTATGGAGAGAAGGAAATAGGCGACGTTTCGGGTCGAGACCCTTCTTCAGACTAAATGAAGTCTCTGGCCATTTTCCCCAGCCGTTTGAGTGAAGAGTATAACTAAATGTGTTCTGGATAGAGATAGGGCGGGCCTGCAAATTAAAATTCTAAATTGGGGCAAGGCCAACTTAAGGTATTAGACATCGGGAACTCATCGGGTTGATTGGAGCCAGTTGTTTGCAGGGAAAACAACATCTGGAAAGTGGGATTTTTTTTTAAGTGGTTCTGACAAGAGCTGCGGCCTGCATGTTCCTATTAGAGTGAAGGGCAAGGCAGCTAGACGTACGGAGGCTTGGATGATGGGAGAAATTAAACCTCTGGTTCAAGAATAAGGAGGCATAGGTCAGACATAGGCAGCTGGGATCAAGTGTACCTCGGGAGGGGGAAATGGTAACTAGAGAGAGAATGGGGTCCCTCAGGAATCAAAGCGATCATCTCAGTGTAGAACTGCAGGAGATGGACAAGATCCTCAATGAATATTTCTCCTTTGTTTTTACCATGCAGAAAGACATGGGTTACCGACCGGTCAATGGAAATGTCGAGGGCAGTCAATATTACGGTAGAGGTGCTGAACATCCTAATGCTTATGAAGGTAGACAAATGTCCTGGGCCTGATCAGATCTATCCAAGGACATTGTAGGAAGCTAAAGAAATTACAGGTGTCCTGGCACAGATTTATGAGGTATCATTAATGACAGGTGAGGTACGACAGACTGCAGGGTGGCAAATGTTGTGCTTCTATTTAAGAAGGGCTGCAAGGAATAGCCTAGGATCTATAGGCCGGTGAGTCTAACAGCCGTGGTTGGAAAGTTACTAGAATATTTTGTGATAAGATATACACGCATTTAGATAGACAAGGCCCGATTAGGTTTTGTACATGGATGACCGTATCTCACAAATCTGATTGAGGTTTTTGAAGACATGACCAAAAAGGTTGATGAGGCAGAGCTTTGGATGCTATAGACACGGATGTCAGCAAGACATTTGACAAGGTTCCTAATGGTCGGCTGCGCTGGAGAGTTAGATCACATGGGATCTAAGGAGAGATAGCTGACTGGGCAGCGAATTGGCTTCATGGAAAGAAGCAGGAGGAGATGGTGGGAGGTTATTTTTCAGACTGGAGTCCTGTGATTACTGGTGTGCCTCAGTGTTCGGTGCTGGGCCCATTGCTGTTTGTCATCTATATCAACTATTTAGACAAGACATGATTAGTAAGTTTGCAGATGACACTAAAGTGGCTAGCATTGTAGAAAGCAAAAACTGTCATCAATGGTTACAGCAGGATCTAGATCAGTTGGGCAAGTGGACAGAGGAATGGTTAATAGAGTTTACTGCAGAAAAATATTAGGCGTTGCATTTTAAGAAATCAAAACACAGCAGGACCCTCAATAAATAGAAGGTGTATTGTACGGCAGAGGGATCTCAGAGTGCAGAGACATAGTTCCTGGAAAGTGGCGGCACAGGTCAAGAAGGCTTTCAGCACATTGGCGTTCATCAGTCGGGGTATTGATTATAGAAGTTGGGAAGCAATGTTACTGTTGTATATGATGTTGGTGAGGCTACAGATGGAATACTGTGTTCAGTATTGGTTACCGATATGGAAAAGATGTTATTAAACTGGAAAGAGTGCAGGGAAGATTTGAGGATGTCGCCAGGACTTGAAGGCCTGAGGTATGTGAAGAGATTGGCAGGCTAGGACTATGTTCCTTGGAACATAGGAGGACGATGTAATCTTATAGAGGTGTATAAGATTGTGAGGGGGACTGTTATATTTTACCCAGAGTAGGGGAATCAAGTAGCAAAGGACATAGGTTTGTTAAGAGGGAAACATTTAATAGAAATCTGAGAGCAAATGTTTGTTTTGTTTTAAACACAAAGAGTGGTGGGTACATGGAATTAGCTGCCGGATGAGGTAGTTGAGGGAGAAATCATAGCTTTTCAAGGCATTTGGGCAGGTATGTGGATAGGAAAGGTCTTGAGGGATATGGGCCAAATGCAGGTATGTGGAACTAGTGCAGATGGGGTACTCTTGTCAGCATGGCCACATAGGGCTGAAGGGTCTTATCTCTCCATGGTGTATGATTCTATATGACTGTAATGGTACATAATCATCACCATTCAGAACACTTGAAAAACATCTGGTGCGGTTTGAATTGATTGAAAGAATCAGCAGCATGAAAATAGGCGCACTGAATCCACACCGCCCATTGATCACCCGTTCACACTAGTTCCATGTTATCCCACTTTCACATCTACTGCCTGCACACCGAGGTCAATTTACAATGGCTAATTAATCTACAAACCTGCACGTCTTTTGAGAAGTGGGAGAAAACCGGCGTACCTGGAGGAAACCTACAATGTCACAGGAAGAATGTGCAAACTCCACACAGACAGCATTCGAGGTCAGGATTGAACCTAGTCTTTGCCGCTGTGACTTAGCTGGTAGAGCTCGGACTCGGTGGGCCAAAGGAAGTGTTTCCACGCTATATCTCTAAACTAAATAAAAATGAACAACTTTGATGAATGTGTAAAAAAAATGATCTGGCATGAGGATCTGTATCCTGATCTTAGGCAGTTTTCTACTTTAATTTCAAGAACAGCATGACATTAATCGAACTTTATGACAAGACATTTGTTTGGTATTACTGCATTGAAAGTCTTTGCACACAAGTCACAGATGCAGCTGCTTTATGTCTTCCCACTCCCTTCATTTTAGATTGAAGTGATGCTTGAAGCCAGTCAGGGGGGATCCAGTCCCATCCAAGTAACAGCTGAAAGTGAAGAAAACCTGTCTACAAGGAGGGGGTAAGATGCCTGCTCATTGTTCTTCAGGAATTCCCCATGTCTTTCCTCAAACTTGCCATAGAGTTCAAAGGACCGTTTCCCGAATGACAGGATTATGAGACAAGGAGAGACAAGGTTAGACTAGGCCTGCATTCATTATAGTTTAGATCAATAAGAGCCCTCATTGAAAGGCACACACCTTTGACAAGCTGGCTGCAGGGAGGATGCTTTTCCAAGCTTTAAGTATCTAGAACATAGTGGTGAGGGGGAAAGTCAGTGTAAGAACATGGAGTGACATTTACAACAGCAGAGATGTCTTCACCCAGGACAGTGGACCTGTGGAATTCCTTACTACAAGGCTGTGGAGGCCAAGTCATTGAATACATTTGAGGAGATGTATGGGTTTCTAGATATTAAACAGCTTGGGGAGAGAGCAGGAAAATTGTTGAATAATAGGTTCAGCTAGGATGATATTGAAATGTTGGGCAGGCTGGAAGATATCCCCTTGCTTTTTGCTAAATTTGTTGCAAAAATTAATATAGGTATGTTCTAAATATTCTGTACCTCAATATTGTCGACAGATGGGTGAATATTTAGGAAAAATGTCCTTTCATAAATTTTCAAACAAGGCACTCATCCAATTTTTGCAAATAATTATTTCTTACCTTCGAATGTCAGCCCTGGTTCCTTTGTTCTTACATCCAAATATATAGATTGGAAATGTAACTTTCACTGGACAGCCTCAGCTCAAGAATGTAGGCAAATGCGTATTAATGAACCAGTGCTGCAGAGATCCAATTTGTAAATTGAGATTGGATATAGACAGTCGTTTGTGATCCAGGATAATTTCAACACAATAGAATTATCCTTGGTATATCAACTGATTTTTCATCTCCAAAGCAACAGGAAATCTGATCACTATCATATTGCTATTTTTTTATGATGTTCTGTTTAAACACAGCTACATTTTCTACAATTAGTAATACATACGTGAACTATTTTCATTGGCTGTGAAGTGCCTTGGGGCAGTGAAATCAAAAAGGTGTGATTGAAATACAAGCCTTTCTTTCTTCCCTTTGATTAGCTACAGTAATGAAGAATGGTGACAAATGTATAAGCATTGTTATTGACACAGTCACGCAGCACAGGGGCAGTTTTCTAAAAGGATCCACTTACAGCCGGTAATGACATTGTCCATGCGCTTGCAGTTTGAGTACCCTTTCATAAATACATGTACAAGCTTTATACTGGAGTAAAACTTCAGTTTGAAGTAAAGTACACATTCTACTTTTGAATTCAGCCACTGCATTTGATAAATTTAAGTGATTACAAAAGCAATTCTGGTTTTAAATACAACTAAAATTTGTTCACTTAAATAATTTGAATTATGAAATAAAGCTTGTGAGATATAGGTCACAAGTACTAAACAGAGAGAGTAATCAAATATTCCCTCCTCCTCAGTTACATTGCCCTTTATTAAAGAACCCACAGTGCATGGTCAGTTTCCACTTTAACGACCACAACATCCAGGTCTTATTTCTATGACTTCCTCTTTGTACAATCCAGGTTCTCCAGTTGTCACCCCAAATCTCCGCAAATACTGCTTTCCCATTTATTCCCTGCCTTCAAAAATATCGACCATTTACCAGCCTTCCCATCCCCATCATGAACCATGCATTTTCTTTGTCTACATTAACTTTAAACTGAAAATATTTGGGGTATATTCTTTCGTGAATGTTTATTATAAAAGTATTTGACTTGCACAACTTTATTCTTTTGTGTAGAACTTCAATGCTTTAAAAATTTAGCAGATACAAAATTTGATACATCATACAACTTTTATTTTTTTGGACAAGTTATCCAGAACATACTTGAAAAATGTCAAAATACAAAAATATATATTTTCCAGCTGAACCAGAAAATTTAAACAGGTGCAAAACGAGCATGAGGCTTCCAACACAAGTATGTAACAAAACATCAAACCCTTTCATAAATACATCTACAAGGTTTATAATGGAGTAAAAATTCAGTGTGAGGTAAAGTACACAATTCCACTTTTAAATTATGTCACTGCATTTCAGACGACTTTTAAGTGACTACAAAAGTAGTTCTGGTTGTAAATAAAACTCAAACTTGTTCTTTAAATAAATTTAATTAATAAAGCTTGTGAGACAAGTACTAAACTGAGAGGATAATCGACTCTACCATTAGTGCAAACTTCTAACCATTGCCAGCTGCTGGTAAACAGCTTATGGCACAGAAAATGGTAACTGCAAGATCCCAACTGCAAACATTCAAGACTTTTAAGCCTTTTTGGAGAAAGTGTTCAACGGTTTATTTAATTTAATTAAAAAAAATTATGGTGATCCATTAGAAAATGCTAAAGTTGTCACTAATTTAATGTGGCTCAGATTTATTCATATTAAAATGTATGTTAAGAAATCCTTTAACTCAATGTATGAGAAAAAACAGGATACCATCCTGATAGCATTTAAAAATCCACGCAATTCATCTTCAGTGATGAATTTACAATCTATCTCCGTGCTACCTTGAACATAGGAACATTGTTGTGATATTTGGCAATTGGGGGTTAGATGTGGGAAATAATAATGTAGACTTATATAATGTATAAATGACTGAAGAATGACTCCAGATGCATAAATGACTGAAGAATGGAACAAGTGTCCCCATTTCTGGCCACTCAAACTGCTACGAAGCAACGTAGCAAAGATAAACTGCAACATTCCTTCAAAACTGCCCAACTCAACAAAAAGTTAATCCATTACAAATGAATGACTTTTCCTATATCCCACACAGTGTCAATACCATTTTATATTCAAATAATCAATCTTGTGGGAATGAATTGCTGTAGAATAACTGGGTGTAGTCTGCCCAAGTTCATGAGAACAAACATTTACATTACACCATTTCCTCAAAAGAATTGTACCTGGTCATGTAAGATGTTTGTTTTAGTCAATGACAAAATGAATGTTATATTCACAAAAAATGCACGCCTATTTTTTAAATAATTTCTTGGTAAATGACAGAATAATTGCAACTGGCATGCTACTTTTATTTTTTTTTAAAAAAACACCAAATGGCTATTATAATTTCTACAACATAGTCACCAGATACAATAAATTAATCCAAAACAGAGTTTAGGCAACCTTTAAAACGCAATAGATTTCAAAGTGAAGCAGAGATGTAGACTTTAACTTGAATATCACAGCCAAGCATGTTGAAAAGATGTTTGTGACAAAACCTGACATGGGTGAAATTTTTCCTCTGCACTCCCATCCAAAATTTAGGAACCCAAATCCAAATCTTTTAAATAAAAACTTTGTATGTTCTTTAGACAGGTACATAGCTCAAATTCCTAAATCTATCATATAGCTTTTAAAACAAATAGAATACTTATAAATTACATACAAAAATCTGTAAGTCAGATATTTGAGGGGGGACCCTACATATACCTTCCCTCCTCTAGCTTTTCCCACTATAATAGCATGAAATATCATTATCAATTGCCGAGAATCCAAATGCCAGTGGCTAGCTGCACAATGAATCTGCACGCAAAATAGATAACTTAACTGATAAAATGCTCTTGTTAAACTATGGTGTTGTTTTAATTCCAGAAAATCAACTCTAAGCATTTAAACTGCCAAGTATTTTCTCTGCTTACCGTAGACATATGCCAATTAATATTTGAGTTGTACATGAAGCCGATGCTGCAATGAAAAAGCCAAGCCCCATAATATAAATACAATGGATTGACCTCCTGGAACTAAAATAAATGTCCTGATGAAGTCAAGTTTGTTAAGCAAGCAAACTGCACATCATTCTTCCAGGTGTACAAATATGGCAATCAGAGCAGCGAACCAATTATTCTGCTGTGCTATGTTGGATTGCCAAACTCAACTTCACATAACTAATTGTGACAATCAGACAGAGCCAAATCAGACTGTCAGGCTAACAAGGAAAGTTGCAATTTTCTTTAATTGTCAAGTTAGCATTAAATACAGTATTTAGCATCAAGATACTGGTTGAAATCCATAGGTGCAGCAAAACACGTGCCTAAAGGAGAACATCATTCAGTTCAAATTTCTGAAGCCCCCATGATAGAGCTACGTAAAAGTAACACTAACTTCTAGGATAAAATTCATTGAGAACGATGTTGAGGCTTGCAAACTTAGATTTTTTTGGTGAACCAGTAATGCTTAGTTTATTTCAAGCTCTGAGTTAATGTAAATATTTATATTAAGTTTGTTAGGTTTTTTTTTTTAAATAGCTGAATTCTGAGCTGATTTTTTTCTTCCAAGCCATTCCACCACAGTGAACATCCCCATTGAAATTAAAAGGCAAAAATCTGTAGTAAAAACAATGAGAGAATGGGGTAAATGGGAAGGAAGATTTATTATTTAAGCAGAAAGAGATACGTGCTGATAGAAGATTTTAGTATTTAGCTGCTCAACAAAAATCAGAAATGATAGATCTTAGTGATGGTGGAAAGTTAAGATTAGTTAATGTGTATCTATATATATGTTGCACAAAAGTATAATAAAATTAAAACAAGGGTTTTTAAATCAGAAGTTATCAACTTGTGCAGTTACATTATTTTAAAATATCCGTTTTTAAATCAGTTTGCTTGATGTAAAGTAAGCATTAAGTTATTTTCATTTGCAAAATGAAGGGAAAAAATGATAAAAGCTTAAATCAAGAGAAGCTATGTCAGAGGCAATGCAATAAACTAGGCAAGCTGGCTCCTCAACAACTTCCACACCAAACAGATTTTTTTTTTAAAAACCATTTTCACATTTCTGGGATGGCCAATACTTGGAATGCTCACGCTCTCGTCAATATGAACAAAAGCTGGCTGACTTCAAACTGCAACTCTTCTGCCATTATTCATTGCAGTGTAGGAGATTAAATTAAAGACTTTTGCTCTTCAGTGAGAGAGATCAGTAATATGACGAGAGAGAAAACTAGCAGTTAACAGAATGCTCCCTTTTTCACATTTAAAAAAAAGCTAATTTAAGAGGCAAGAGGAAACTATACACACACACACACACACACACCACTGACTCAAATTTACAAGCAGAAGTATTTAGCTTGAGTAACATACTGAGTAGCATACTGTTCATACATTTTTTTTGGTTTCTTTAAAGCACTGATTTGTATGTGCTATGTCATTAGTTTGAACATCTTTACGTTCAAACTAATGACATAGCACATACAAATCAGTGCTTACCTGGATGAACATTTAATAAGTTTGACTTTCAGAAAAAGTTATTAGATTTACAAAGTTCCAACACAGTTGGAAAAAAAAACAGGAGTGTGGGATGGATGAGAAATTTTGACCTCATGTAAATTTTAGTCCCAAAAGGAAATGTGTGTAAAAGTCATGCAAGAACATTTTTCAGGATGTAAATCTTAATGTTAATTGATAACAGAATAGTTACTGCGTAGTATGCTGCTACCAGCACAAAATGTAACAAGAGCCAAATGTTATATTTGACCATTATTTACTTTAAACAAGATCAAATTTTAATTTAATCAGTTAAAATGTGTACAATTTAGAATCTGTGGACTAGCTGGCAAAATGCTTCAAGGCAGAGTAATCGGGCTAGTTAGATATTGCTACTATTGCTAACATCATCTATATTGCTCCTCATTTGACCACTGCTCAACATTTTGTCCAACTAGACCATAACAAACACAGCTTGTGGAGAATTTCACCAGCACTCACTGGCAGAAGTCTCCATTTACTTGAGTAGAATCATTTGGTTTTCCATTTTGTAAACTTTTGATACTTGGTATCTTTCACCTAATTGAAAAAAATCTATACAGCCAAAAATACAGTTAAGAGTAGTTAAAGGTCAAGGTTCTCAATTAACTGCTCCATTTAATGTTTATGATTTATTTACCCTCTTTCCTCCACCTAACCAAAGTAAATAAATTCAGTGCTGTTTTTTTCTTCATGTAAATACTGCACTAGGAAAATGCAGCAACACAAGGATATGTGTCTACATAGTATGGTTTGCAGAGAAGGAACACTTTGATCAGTCGACAGTACAGTTGTCCCCAGAATCCAGAGGTGAGAGAAGTCACTTTTGCATGTGTGGCCTCCCTCCACAAATGGTGGATATCTTCTACATGTCCATGAGAGGTCATCATTTGGTTATAAATACATGGATGATATGGAGCTTTTCCTTCACCAGCAAAATATACATGGCGTTGCGGTGGAACACCCATCTTTTTGGCACAAATGCCCATAAAAACATCATCTATATAGAGGCTGCTGTTTAGGGTCATTAAGGCCTCGTATACTTTCACTGCAACATCTTGGGACACAACATATGCAGCACCTGCTGTATAATCTGGATAAGCAGGCCATTGATACATTTCATATGGAACATAGTATTTGCTTTCTTTGCTTCTTACAGGGGGTGCACCCCTGTGCACTCGACCTATCCAGAAATTACTTGTTTCTTTATCTAGCTGTCGCAAATAGTTTGCAAGGTTTGGAGTATGTACAAAAACATCATCATCAGAGGACATGACAAATTTAGCATTTTGGCAGTAAGTATTTGCCCACGTGAACTGGAAGATTAGTTTCAGTGTAAGATTGTGAAAATCATCATTGAAATCCTGTTGGATAAGGTCAGAATGTTGTTGATCTTCTAGAAATAACTTGTGCTGTACAATGTCTCTTTGCGATTGATCTTTATGTACTCCCAAAACAAAAATGACCTTAATGGTGACCTTTAACTCTGAATTTATATATTGTTCATTGCCCCAAGTCTGACGAATTGCATCCCTCCGAAGACGGTTTTCAGGAGAGCTTTTCACAAACAAAAGGAGCAATACATCTTCATTTTTGCATTTGTTTTCATGGGTGATCAGGTACCGGTAACTGTGGAGGCTCGCTGCCGTCTCCTTGTCCAGAGTCATGCTGTCATTTAAAAAACTGTACCTATTGATGAGATATCTGTAGGAATAAGACTTCAAATGACTGATGATATTTGCATCCAGTTGCTCCCAATATACAAGGATAAAGCAGCAGGAAAAACAAGTGATAACTAACTGGAGAAACTGACGTTTTCTTCTTCTGTACAAAGTAGTCATCTTGAAAATTTAGTTTTTATTTGACAGTCAAGCAGGATTTAAGATTTTTGTGCTTTGTTTCGAGATGTTGGTGCCCTCTTGCATAGCCGATATAACCAAATGGATCTACTGTGGTAGAATATTTTCCAATACATAAAATTAGATGTTTGAGTTATATAAATCAATGAAGCACCTTTTCCCGCTTTATTTATAGCAGATTGAAAATTCCAGTGCCTATTCCCAGAAACTAATGAGGTAATGGGAGTAGGAAATCAAAAAAGAGTCTGAATCCAAAGTCTTCATCTTCAATTCCAATTTTTAATTACATCATTCCGCTTCGTAATTATTTCACCTAATGGAACCTGTCAAAAACACAATTAACACAATTTCATTAGATTAAACATTTTTTAAAGTTTAAAATATAAATACAGAAAAAATATGCATGTTGTTCAAATTAACAAGGTTTCCATTTTCCTTCCTGTTTGAATAGGAATTACAAGCAATGCTCATTCATGTCAAGGAACGCGTTTACACCCGAGATCTATATTTTCAAGTTTTAACTTAAAATAAACAGTTTTACTTTAGATAATATACAAATTGAGCCTTCTATGCAGGATTGAGGCAACAAATATCTATTCTATTTGAAAGTTTTTTGACCGGCTCTAATCTTACACCAGGATTTCAATCCTCGCTCCATTTATTTGCATTCAGATACTTTGCCTGATAGTTGCATTAAAGAAAACCACAACTGATTCAAGTCTCGTCATAAATGACTTGAGCTCCGTATTTTTCCAGCTGACTACAACTGATTGGCAAACCTCGTTATCAAAATTTCCATTCCCCCTCCCAGTCCTCACCTGATTAGTTTCTATGGAGTACCCTTTAAAAAAGCTAAAAACTTATTTTTTGTATGTCTTAAATTACACTTAAGGAAATTTATGTTCAAAATCCCTTAAGGATCATCTTGGTAGACTTACTGAAAGCAACAATTGCTTTTCAATAATCTCTTGAGATAAACTTATTTTTGGTTTATTGTGTGGGATCCTTCTGCAGCCAAATGAAGTGTTAGATTTATTTTGTAGCCTTCTTCCAACTTCAAGCTATTTTGTGACATATTTGTGTTAAATTATGCACTGTGAAATATCAAAAATTAGTAGAAATGTTTTAATTTAGTAGTCTGGATAGGTAAACTTGACAGATAATGTATAGACCAAGGGGTGCATACATACTGGTATATTATTGTCATGTGTACTGAAATATGATGAAAAACGTTTCAACTGAATACTCGGTCCAATTCAAGCATCTTTTTCAAAATCTTGGCAAAGTTAAAAAACGCTTCTGAGAATTTAGATCAGGCCAACAAGCATTGTAGAAAATAACATTAAAAGAAAAAAGATGAAGATTAGGCCCTGCTGTACTACAATGTGATCATGGTAGATCATCCACTTCTTTGCTGTTCCACCAGTTCACTGCGAGTTTGACCCAGCCCATTGGTTTCTAGTCATTTAGGTTTATTATTGTCACATGTACTGAGGTTCAGTGAAAGGCTTTCTTCTGCTTGCTATCCAAACAGATCAGACATACCATACATGAGCACTATCAGCCCAAACTCCAATACAATGAAAAAAAAAGATTTAGAATGGTAGAGTGATTGTATTGGAATGTAGTTGGTCCTTCTCGGGGAAAGAGTAGTTCTCCCCCACTGTCGTTTTGAGAGGGTTGATTGGAAGAGCACAGCTTCCTTGAGGGGCTAGGATGAGCTGTCCTTTCCCTTCTGGTTTACAAGTTATGAAAACACCATTTGGCTCCGAGACAAGAGCTATTATCTCCCTTTTACGATCAGGATTTCCTGGAAATCCATGTGGTGACTGGTAAATTTCAATATTGTACTGCATGGGGTATCCAAAATATTGCACTGTACAGAAACACTTTGAATATTTATCCTTAAAGAGCATTGCTAAATCAAAATGATTTTAGTTTTAACATGGCAAGTGCGTGTACAAACACGCAATACACAAGAAATTGTGCCCACACTGATCTACTTGGAATTGTTCGGCAGGTGTTGCTGAAACAATTGGATTGCATTTTTCATTGTCTGGAGGTACCATGAAAGCAATAGGATGCAAAACCCGTGGAAAACTGCAATGTAATCACAATTTTGAAAGGAAGAAAAAGGAACAAATGCCAACGTTGTAGGCTCATTCATCACACATCCTTGGATGGGTCCCTCCACTCAGGATAACCAAAATCACTACACTGATATATTCTGATAGAAGTTCGAAACATTGAATTTCGACCCCCCTCAAATAAATGCACTGATTTGGCCTAAACAAGGGTAGAAAGTTTCATGATAATTAGCATACACCGCCCTCTGAGGCAATAATTCAGTACTCTAACCAGAAGGAAGTGGATATAGTGAATATTTCTGGGTAACACATTCCATATTCATCAACTGCCACTGAGTTAGCAGAGTCCTGAACATAGCTAGCTGCCTGACTGGACTTTCCAGTTTACAAAAGAACAAAACTGATGGAATATTTCATTTAATCGTGAGCTCATCAAGTTGCTGTTGCAGATGTATCTATCCATGGCTGTTGGCAAGAGTGAATACATTTCCTCACAAGTCCAGCCACAAACTCAAAAGGTTATCAGATAGTTATATACGACCATCAGGCATAAGCAGAATTGCATTCCACCACAATTTCCATATCTGCTTGCACATAATGACACAGCCTCATATGTATGACTGCTGCAACTTCGTTCAGACTTCGGTCTGAATGACAATAAAGGCTATCTATCTATCTATCTATCTATCTATCTATCTATCTATCTATCTATCATTAACATAGACACCAATGATAAATAGGAATGCAGAAGAACATATCCAAACCACAAGAAGTTAGACAGCAATCCAATGAAGATATCACAAATACATAAACATAGAGACATAGAAAATAGGTGCTGGAGTAGGCCATTCGGCCCTTTGAGCCAGAATCAATACTCCGTTCCTGCTTTTTCCCCATATCCCTTGATTCAGTTAGCCCCAAGAGCTTTATACAACTCTCTCTTGTAAACATCCAGTGAATTGGCCTCCACTGCCTTCTGTGGCAGAGAATTCCATTGATTCACAACTCTCTGGGTGAAAAACATTCCTCATCTCAATCCCTAAACAACACCCCTGGTTACGGCAGTATTCAGTTCCCTATAACCTAAATGGTTCACATCGGAAATGTGGCTGCAAACCCAGTTCCACTGGACATAAAGTTGATGGAGATTAAATGTAGTAGGTCTTAATTGAGAGCCATTACAGATTAGCAAAAGGAAATAGGTGAGTGGAGTGTCACATCAGGCACTGAGTTTTGAGCGACTTCATGGACAGAATAGTTTGGGAGTGATAAATTCATCAGAATCCGAGAGCTAACAAAAGTGGGCATGGTTAATTATTTCTCAGGAACAAATCTCTGGAGTCGGGTCAAAAATCCCATATCCATGCTATATGACTATGACACCAGAACACTGGCTGCAGTGTGCATTTACTGATGCAACTTGGCAAGAATTCTTCAAAAACATCTCCCAATCTGTACTACCTGCAGGACCAAGGCTTAAAAAGCATGGAAACAGCATTAGCTTCAAGTTACACACCTCTGCACCTTATTGTTCCATCACCCCTTTGCCTTATTTAGCCCAAAGACAGGATAATTTACCATATGATCACAAATAAAGCACACTATGAAACACTAACCTCCAAAGAAGTAGAAGTGATCAATGACTACCAGCCCGACTAGAAATGTCAAGTGGAAAATAAAAAAAGTTTATTCCAAGGTCTTATAAAATTAGTATTATGAACAGATTAATCAATAGCTCCATTTATCACCAACACAATTCCTGGTGCACTATGCATATTTTTGAAATGATACAGGCTATTATTGTGATAGAAAAATTACTTACTCAGCGACATCAATGCAAATTGAATGACAGTGAATCCTACACCACAGTTTGCCCCTTAAATCCTGGTCCAATCATTCAATAAGAATTTTTACCACATATCCTGCAGTAGCACCATATCCCTCAAAAATAAAAAATAGATCTATCAATCTATGTTAAATATACACAGCAACTGAACCCCTTGGATGGAGAATTTCAAAGATTCACTATCCTTTTGTGTGAAGCAATTTCATCCCCGAGTCAAACTGCATTATTTTGTGATGGTGAACCCTGGTTCATGACAACCCAGCCAGAGGGAACAAAATTAATCCAACATCAACTCTCACAAGCCTGTAAGAATCACTTGAAGACTCGTCCTCAATCCAGTCAACAACCTTGTAAATCTGAATTGTACCCTCTCTACCTCAATCAGTTTTCATGTAGGGTGGCAATTCATCTGCACACAATATTCCAAATGTGACCTAACTAACAATTTGTATAATTGATATGTCCCAAGTCTGGTACTCAAGGCTTTGGCTGATAAGTACAAGCTTAAGCCATCTTCATTACCTTATATACCCATGTTGCTTCAGCCCCATCCCTTCTGCGGTTTGAACATAGCACAATTTCTAACTTTTCTCAATTCTGATAGCCTTATGTTTTTCTTGCCGTGGGTGCAGCCACATATTTCCAGTATTGTTTAAGAAGGGACTGCAGATGCTGGAAAATCAAAGGTAGACAAAAAATGCTGGAAAAACTCAGCGGGTGAGGCAGCATCTATGGAGCGAAGGAAATACAGTATTCTTTTTCTTTTAATATGTTCAAAAATTTAGGTTCACAAAAAAGTACTGATATTCCTCAGTTTATTTTGTACAACTAAACTTCCATTCTTAAATCTTTAATAAAATTACACCCAATTTTCAAGGCTGTGCATTAGTTTGGAATATTATGCCAAAATCTCTTGAAGAATCCCTTTCAAATGTAACGCACCAATATCCATTTGTATTGGATACAATCTATATTTTACTTCGCAAGTTCACAAGTTATAACAGTAGAATTAGGCCATTCAGCCCATCGAGTCTACTCCGCCATTCAATCATGGCTGATCTGCCTCCTAATCCAATTTTCCTGCCTTCTCCCCTTGACACCTGTTCTAATCAAGAATTTGTCTATCTCTGCCTTAAAAATATCCACTGACTTGGCCTCCACAGCTCTCTGTGACAATGAGTTCCACAGATTAACAACCCTCTGACTAGAGAAGTAATGCCCCTGTCCCATTTAGGAAACCTGAACGGAAACCTCTGGAAACTTTGTGCCCCACCCAAGGTTTCCGTGCAGAGGTTCCAGGAGGTTTTTGTCAGTCTCCCTACCTGCTTCCACTATCTGCAACCTCCGGCAACCACCTGTAATCTCCGGGAACCGCACGGAAACCTTGGGTTGGGCGCAAAGTCTCCAGAGGTTTCCGTTCAGGTTTCCTAAGTGGGACAGGGGCATTACTTCTCACCTCCTTTCTAAAAGAGCACTCATTAATTGAGCCTTTGGTCCTACTTAATATCCCCCTTCAACCTTCTAAACTCCAGCGAGCAGAGGCCCAGTACTGTCAAATGTTCATCACATGTTTACCCACTCATTCCTGGAATCATTCTTGTAAACCAGCACATCCTTCCTCCGATATGGGGCCCAAATGTGCTCACAGTACTTCAAATGTGGCCTGACCAGCGCCTTATAGCCTCAGCATTACATCTCTGCTTTGACCAGTTCTCTCAAAATTGTGCAGATCAGAAATATGTAACAAACTGATGGATAAACCGTTTGATAACTATATTAACAATTCGAATGAGAATGCAAGAGGCATGCTGAGCAAATTTTTGGATGACGCAAGAATTGTAGTGTTGTGGTGATGGCAAGGAAGGTTTTATAAAGCCACAGTTGGATAAAGATGAAAATTTGAGAATAGTGTTGGCAGCGGAATTTAATCCCGACAAATACAAAGCCATGCGTCCAGGGTTAGGAGATATAAAGTGGAATGCACAGAGACACCTAGGGGTCAAGTTAATAATTCACTAATAGTGGCAATACAGGATACAAGAGCCGAATAGAAGAGTTGGGACAATATGTTACAACTTTATAAAATGCTGGTTAGGCTACCCTTGGAGTATTATGTGCATTTATGTGAATTCAGAGAACATTCACCAGGATGTTGCTTGGATTGGAGATCTTTAGTTATGGGGAGACACTAAATAAGCCGGACTCATTTTCCCCAGGAACAAATGAGGCTAAAGGGGGACCTGAAGTATTTAAGATTGTGTAGAGAGAGGCACAGCTTGGATAGGTGGTCAAGTGTATTACCCCATGATATGGGTATTATTTTACGACTATTCGCTGATCTAATTTAAACCAGAATTGTTTGAAAAACGCACTAAATTCAGCTACTGCAATTGTTTTCATTTCCTTACCGAAGACTTTGATTCTCCAATCCAGATCATTTATAGACGTGTTCAAACATTTGAAATTTAAACTTTTCCATATAACCTGTAGTTGGGCAGAGTAAAATTTGCAAATCGTGCAAAGCTAAGCAGCACAGTGAGTCACATTGCAGCAGGATTCAGCAGAGACTGGCAGACTAGAGGTCAGATGAAAAATGTAATTTAAATTAGATTTAATGTGAAGGCAATCTGATATTCAAAAGCGTTATTTAATTCAACTTTGCATTACAACTACTTTTTTGTTTAAATATGGTCTGGATCATGTTAGATTGGGCTAATTCACTGGAATAACAGGCTGTAATACCTATACTTAACTAAACTGGAAAAAAAGGGCATATCTTGCTGTGTCTCTGCAACCAGAAGCAACCAGATGTGGATATCATTCCCAATAGACTTTCCAAGCCAGCAAAACTGTGATGCAGCTATGAAAGCTACAAGACATTTAATAGTTGGTTGATTACCTCAACGTTCAGAAATAGCCTACTAAAATAGAATTAAATTAAAAGTCAAGTAAGAAAACAAATAATTAAAAACATTAAAGTAGAACACAATAATGAGAACTTCTCCTTTGCCTCTTCAACAGCAGGCCTAGAATCCCCATTGAAATCATAAGGGTCTCAGATCCTGCCAATCTCACAAACAAGATCCAGGAGACAATAGCTCTAGGGGCTAGTGGAGTCAAGGGGTATGGGGAGAAGGCAGGCACGGGTTATTGATAGGGGACGATCAGCCATGATCACAATGAATGGTGGTGCTGGCTCGAAGGGCCGAATGGCCTCCTCCTGCACCTAGTTTCTATGTTTCCCCAGGATAATTTGGGGAATCCCTGCACGACTGACATCTTCTTCCCTGTCACATGTCAGATGCTGCATCACCTATCATTCACAGGGGCATGGGCTTCCACGAGTTTTTAAATCTGGGGTGCCCAAGCTTTAGCTATTCTAACTGGAATTTCAAAAACACAGCAAAATTATGCTTACAAAAAGTAATCCTCCGTCAGTTTCGCCACCTCCAACGTGACCCCACCACTCGCCACATCTTCCCATCTCCCCCCATATCTGCCTTCCGCAAAGACCGCTCCCTCCATAACTCCCTTGTCAATTCTTCCCTTCCCTCTCGTACCACCCCCTCCCCGGGCACTTTCCCTTGCAACCGCAAGAGATGCAACACTTGTCCCTTTACCTCGCCCCTCGACTCCGTTCAAGGACCCAAGCAATCGTTCCAGGTGCGACAGAGGTTTACCTGCATCTCTTCCAACCTCATCTATTGCGTCCGCTGCTCTAGATGTCAGCAGGTCTATATCGGTGAGACCAAGCGGAGGTTGGGCGATCGTTTCGCCGAACACCTCCGCTCGGTCCGCAATAACCAAGCTGACCTCCCGGTGGCTCAGCATTTCAACTCCCCCTCCCACTCCGTCTCCGACCTCTCTGTCCTGGGTCTCCTCCATGGCCACAGCGTGCAACACCGGAAATTGGAGGAACAGCACCTCATATTCCGTTTGGGGAGTCTGCATCCCGGGGGCATGAACATCGAATTCTCCCAATTTTGTTAGTCCTTGCTGTCTCCTCCCCTTCCTCAGCCCCCCTGCTGTCTCCTCCCATCCCCCAGCCTTCGGGCTCCTCCTCCTTTTCCCTTTCTTGTCCCCGCTCCCGATCAGTCTGAAGAAGGGTTTCGGCCCGAAACGTTGCTTATTTCCTTCGCTCCATAGATGCTGCTGCACCCGCTGAGTTTCTCCAGCTTTTTTGTGTAACTTGCCTACTTTCAATGACTGGTGTACCATGACACCCAGGTCTCGCTGCATCTCCCCTTTTCCTAGTCAGCCACCATTTAGATAATAGTCTGCTTTCCTGTTTTTGCCACCAAAATGGATAACCTCACATTTATCCACATTATACTGCATCTGCCAAACATTTGCCCACTCACCCAGCCTATCCAAGTCACCTTGCAGTCTCCTAGCATCCTCCTCACAGCTAACACTGCCCCCCAGCTTAGCGTCATCCGCAAACTTGGAGATATTGCCTTCAATTCCCTCATCCAGATCATTAATATATATTGTAAATAGCTGGGGTCCCAGCACTCTCCCACTACAATGGCCTTGCCTGCCTTAGGCCTTTTTGGTTTTGGCTCAACAGCCCTATTCGCATCACAAGCCAGTCCGCCGCTCACGTCTTCTGTCCCAACAGCTTCTAAGCGGATGAACCTGTTTACAAGAGGTATTCACCTCTTGTAATTCCAGTAAACCAAAATAGTACAGATAGTTGGATAACATATCCAGAAAAACAAAGTTTTGAAATAACTCAGCTAGTCAATGTTTCAGGTCGGGACCCTTCAGACTCCAGTCCAAAGACAGCCCCAATCTGAAATGTCACCTATCCATTCTCTCCCAGATGCTACCTGACCTGTTGAGTTCCCCTAACACTTTGTATTTAGTTCAAGATTCCAGCATCTGCAGTCTTGTGTGTCAACATTCCTTGCAGTTATAAAAAGCCTGTATAATGAAGCGTAGGTCAATGAAAAATGAAAAATGAATTAATGCCCAAACATGTCCAATTCTGTTTTATCACAGAATTCCAGAGTTTTAATCTTTGTTAAGAATTGAATTCTAAGATTTGGTTTTCTTTGATGAAAAGAAAAAAAGTTTGCATTTGTTGATGACTTAAACGTGACAAAGGAGAACTCATGACATACAGATGTTTGCAGATACCAGCTGACATCATGAGTAAAATGAAATTACAGCTTCTTCGGTAACTTCAATAAAGCAATGTGTCAGAGAAGATTGCTTTAGTACTCTGACTGGTTAGTCATAACTCAAGAACCCAACCTGAAAAATTACTAAATGCATTTATGGCTGTAATAAAAAAAACATTTGTAAATTGATTTTACATCTAAAGACCAAATAAACAAACCTGTTGAAGCTGCATTAATGTTGAAACTAGGTTTAATCCCATTTGCGAACATAAACTGACTGAGCGACTAGTTTTAAAATAAATATGGGTGCAAACTGGACCTTTATATACAAATTGCTGCAAACTCAATTATTTTTGTCATCCAAAGCAAGTCATTTGTACAGTTATCCATCCCTATTTTATCCATCCAGCCAATAAACAATTTTGGGACAATAAACAGTTTAACTGGAGACAGTTCAGATCAATCGTCAAGAATTAGGTTAGAGTAACCTTTTTTACATTGGAACCCTCATCATTGCACTGACCCCAGTCCGGCCATTGTATGCAAGACTCAACAACTTTGATAAGAAAGATTCTTCTCACTGATAGATGCTGCTAACTCTAAACACAATTCATTTGGAATCTCATGTTGAACACTACTTCAAGGCAGCCGAGGTATTGAATCAAGGGGATAGAGGTCAGTCTTGAACTAATTCTTGAGACATCATGGACTCTGAAGTCAATGTTAAGAACTCCGAGGACTATTCCTATTCTATCATATCTGCATACCATACTGGGTCTGTGAGACAGGCTGATTTTCATGAATGGATGCTGACAGAATGGAATAACATCGTTAACACGATACAAAAGTCTGATTAAAGTAATACAGTCCTCACATTTTTGTATACGTTTCACTGGATTGTATAAAACATCCTAATCAGTTGTCTACATGTTCAATTACTGTTGCTTGTGTATTAAATCAGAAGATAATGCAATCCAATTTCGTGAGTTTCGACCACATAACCCAGATCAAGTTCAGGGCAGCAGATTTTCTTTCCTCGAGCTATATTTATCAGTTGGGATTACGTTATGGTCCTGGACATTAATACTGCTACAAACGTAATGGTTAACTTAGTCTTACAAGATCAAAACAAATCGCCAGGGCTGCAATGTTTCAATCAAAAGTTTGACCGCCGAGAAGTTAGCACGAACTAGGTATTTCAGTTACAAGTGGCACCCAAAGTGTTCCGCATTTTACTGTGGATAACTGCAGCCTCCACCGAGCACAGAGTTCCCGTAAACCCCCCTCATAATAAAGTGAATAATGAATGGGAGACGCACCTGAACTGTGGAGTGAATACAGCAACAGTCGCCGTGTCCCACCTCATTCAACCTCGAAACTTCCACACGCTCGCTGCTCCTTCTGGCCGAGAGATAGAGAGAGAGGCTGGGGCGGGGCAGGGGGATGAAGATGTGTGTTGTGTTGCGGGGCGGTGGTGAAGCGAGTGAGTGAGTGAGCGGCGGCTTGTGGAGGAGAGACAGCGCCCGCCCGCCAGGCGTGTGTGACCGTGCGGGAGCTGCCGAGCGACCTGGAAAATGGCCCCGGCCCCAGCCCCAACCCGACCGAGCATGCGCGCCAGCGGCCAGTTGGGCGCGGACGAGCGGGGGAGTGTCCACCAGTGACGTGTCCGCCGGGCGCTCGGGCTGTCCACCAGTGACGTGGTCCGCCGGGCGCACGGGGTCCACCAGTGACCGTCCACCGGGCGCTCAAGCCCCTGGTCACGCGGTCCGCCGGGCGCTCGGGCCATCCACCAGTGACATGTCCGCCGGGCGCTCAAGCCCCTGGTCACGCGGTCCGCCGGGCTCGTGCCCTCGGGCTGTCCACCAGAGCGGTCCGCTGGGGTCACGCGGTCCGCCGTGGCACGGTCCGCCGGGGCTGTCCACCAGAGATGTCCGTCACGCGGTCCACCAGTCACGCGGTCCACTGACACGGTCCGCGGGCGCTCGGGCTGTCCACCAGTGACGCGGTCCGCTGGGCGCTCGGGCTGTCCACCAGTGACGCGGTCCGCCGGGCGCACGGGCTGTTCACCAGTGACGCGGTCCGCCGGACGCTCGTGCCCGTGGTCACGTGGTCCACCAGTGACGCGGTCCGCCAGGCGCTCGAGTCCCTGGTCACGCGGTCCACCAGTGGCATGGTCCGCCGGGCGCTCGGGCCGTCCACCAGTGGCATGGTCCGCCGGGCGCTCGGGCCGTCCACCATTGAAGCAGTCCACCAGGCGCTCGGACCCATGGTCACGCGGTCCACCAGTGACGCGGTCCGCCGGGCACTCGGACCCACCAGTGACGCGGTCCGCCGGGCACTCGGACCCATGGTCACGCGGTCCACCAGTGACGCAGTCCGCCGGGCGCTCGGACCATCCTCCAGTGGCACAGTCCGCCAGGCGCTCAGGCCCCTGGTGATGCGGTTCGCCGGTCTAGTCGCAGGAGGCCTGGCGAGATCATAAGGTCATAAGTGATAGGAGCAGAATTAGGCCATTCGCCCCATCACATCTACCCCATCATTCGATCATGGCTGATCTATCTCTCCCTCCCAACCCTGCCTTCTCCCCATAACCTCTGATATCTGTACTAATCAAAAATCCATCTATCTCTGCCTTAAATATATCCATTGGCTTGAATTCCAGATTCACCACCCTGGGAGAGGTCTGGGGCAGCGCGGCTGACACGTAGAGCCACAATTAGGACTACCGCACATCAGCCGTGTCTAAAGAATAGTCTCAATCCGAATCTTCAACCATTCCTTCTCTCTTGAGATCCTGTCTGTCCTGCTGAGTTACTCCAGCATTTTGTGTCTATCTCTGGCCAGTGGTAGTATGCAGGATGATGAGTGCATAACAAATAACAGCTGCTGAATAGAATAGAATAGAATAGAATAGAATAGAATAGAATAGAATTGAATTACCTTTATTGTCATTCAGACCTTACGGTCTGAACGAAATTTCGTGCCTGCAGTCATACATACAATAATACAATAATAAACAACAACAAACACAAATTAACATCCACCACAGTGAGTCCTCCAAACACCTCCTCACTGTGGTGGAGGCAAAAATCTTAGGGCTGCAGTCTCTTCCCTCCTCTTCTCCCTCTGCGCTGAGGCGATACCCCACCGGGTGATGGTACAACCAGTCCCGCGGTTCACCGAACCCCGCAAACGGGCCGGCTCAAACACCGCGGCCCGGGGTGGTCGAAGCTGCCACCCTCCAGTCCAGCGGACGCAGCCGCTGGCGCGCGGCTGAACCCCGGACTCAGGTCACCGCCGCTAGGACGCCGTCCCAGCCACCGGAGCACCGTTCCAGCCCCTAGCCAGATCGCCCTCACATGAGTGCCATTTCTCCCTCGAGCTGGGCCGCTCCGACGAGAGCGCCATACCACCCTCGAGCTGGGCCGCTCCGACGGGAGCGCCATTCGTGCCCTGAGCCGGAGTGAGCCCGGGGCAAGTCCTGACTGGCTCTGCCTCCGGAGTCTCGAGGTTGCCAGCTCCGCCATTAGGCCTCAGCGCAGACGGAGGCAGAGAAGGGGGATACGACAAAAAAGTCGCATTCCCCCGAAGGGAGACACAGCAAGCCCCGTTTCAACCCCCCACATAAACACAACCTAACAACCAAAAACTTAACTAGATAAAACGGAAAAAAAACAACACAAAAAAATAAATTATAGTAGGTCATCCGCCCTTCTGCTGCTTTTATGGCTTTCAGTAATCAATCAATCAGTATTGATTATCTCCGGCTCGTTTTATTTACATAAAATTCGTTAAAAATGATTGTGTAAATGACCCTGTAAATGACACAACCAAGTAATAATAATGTACAAAGTCTATGTATTCTGACACTCGCATAGCGAGCATGTCGGAAATGTAGCCACATATGCAAAGTACTGCCTCAAGAAGGCAACTAATATCATCAAAGACCCACCCCCCTCTGGTCACATCGCATCTCTCTGCTTCTATCCAGAAGAAAGTACAGGGGCATACCTCAGCAGTGAACTACCATGGGCTTTGTTTACTGTGAGGACTTCAGCTTGCAGTATTATGGTCTGGATAACCATTATAACTGAAAAGTTATTGTATTATTGTTTAATATATATTAATTTGTTGTGTGTTTTCGCGTTAATGTGCTTGTAAAGCTGCAGCAAGTAAGAATTTCATTGTTCCATTCATGGTGTATATGACAATTAAACACTCCTGACCTGAGTTTGTGATACTGACCAGCAAATCCATACTGCTGGTCTCCCAGCCACTCATTCCTATGTACCAGCAGTATATGTCAGGCTTTGTAAACTGAGGATAACCTGTACTTTAATTCCCTAAATAAACCCAAAAAAATGTTGAACTATTTCATGTATTTAGTCGGCAAGCTGGCCTGCACAGCCTTCCTATGCAGAGAATTCTCTATTGCGTGGATGAAGAAATCTCTTGTTGTCCCTGTCCTCAAAGCTAACTCTTTAGTTTAAGTCTGTGATCTATGCTTCTATACTACATCTGCCCTGCCAGACCACATAATGATTTTGTAAACCTACTGACTCCTACAGCTATCTAGACTACAATATTCCCACCTTGCCTCCTGCAAAGACTGTATCCCCTACTCTCAATTCCTCTGTCTATGCCGCATCTGCGCCTAAGTGGAAGTGTTCCATACCAGGACATTTGAGATGTCCTGATTCTTTAGGGAATGGGGGTTCCCCTCTTCCATCATATAACATGTGCCCTTTCATGTGTCTCCTCAGTCAACAGGTTAGACAAAGGCCAGAGATGAATACACAAAAGGTGTGAAATAAGGATAGAAGAGTTGTGCATTATGAAGCCAGGGGAAGTAATGAAGATTGAAGAGGATGTAGAGGGAAGAAATAGGTGTAAGCCCGGGTGGGGCATAGAGAAGAGAGAAGGAAGGGATGGATAATCACCTACAATTGGGGACTTCAGTGTTTACACCATTAGGTTGTAAGCTACCCAAGCAGAATATGAGCTGCTACTCTTCCAGTTTGCGGAAAGGGGTGGGGATGGGAAGATGTGACTGTGATAGGAAGATGTCCCGCCACCCTTCACATCGCCACCCCTCTCCATCTTCCACAGAGACTGCTCCCTCAGCAACTCAGCAAGGAAGGATATTCTTGCCATAGAGGGAGTACAGAGAAGGTTCACCAGATTGATTCCTGGGAAGTCAGGACTTTTATATGAAGAAAGACTGGATAGACTCGGCTTGTACTCGCTGGAATTTAGAAGATTGAGGGGGGATCTTATAGAAACTTACAAAATTCTTAAGGGGTTGGACAGGCTAAATGCAGGAAGATTGTTCCCAATGTTGGGGAAGTCCAGAACAAGGAGTCACAGTTTAAGGATAAAGGGGAAATCTTTTAGGACTGAGACAAGAAAAACATTTTTTATACAGAGCGTGGTGAATCTCTGGAATTTTCTGCCACAGAATGTAGTTGAGGCCAGTTCATTTGCCATGTTTAAGAGGGAGTTAGATGTGGCCCTTGTGGCTAAAGGGATCAGGGGGTATGGAGAGAAAACAGGTACAGGATACTGAGTGGATGATCAGCCATGGCGGTGCAGGCACGAAGGGCCGAATGGCCTACTCCTGCACTTATTTTCTATGTTTCTATGTTTATAACTCCTTGGTTCCTTCATCCCTTCCCACCCAAACTGACCACTCCTTTGGCACTTTCCCTGCGACTACAGTGTAAGTAACGCCTGTCCATATACCTCCTCCCTCACATCTATCCAGGGATCCAAGCACTCCTTCCAGGTAAGACTTGGTTTATACTCTCTAGAATTTAGAAGATTGAGAGGGGATCGTATAGAAACTTACAAAATTCTTAAGGGGTTGGACAGGCTAGATGCAGGAAGATTGTTCCCGATGTTAGGGAAGTCCAGGACAAGGGGCCACAGCTTAAGGATGAGGGGGAAATCCTTTAAAACCGAGATGAGAAGAACTTTTTTCACACAGAGAGTGGTGAATCTCTGGAACTCTCTGCCTCAGAGGGTAGTTGAGGCCAGTTCATTGGCTATATTTAAGAGGGAGTTAGATGTGGCCCTTGTGGCTAAGGGGATCAGGGGGTATGGAGAGAAGGCAGGTACGGGATACTGAGTTGGATGATCAGCCATGATCATATTGAATGGCGGTGCAAGCTCGAAGGGCCGAATGGCCTACTGCACCTAATTTCTATGTCTATGTTTCTAAGACAGAGCACCTCCTCTAACCTTATTCCCTGCACTCCCCCCTTTACATTGGCGAGACCTACCACAGACTTTGCAACTGTTTTGCTGAACACTTGCGGTTAGTCTGCCAAGGCCTACTGGATCGCCCAGTTGGTAAACATTTTAAGCTCCCCTTCCCATACTGACGTTTCTGTTCTGGGCCTCCTCCAATGCCATAATGAGGCACCATGTAAACTGGAAGAATAGCACCTTCTATTCTGTTTGAGCAGCTTGCAACCTAATTATATGAACATTAAGTTCTCCAATTTTAGGTAACAAACTAATCTCATCTCCGCTCCTCCTCTCGTGTCCCACATGAACTCGCACCTATTTTTCCTCTCACCCTCCCCTTCCACCTACAGTCCTTCCTCAGGCTTCACAATTTGCAACCATTCTATCCTTATCTCACACCTTATGTCAAAAAATAAGCCTCACCTGTATCCACCTATCACTTGCCAGGCTTTGTCCTACCTCCTCACTCATTACAATCAGTCTGAAGAAGGTTCCCAACCCAAAATATCACCTATCCATGTTCTACAGAAATGCTGCCTGATCCGCTGAGTCACTTTGGCACTTTGTATAATATATTTTTGATTCACGACTGATAATATTGAAATGTAATGCTAATCCTCTACTTCTCAGGCACATCATGAATGAATTGATTGACACAGAAAGGGCATACGTTGAAGAACTCCAGAGCATCATCGAGGTAGGGAAAATGTGTGGTTCAATATGAAAAGATTTTAATCAGTATTTGCATATTTCTCTTTTATTTTGATTCTGGCATGCGTGCAGGAGAATTTAAAATAAGAACAAAACATATTTGGTCTACATTGACGACATGATCTATGGCAAGGTCTGCACACTAAGGCCTGTTACTAAAGCAACAGATGATTTCTTAGGACTTGCTGATCGGCTGCTCTGGAAGATGTAGGTTTACATCTACAAGTTTACATTTATTGTCACTTGCACCATTTGGCACAGTGAAATTTGAGTTACCATACAGCCATACGAATAAACAAAAACACAAACACGATAAAATTTAACATAAACGTCCCCACCCAGCGGAATCAAAGTTTCCCACTGTGAGGGAAGGCAATAAAGTTCAGTCATCTTCCTCTTTGTTGTTCACCCGTGGTCGGGGCCTTGAGCCCTCCGCTGTCACCGCTACGGCGGCCCGATTTCAGGCCCTCTTGCCGGGATGATCAGAACTCCGACGTCGGAACGGAAGAACATTCTCAGCGGCTTGGAGTTTCCGAATCAGCCACTTCTTACCGGAGACTGCGGCTCCCGAAGTCTACAGGCCGAGCTGGGTGGAGATTCAACACTGGCGCCCCCCCCCCCCCTCTGCAACCACAGCTCCACGATATTAAAGCAGCAGCCCAACACTCCGGAGCTTCAAACGGCGATCCCCGGAAGGCATCGCCTGTTCCGCGATGGTAAATCTGTGCTGTGCCGCTGCTGAAGCTCTGGTCGGTCTCTCGGTCTCCGGCAGGAAAGGCCGCGCCAATCCAAATGGTAGGCCGCGGGGGGGGGGGGGGGTGCATTGAGAATAGTCGCATCCTTGACCAGGAAGTGACTGAGAAATGGTCTGAGAAATGGTTTCCCCCTTACCCTCACCACCTCCGCCACAACAAAAAGACTAAGAAACCTCCAAAAACATACTTTTTAAATAGACTAAAAATAATAAAAAGACGAAAGACAGACTAGGCAGAGGCTGCCATGATATGGCGCCCCCGGTGGTCACTAGGAACCAAGGAGAAATAGCTGAATGGATGGAAAATTGGCTTCATAGAAGGAAGCAGATGGTGATAGTGGAATGTTGCTTCACAGACTGGAGGCCTGTGACTAGTGGTGTGCCTCAGGGTTCAGTGCTGGGCCCGTTACTGTTTGTTTTCTACGCCAATGAGTTGGATGAGAACATACTGAGGAATCTCTGGAACTCTCTGCCATAGAGGGTAATTGAGGCCAGTTCATTGGCTATATTTAAGAGGGAGTTAGATGTGGCCCTTGTGGCTAAGGGGATCAGAGGGTATGGAGAGAAGGCAGGTACGGGATACTGAGTTGGATGATCAGCCATGATCATATTGAATGGCGGTGCAGGCTCGAAGGGCCGAATGGCCTATTCCTGCACCTAATTTCTATGTTTCTATACACAGCAAGATTAGCAAGTTAGAGGTTTTGCACATAGTGAAGATAGTTGTGAAATATTGCTGCAGGATCTGGATCGATTGGCCAGGTGGGCTGAGGAATGCTTGATGAAATTTAATATAGAGAAATGTGAGGTGTTCCATTGTGGGTAATCTAACATGGGCAATGGATGTACACAGTGAATGGTCGGACCCTAGGAAGTGTTGTAGAGCAGAGGGATCTAGGGTGCAGGTGCATGGTTCCTTGAAGGTCGAGTCGCAGGTAGATAAGGTGGTTGAAAAGGCTTTTGGCACAATGGCCATCAGTCAAAGTATTGAGTACAGAAGTTAGGAGGTCATGTTGCAGTTGTCTACGACATTGGTGAGGCCGTATTTAGAGTATTGTGTTCAGTTCTGGGCACCATGTTACAGGAAAGAAGGGTACAGAGATGATTTACAAGGCTGTTGCCAGGACTGGAGGGTCTGAGCTATAAGGAGAGGTTGGGAAGGCTGGGACTCTATTCCTTGGAGGGCAGGAGGATGAGTGGTGATCTTATAGAGATGTATAAAATCATGAGAAGAATAGATCGGTTAGATGCACAGAGTCTCTTGACCAGAGTATGTGAATTGAGGACCAGAGGATATAGGTTTAAGGTGAAGGGGAAAGATTAAGTAGGAATCTGAGGGGTAACCTTTTCACACAAAGGGTGGTGGGTGTATGGAACAAGCTGCCAGAAGAGGTAGTTGAGGCCAAAGTTTATAAAACAGTTAGATAGGTACATAGTAAAACAGGTTTGGAGGAATATGGAGCATCGCAGGCAGGTGGGACTAGTGTAGCTGGAACATGTTGGCTGGTGTGGGCTAGTTGGGCCGAAGGGCCTCTTTCCACACTGTATCATTATATGACTAATTACTGAGCAGAAGGTACATAAATTAGGCATTTGTTGATTTGTCAGAATCTGACTACAGTATTTAGCTTGGGCAGCTTACAACCCAGTGGTATAAATATTGATTTCTCTAACTTCAAGCCTTGCATTCTCCTTCTCTCTCCATTGTTCCCCCATTAGCTTCAAAGTCGTCTTGTTGAGTCTCATTGTCTGTAACTCAGCCACTGCGAACAATGGCCTGTTTCTTTTATCATCGTTACTTTTTTGCATATATTTCATTTATTTGTTCTATATCTCTCTATATCACTGTCTATATCTTTCATTTCCCTTTCCCCTGACTCTCATTCTGAAGAAATGTCTCGACCCGAAGCGTCACCTATCCTTTTCTCCAAAGATGCTGTCTAACCCGCTGAGTTACTCCAGCTTTTTGTATCTGTCTTCAGTTTAAACCAGCATCTGCAGTTCATTCCTGCACATTTAATAAATCTTTACCCATGTCTAGTCAATTGTGTTTCGGCTTTAAATTATTTTTTTGAGCTATACTTGTCCTGTTTTTTAAATTTTAAGTTCTTGATTGTGTACCTTTTAAATACTATTTAAATGCAACTGAATATGCGACTCCAATTTTTATTCTTTTTAAAGCGAGCCTACCACCATTAATAATCTGTCAAACTATGAACATGTTATAGAACAATCAATAAGGGTTAAACATGTTCTATGCTTTGCTTTATTGCGAAGGAATAGGATTTAAACAGGTAGGTTCAGCTAGAACTATCATAAAATATGTAGAGTAATTTACAATATAGGAAAAGTAAATCTAAAACAAATCTTAGAGTATACAACTGGGACCCGTTGGGAGGCCTGGTCCTCCAATGCAATATTCCACCACTCACCCATAGCCCCCAGGTGAGGAATGGTCCACCAATACAACCCGTTCCACCACTCACCCGTTTCCCAAAGGCAATATTCCACCACTCACCCGTTTCCCCAAGGCAATATTCCACCACTCACCCATTTCCCCAATGCAACCCATTCCCGCAAAGCAATATTCCAGCATTCACCCATAGCTGCCAACTGTAAAGGGGCTGCTCATTTTGCCTTTTTCAAAATTCAGTGGACTGTGACTTTAAAATATTTTAAAAAATGCACCCTCCCTCCATGCAGCCAGGAATATACCTGCTGCCAGGAATATAAAAATAGGGATAGCAACATTGTAGCTTGAAATTGCATATACTAGTGCTGGCAGCCTGGCAGGATTGAAACATAGACATAGAAACATAGAAATTAGGTGCAAGAGTAGGCCATTCGGCCCTTCGAGCCTGCACCAACATTCACTATGATCATGGCTGAGCATCCACCTCAGTATCCTGTACCTGCCTTCTCCCCATCCCCTCTGATATCCTTAGCCACAAGGGCCACATCTAACCCACTACTAAATATAGCCAATGAACTGGTGAAATACTACCCTCTGTGGCAGAGAGTTCCAGAGATTCACCACTCTCTGTGGTGAAAAAAGTTCTTCTCATCTCATTTTTAAAGGTTTTGGCCCCTTTTCAGGATAAGCTGTGACCCCTTGTCCTGGACTTAGATAACATCGGGAACAATGAAGGGCATGTCCCATTGCGGGCACCTAATTAGCGAGTTTAGAAGAGTTTGCACTCGACTCAAACTCGCAGCATGGTCGACACGTGGTCCTAGGAGGCCCTAGGAGATTTCTCTCCTTCATGTAACTCTACTTCATGCTCGATGGAAGTTCCCACATACTCGCGGCCTCAGTTTGGTCGAGGAAAATTTTTCAGCATGCTTGTGAATTCAGCAATTTCTTGTGAAATATAACATCAATCTGAACGAAACTTGACACAGACCACCACAGGACAATAGTGCAAAAAAAAAAATGAACGCCATAGTGTATCGTTTTGGCGTAATTTCAGGAAGATAGATAGATAGATAGATAGATAGATAGATAGATAGATAGATAGATAGATAGATAGATAGATAGATAGATAGATAGATAGATAGATAGATAGATAGATAGATAGATAGATCAAGATAGTGAAAAATATCAGGTATTTGAAGGGATTTTCAGTATCTGTGGAGAAAGAGACAGAATTACTGTTCCAAGTCAATAACTTTGCATCAGGTCTAACATCATGCTGATGAATGGAAACCTGTGGATAGGTTTACTGATAGAAGAGTGGAGACAGAAACATTGGAACAATTTATGACACAACTGGTTGCGTCACCAAAGGAACCTGGAGCATTTACAAATTATAAAACAAACATGATAATTAATCTGTGAAGGAAGGAACAGCAGATGCTGGTTAGACACAAAAAGCTGGAGTAACTCAGCAGGTCAGACAACATCTCTGGAGGAAAGGAATAGGTGATGTTTCGGGCCCAAAACATCACCTATTCCTTTTCTCCAGAGATGCTATTTCTGAGTTACTCCAGCTTTTAGTGACTACCTTGATAATTGATCTTTCCGTCATCATGACCTGTGATGTGCATCGGGTAGAAATTATCTTAGAATGAGTGACTCCCAAGGCAGATTCAGTCCCAGTAAGGCATAGAGTCACAGAGATGTTGTTTCCAGTTCAAATGTAATGGGACTAAGAGTGACGGAGGGAGCCAGATAGGGGTTTAGAGGACTGACAAGTCTAGAGAAACTGAAACAGTAAGGATTGAACCAGGGTGTAAATTAGGTTAAGGGGGAACAAAAGAGTAAGCCAGGAAGCCATGTGTGTACAAGCGAGTGTAATCAGATTGCTTCCAGTACCTCGTGCTAGTGAGGACAGGAACAGGGAGATTGGGGAGCTGAATGTGTGGCTCTGGGGCTGGTGTAGGGAGCAAGGATTTAGATTTATAGACCACTGGGATCTCTTCTGGGGTCAGGGTGACCTGTACAAAAGGGACGGGTTACACCTTAACTGGAGGGGGACCGACATTCTGGCAGGCAGGTTTGCTAGGGCTACACGTGTGGGTTTAAACTAAATAGTGGGGGGGAGGGGGGATTGACAAATTGGGAGTATAAAGATGGAGTTGAAGGGGAAGTGAGTACAGGAAAAATTACAAAAGATTCTCAAATTAATGGGAAGGAAAGCTTGAGAATGGACAACAGAGTAAGGTCAGGGCCAATTGCAAGAGGGGCGGTGAATACGGAGGTCAAAGTGTTGTATATGAATGCGCGAAGTATAAGAAATAAAGTGGACGAGCTTGAGGCTCAGTTAGAAATTGGCAAGTATGATGTTGTGGGAATTACAGAGACATGGCTGCAAGAGGGCCAGGGCTGGGAACTGAATATTCAAGGGTATACCTCCTATCGAAAAGACAGACAGGTGGGCAGAGGGGGTGGGGTAGCTCTGTTGGTGAAGAATGAAATTCAGTCCCTTGCAAGGGGTGACATTGAAACAGGAAATGTGGAGTCAGTATGGATAGAACTAAGGAATTGTAAGGGTAAAAAGGCCCTAATGGGACTTATCTACAGACCCCCAAACAGTAGCCTGGATATAGGGTGCAAGTTGAATCAAGAGTTTAAATTGGCATGTAGCAAAGGTAATGCTGTGGTTGTTATGGGAGATTTCAACATGCAGGTAGACTGGGAAAATCAGGTTGGTACTGGACCCCAAGAAAGGGACTTTGATGGATTCTTTGAACAGCTTGTACTGGAGCTACCAGGGAGAAGGCAATTCTGGATTTAGTGTTATGTAATGAACCAGATTTAATAAAGGAACTTGAGGTGAATGAGCTATTAGGAGGTAGTGACCATAACACGGTCAGGTTTAATCTACAATTGGAGAGGGAGAAGAGCAGATCGGAGGTGTCAGTGTTGCAGTTGAATAAAGGGGACTATGGAGCCATGAGGGAGGAGCTGGCCAAAGTTGACTGGAAAGACACACTAGCAGGGATGACAGTGGAACAACAGTGGCAGGTATTTCTGGGAATAATACAGAAGGTGCAGGATCAGTTAATTCCTAGGGGGAAAAAAGATTCCAAGGGGAGTAAGGGGCGACCGTGGCTGACAAAGGACGTCAGGGACAGTATAAAAATAAAAGAGAAGTAGTACAAAGATGAGCGGGAAGCAAGAGGATTGGGTAATGTTTAAAGAGCAATAGAAGATAACTAAAAAGACAATACGGGGAGAAAAGATGAGGTACGAAGGTAAGCTAGCCAAGAATATAAAGCAGGATAGTAAAAGCTTCTTTAGGTATGTGAAGAGGAAAAAATTAGTTAAGACCAAAGTTGGACCCTTGAAGACCAAAAAAGGTGAATTTATTATGGGGAACAAGGAAATGGCAGATGAGTTGAACAGGTACTTTGGATCCGTCTTCACTAAGGAGGACACAAACAATCTTCCTGATATAGTAGTGGCCAGAGGATCTGGGGTGATGGAGGAACTGAAGGAAATCCACATTAGGCACATTAGTGTTGGGTAGACTGCTGGGACTGAAGGCTGATAAATCCCCAGGGCCTGGTGGTCTGCATTCCAGGGTATTTAAGGAAGTGGCTCTAGAAATCATGGATGCATTGGTGATAATTTTCCAATGTTCTATAGACTCAGGATCAGTTCCTGTGGATTGGAGGGTAGCTAATGTTATCCCACTTTTTAAGAAAGGCAGGAGAGAGAAAACAGGGATGTATAGACCAGTTAGCCTGATATCGGTGGTGGGGAAGATGCTGGAGTCAATGATAAAAGATGAGATAGCCGAACATTTGGATAGCAGTAACAGGATCGGTCCGAGTCAGCATGGATTTACGAAGGGGAAATCATGCTTGACTAATCTTCTGGAATTTTTTGACGATGTAACTAGTAAAATGGACAAGGGAGAGCCAGTGGATGTAGTGTACCTGGACTTTCAGAAAGCATTTGATAAGGTCCCACATAAAAGATTAGTGGGCAAAATTAGGGCATATGGTATTGGGGGTACAGTGCTGACATGGATATAAAATTGGTTGGCAGACAGGAAACAAAGAGTAGGGATTAATGGGTCCCTTTCAGAATGGCCAGCAGTAACTAGTGGGGTACCGCAAGGCTCGGTCCTGGGACCGCAGCTATTTACAATATACATCAATGATTTGGATGAAGGGATTCAAGGTAACATTAGCAAATTTGCAGATGACACAAAGCTGAGTGGCAGTGTGAACTGTGAGGAGGATACTATGAGAATGCAGGGTGATTTGGACAGGTTGAGGGAGTGGGCAGATGCATGGCAGATGAAGTTTAATGTGGATAAATGTGAGATTATCCACTTTGGTATCAAAAACAGGAAGGCTGATTACTATCTAAATGGCGTCATGTAGGGAAAAGTGGAAGTACAATGGGATCTGGGGGTCTTTGTACATCAGTCAATGAAAGTAAGCATGCAGGTATAGCAGGCAGTGAAGAAAGCGAATGGCATGTTGGCCTTTATAACGAGGAGTCGAGCATAGGAGCAAAGAGCTCCTTCTGCAGGTGTACAGGACCCTATTGCGACCACACCTTGAGTATTGTGTGCAGTTTTGGTCCCCTAATTTGAGGAAGGACATTCTTGCTATTGAGGGAGTGCAGCGTAGGTTTACAAGGTTAATTCCCGGGATGGCGGGACTATCATATGCTGAGAGAATGGAGCAGCTGGGTTTGTACACTCTGGAGTTTCGAAGGATGAGAGGGAATCTTATTGAAACATATAAAATTGTTAAGGGTTTGGACACGCTAGAGGCAGGGAACATGTTCCCGATGTTGGGGAGTCCAGAACCAGGGGCCACAGTTTAAGAATAAGGCGTAAGACATTTAGAATGGAAATGAGGATTTTTTTTTTCTCACAGAGAGTTGTGTGGCTGTGGAATTCTCTGCCTCAGAGGGCGGTGGAGGCCGGTTCTCTGGATACTTTCAAGAGAGAGCTAGATAGGGCTCTTAAAGATAGCGGAGTCAGGAGATATGGGGAGAAGGCAGGAACGGGGTACTGATTGGGGATGATCAGCCATGATCACATTGAATGGCGGTCCTGGCTCGAAGGGCCGAATGGCCTACTCCTGCACCTATTGTCTATTGTCAATTGTCAGATCTTCTCTTTATGGACTTGGATTGCATGTGTGTGCCTGCATATGACTGTATGCCAAGTGTATGGTGTAGTGCCTGATTTCCAACTATCTTGAACCTCCTCGCCACTGAACAATGTATTACTTTGCACATCATCATTGTAGCTGGTGGGCGATGAGACAATAGACCATATTCCATCCCTTGAAATGAACAAATGAATGAATGAATGAATACTTTATTGTCACATGTGATATTCTTTGTTTTCCATACCCAAGGTATGCAAAGAGCCGCCACATAAAGGGCGCAGACAAAGTTACAAAGTCTCCCACACATGTGTCCCCACTCCCACAGCAGTTCCCCCCACAGCAGTTTGCCGGGTCATCCTATGTTATTCACTTCAGCATATTTAACTTTTTCAAATCTCTCCATTTTCATCATTTTCCATCACTAAACGTATTTACCAAAACATACCACCGCTATGTGCTAATAAGGATTGTCACACGTTTTACGTGGTGTCTGTGTGAAAACACTCCTGCACATTGCCTTGGCATTTAAACACATCAAAAGAGCTATATATTATGAAATTACGGTGATAAGGTTTTAAGATTTGCTTCTCTGCAGAACATAGCTTGTTTTGACAGTCTTGAAACTGGCTCAGATATTATTTCCATGCTGGGACTTTCGTCAAACCACTGGATCATTAATACAACATTATCGGCAACTTTGCCTTTTGCACACTCTAATCCTCTTTAAATTGGCAATTACTTCATTACCTTGTTTCCTTTGCAGGGTTATGCTGTTGAAATGAACAATCAAGAGCTGGCTCCTCTGATCCCAGCTGCACTTAAGAATAAAAAGGAAATCCTATTTGGAAATCTTCCAGAAATCTATGATTTTCATAACAGGTGATGTTTCTTTCATATTGTATTTAAATATCTAAGCCAATGATAAATGTCAATTCGAAACATGCATTCAGAACAAAACAGAAGGCAAAATCTGTCTGCACTGTGGTTCGTTCTGTTGGTCGTTGTAGTATAATGCTGATTGTTCTGCTATAATATTGAAAAAAAAACAGTTTGGAGGTTAATGAACTGAAAAATATTATGATATGGGTGAGGGTGAAAAAGATATAGATATAGATTTATATGGTTATATGAGTGCAGGCAGGTGGGACTAAGGGGAAACAAATTTGTTCGGCATGGACTTGTAGGGCCGAGATGGCCTGTTTCCGTGCTGTAATTGTTATATGGTTATATGGTTATATGGTTATAGATATGCCATTTATTGTCACTATACATGTACAGTGAAACTGAAAGCTGCTCGTACTCAGTGCATACATACAATTTAGTACAAAAAACAAGAAACAGAAAAAAACAAAAAACAGAAGGGAGATGGGGGGGGAGAATAGGTGCACAAATTCTGCGGCGCTACATACATATATACATATATACAGATGGAAGTCCGTGTTGGGCGGTGTAGTCAGTGCATGTGTGAATTTGAATTTATAGTAGATATAATTCTCGGAAAGTAGATATAATTCTCGGAAAGTAGATATAATTCTCGGAAATAAAGAACTGCCTTTATTAATCCAGTTACTGAATTATTAGATACAGTCATAAAGCACAGAAACAGTGCCACCATGTTCATGCTTACAAACAATCTATATTAATCCCATGTATCAATTATTGGTTCTGAATTTTCCTCTACTTGACAATACCTGCTCCTACAGAAACATTTAAATGTTCTACGGCAGTCTGTCACAGAGGCTAACTATGAGGAAGTGGAAGTCAAACACTTTCCCTCAAGAGGGGAGGAGATTACCAAATGAAACAGCCTGGAGAAAGGCTCCACATATTATTGTCTTCTTATGGACTACATCTAGGATGTCTTAAAGTGGTCTAATAATGAATCATCATCGCTGACTATTTCAATACATACTTTCTTTTGAAACCAGAATAAAAACCTGTTCTGCCATTCTCTTTTTCAGAAGTAGCCTTTCCTCCTTTAAGCAGAAGGTAGGCAAAGGTGCTGGAGAAACTCAGTGGGCGCAGCAGCCTCTATAGAGCGAAGGAAATAGGCAACGTTGGCCTTTAAGCATGTGTGTTTGGGCCATTTAATACCCTGCCGTTGAGTGATAACATTTATTCAGAATAGTTATAGAACTTCATTGACAGAAATTTGTATAAGTAAGATGTTCATAAGGTCATAAGGAATAGGAGTAGAATTAGGCCATTCGGCCCATCAAGTCTACTCTGCCATTCAATCATGACTGATCTATATTGACTTACCATCGCCCGGTGGGGTATCGCCTCAGCGCAGAGGGAGAAGAGGAGGGAAGAGACAGTAACCCTAAGACCCATAGAATTAACCCTAATGCTCGAAGGGCCGAATGGCCTACTCCTGCACCTAAGTATGTTTCTATGTTTCTATGTTTTTGCCTCCATCACAGTAAGGAGGTGCTTGGTGAACTCACTGTGTTTAGTGTGTGTTGTTTATTATTACATGTATGGCTGCAGGCAATGACATTTCGTTCAGACCGAAAGGTCTGAATGACAAATCAAGGATTAAAAAAAAAAAAAATTCAAAATATGTCCCTTGTAACCCAATTCTCCTGCCTTGTCCCAATAACCCCTGATACCAATGACACCAACAATGTTGGCTTTATAATAAGAATTTATACTAAAAATAATTAAAACTGGAGGTGCGAATTGTCATATATTTTCCTGTAATGCTGAATTAAGACATTTTATCAGTTTATGTCCTGTAATTATATCTTGCAGAAATACATAAATGCATTATATAAATATAAAATATAAATGCATTTATTCTTCTCTCACGTTGTTGTGATCGCTGCATAAGTTCTGTAGCAGAAGAAATGAATTTGTTCCACATGAGTTTCTCTGATTTATATCTATTACAGTGAAGATAAATAATTGAGTTGTTGAGACAATCATAGCGTCATAGTCTGAAGTCCTTCTGGAAACCTGATGAAACGTTGTATGCACAAAATTGAAATCAAATTAAATTAATTTGGTATTGGAATTACGTACACAATTCAGAGGCATTTTACGACACATTGCATTGGCCCCTTCTCAATGTACAATTAAGATATACCTACGTACTAGTGCATTTACACTATGTGTTTAGTTCGTCAATGCATCAGGTGCTAGGCAACTGAAGAAATGGTATGTTTGTTGCAGGTTGGTGTGCTACAAATTAATAGGCAGTGAGTCTGAGCCAATTACCTATAAAACATTCCAGTCACAACAAAGGTGCTTCAGCTTGAAAGGGAAGCTTATCGCCACAGGAGAAAATAGAAAATAGGATAGTATGTTAATCAATTTTACAAATGACCACATTTTCCATTAAATGTACAGCACAAAAACATATCATTCAGCCATAAAATTGCCAATGACCCCATCTCGTGTGTGCATACTCCTGTGCACTTTCATCCCTCTTGTGCTTTCCAAGCTTTCTCGTAAATACAGTCATTTAAAAGCAAAAAAAAACTATATAGATGCTGTTTGAAATAATTTCACAAATACTCATCAAATCAGGCAGTATCTGAGGAGAACAAATGGCAATGGCTCCTTAACCATAATTGATTTGTCTGGATGATCACACCAACTACAATAACAGATATATCTTCTACATTTGCGTGGTCTCCATATCACAGGCATTCTTTTTGTTCATTTAACCCTTTCGTAATCTCATCTAAAAGCAAGTTTTTTTTTTCACCTGTCCCAGTTTATCTCTGATGAGACTAGTTTATCTCAGTGACATGTTGGGCAGAAACAATGAAGGCCGAAGGCCTGTTCCTGTGCTGTTCTATGTTCTACATATGTTCTATTGGAAGGTCGAAGACCTGAAATGTTACCTTTCTTTCTTCCTTCCTCCCTTCTTCCCTTTTCGTTCCCCACATGTGCTTCTTCACTTGCTGATTATCTCCAACAATTAGTGATTTGATCCCTTGAATACATTTAAGACATATATCTCAATTCCTCCTTGTGAGAGTGAATTTCACAACCTTTGGGAAAAATTGTTTTATCCAAATTCCCAATTTGATGTATTTTTGACAATGTTATGTTTATACTTTTAGTTAAGGCGAAGACACTTACAGATCACTCCTTTCAATTGAACTTGCAAATTTCTATTTCTTCTTTCACCTTTCTCTTATCTGAGTAGCTGCTGTCTCTTTTGTCTCAGCCAAAATCTTTGTCTTTGTGTGTAATTTCTCATTTCTGGTACCGTCCATCTATTTTTTTTTTTACTTTCTACCTCCCATTTGTAATACGAAAACTAATACTGCACACAAAACGCCAAGATTGGCCGAACCAAGGTTCTATCTAAATTCCCCGTTCATTTCCTCCAGAATTAAATCCAGTGGTTTTCATTAGCTTAGAAACATAGAAACATAGAAATTAGGTGCAGGAGTAGGCCATTCGGCCCTTCGAGCCTGCACCGCCATTCAATATGATCATGGCTGATCATCCAACTCAGTATTCCGTACCTGCCTTCTCTCCATACCCTATGATCCCCTTAGCCACAAGGGCCACATCTAACTCCCTCTTAAATATAGCCAATGAACTGGCCTCGACTACCCTCTGTGGCAGAGAGTTCCAGAGATTCACCACTCTGTGGGTGAAAAAAAGTTCTTCTCATCTCGGTTTTAAAGGATTTCCCCCTTATCCTTAAGCTGTGACCCCTTGTCCTGGACTTCCCCAACATCGGGAGCAATCTTCCTGCAATCTAGCCTGTCCAACCCCCCCAAGAATTTTGTAAGTTTTTCTATAAGATTCTATAAGCTTCTTCTCTGAAAATTTGTGATCCTCAAACTCTTCATGACCCTGCTCCAAAAGGACTCATTCAAAAAGTATATAACCATCAAAGCATCTCATTGCATTGGTACCACTCCACCAGTTCCCCCTCTTGTTCCCTGTTGAAGTTATATGGCCTTACCTTCTGCCATCTTCCCTTTATGTTATCGTCTGCTGAGGCTATTGGGGAGGCAACAGCTACTGGGGAGGCAATCTCAAATCCACCTTGATCACCCTCTCCCTGCTCCAAGGAGCCCACAGGCAGTGGTATCTCCTCTTGCCTCTCCATCTGTCTCTCTTGCTGAGTCACACAAAATTGCTGGAGAAACTCAGTGGGTGCAGCAGCATCTATGGAGCGAAGGAAATAGGCGACGTTTCGGGCTGAAACCCTTCTTCAGACTGAAGCAATTATAACCATCAAATATTGATATTTATTACAAATGAAATAGTTGCATTTGTGGGATTTATGGCGACCTATTATATTTTATAACCAATTGTAATCATATGCACAATATGTTCTCGTCTACAAATTGTGAACATTTATTTCTGATTCTAGGATCCAAGCATTGTATGTAAATGAACAGTGGTTAATAATATTTCTTACCTGTACATCTTTTCTTTTCCCAAGCCAAGTTGGCCGACAGGCATGCATGTAAAATGAGAAGAGGCTGCTCCACCCATCAGATATAGAATATAAATACAATTGTGACTGTGGATGTGTCAACTTTGAGCAGAGAGGACAAATTCCTCTTTAAGGAAAACATCCAAGTTAAAATAATGTGAAATGTCTCCATAATACACAAGCATATTTTCATGACGTTATGAACCATCTATGAGTTAATTGTACCATTCCATCCCAAAGATGATGTCCCTCTGGTTAGGATGTAACTGAAGCCTTTGTACTGATGATCTGTAAAACATTAACATTTATTATTCGTTTTAAGGATATTTCTAAAGGAGCTTGAAAATTGTGTGGAGAATCCTGAGCTTGTAGGAACGTGTTTTTTAAAGCGGGTAAGAGAAATAATTTGCTCTCGAGCTGATAATTTTACAATAATAATGTTAATGAGATGAGTAATGTGAGATTTACTCCTGAGAACAGATAGTCCACGGTGTGGAGCCTGCATGATTTTCCTTTCATTTGAATTATACCATTTTGTTTCCTTCAAAAATTGATATTTTTCACTTTTTCTCAAATTTCGCATTGTTTTTGTGAGTAGTGTTTTGTACTTAGAAATGTCCAGGAAAAAAACCAATGTGATTTAAATGTGTAGCAAGGAACTACAAATGCTAGTTTACACCAAAGGTAGACACAAACTGCTGGAGTAACTCAGCGGGTCAGGAAGCATCTCTGGAGAGAAGGAATTGGTGATGTTTGGGTTAAAACCCTTCTTCAGACTGATAATCAGGCAAACTAGAAGTAAGTAAGTAAGTTTATTGGCCAAGTATTCACATACAAGGAATTTGCCTTGGTGCTCCGCCCACAAGTAATAACATGGCATACAGTGACAGTTACGAATGACTCAGAAAACACTAAACATTAATGATAAAGAAGTATGAAAAGATGCAGCACAAATCAAAGACGGCATCGATGATCAAGGAAAGGTGGACCCCACAATAGACAATAGACAATAGGTGCAATAGTAGGCCATTCGGCCCTTCGAGCCCGCCTTTCACTGCGATCACGGCTGATCGTCCACAATCAGTTCCTGTCTTCTCCTAATATCCCTTGACTCCGCTATCTTTAAGAGCTCTACGTAACTCTCGCTTGAAAGCATCCAGTAAATCGGCCTCCAATGCCTTCTGAGGCAGAGAATTCCACAGATTCACAGCTCTCTGGGTGAAAAAGTGTTTCCTCATTTCCGTTCTAAATGGCTTACCCCTTATTCTTAAACTGTGGCCCCTGGTTCTGCACTCCCCTAACATCGGGAACATGTTTCCTGCCTCTAGCTTGTCCAATCCCTTAATAATCTTATATGTTTCAATAAGATACCCTCTCATCCTTCTAAATTCCAGTGTATACAAGCCAGTCACGCCATTCTTTCAACATATGACAATCCCGCCACCCCGGGAATTAACCTTGTGTACGCTGCACTCCCTCAATAGCAAGAATGTCCTTCCACAAATTTAGAGACAAAAACTGCACACAATACTCCTGGTGTGGTCTCACCAGGGCCCTGTACAACAGTGGGCCCTGTACAACAGTATCTCTCTCTCTCCTCCCCTCCACACCCTCCCCTCCATCCCTCCCCAAACCCCCTTCCCTCCACTCCCATCCCCTCCCCTCCCCACCCTCCCTCCCCTTCCCAACCTCCCTTCCCCCCCCCACCTCTCCCCCTCCCCCCCCCCCCATCTCCCCCCTCCCCTCTCAGCCCCTCCTTCTCCTCCCCTCTCTCTCTCCTCCCATCTCTCTCTCTCTCCCCTCCTCCCCCACCCTCCCCCCTCACCCACCCTCCCTTCTCCTCCTCCCCTCTCCCCCCCTCTCTCCCTCTGTCTCTTTCTGTCTCTGCCCCTCTCTCTGTCTCTCCTCCTTCTCTCACTGCCCTCACTCTCTACTGCCCCCCCCCCCCCCCCACCTCTCTAGACGTGCCTGCGAGTTGGGGGCTATGCGTGAGTGGATAGGGCGGTTATGGGGTAAAAGGAGCAAATTAATAATATTAATATAATATCAAGAGGGTAGTTAGCGTGTGTGTGGGGGGGTGGTTAGTGTGTTGGGGGAACAGACCCAACGGGTCTGCACTTGGTCTAGTATACTTATAAATCTCTGATCGTTATTATATTTGCTTGCTTGTGAATCACATCTTCTCGAAAATCCGACGCGCTAATGGTGACATTTTACATATTCCAGTAGAGATTTACCTCATGGTGTCGAAAATCGCCTCATCTGAAAATGTGATTAATTATTTCCCGAGTTTTTTACTGAAATTGTTCACCAATCTGACATCTTTTTAAGATCTAACGAGCTGAAGCAAGCTGGATGACGTCACAATGCCTTTGCTCCTCGCGGCAAGCTGCGCAGGATTTTCAACACGCTGCCTGCTGGGCACTGTTTTCCAAGGTGTGCCTTCGGAATCCCAACGGCTTCTGAAGGCACTTCCAAGAATTTCCAACGCTTCCGAGGTTGACGCACGCCAGCCTCGGCTCGGCTTTCCCAAGAGCTGCCAAGATCTTTTTACTAGAGTTGGGCCCTGTACTAGAGCTCTCTCTCTCTCTCTCTCCCCGGACTCTCTCCACTTTTCACAGCACATTCACTCGCCCAGCTCCCCACCTCTTTTCCACCCTCCACCTCTCCCCCCCCTCCTCTTCTCCCCCCCCCTCCTCTCTCCCTCTCCTCTCCTCCCTCCCCTCCCTCTCTCCCTCCCCCTCTCCAACCCCCCCTCTCAACCGCCTTCCCCCCTCCCCCCCTCTCTCTCCCCTCTACTCTCTCTCCCCCCCTCCCTCCCCTCTCTCCTCCCCCCTCCCCTCTACCCCCCCCCCCTCTCTCCCCCATCCTCTCTCCCCCCCCCTCCCCCCCCTTCCCCACACAACCTCCCCCCCTCTATCCCCATCCTCTCTCTTCCTACTCCTCCCCCTCTCTCCCCCATCCTCTTTACCCCTGTCCCCCCCTCTCTCCCCTCTACTCTCTCGCCCCCCCCCCCCCCCCTCCCCCCTCCCCACTCCACCCTCTACCCCTCATCTCTCCCCTACTTTCTCTCCCTCCCCTCATCTCCCCTCCTCTCTACCCCCCCCTCTCCCCCACTCTCTTCCCCTTCCTCTCTCTCCCTCCCCACTACTCCCTCCACCCCCCTCCCCCCCCCTCTCAACCCCTCTCCCAAACCCCCCCTCCCCCATTGTGTGTGTGGGGGGTGGTTAGTGTGTGTATGATGCCGCAGCCCCCACCCCCCTCCCGTAACCGCGCGTTGATGGGACGGGACCCAACAGGTCCTCCTTGGTCTAGTAACCTTTATGTCAATATATTGAGAAAGCAATTATTGGAAAAGTCTTATTTGCCCTCCAAAGCTTTCTAATCCATATATTTGTCCAAATGGCCCTTAAATGTTGCTATTTGATTCAACTACTTCCTATGGCAGCTCATTCCATATACCCACTATCCTCTGAGTGAAAAAGGTGCCCCTCGGGTTCCTATCTTTTCCCTCTCACCTTAAACCTATGCCCCCCAGTTGCTGATTCCCCTACCCTGGGAAAAAGATAGTGTCTTTGCCCTATCTATCCCCCTCATAATGTTGTACACTTCTATAAGATCTGCCTTCTGCCTGCTGCACTCCCAGAAAGAAAGTCCTAGCCAGGCCTAACCTCTCTCTCAAGCCCTCGAGTTCAAGCAACACTCCTAAATCTGCCCCAAGCTCTTTCCTGCAGCAGGGTAACTACAATTAAAACCATTCTCCAAGTGCTGCCTCACCATCTTACATAATAACTGTAACACAATGTCCCAAACCTTGCTTTCCCTCTCTCTCTCTCTGTCCCTTCACCTTCCTAGTTCTCCGACTTGTTCTACTGTCCTCCTGATTTAATATTACTGATTGTATGCTGTATTGTCACCTTTCCCTCAGCTCACAATGAACCATTCTACATTTCCTTATCATATCGGCTTTGATCTGTCAATTTCACACCTTACCCTTCCCTATCTCTAGCCTGCCTCTCCCCTGACTCTCAGTGAGAAGAAGTGTCTCGATCCGAAACGTCACCCATTCCTTCTCTCCAGAGATGCTGCCTGTCCTGCTGAGTTACTCCAGCACTTGGGTTTATCTTTGGTGTAAACCAGCATCTGCAGTTCCTTCCTACACATTATTTTCTCAACTCTCTGAATGTTGAAGGCAGCAACCACGTTCACCACCCGATCCACCTGAGATGCCACTTTCCACTTCGGCACTGTTGGTGCTGATCGGGGCATGTACTTCACTTTGCTCCCTGAAGTCGTTAACTCAGTCCTTCACCCTGCTGACATTGAGGGAGAGGTTGTTGGCCTGACACCATGTTGCCCAGTTCTCCATTTAATTCCTGTACTCTGTCTCCTCATTGTACGTGATCCAGCCCACCACAGTGGTGTGATCTGCAAACCTGTAAATGGTGTTAGAGACAAATGTGGCCCACATGTACAGTGGAGAATAGTACATGACTGGGAGCTCATCCTTGGAGGAATTGTGAATGAATGCAGAGGAGATGTTATCTCCTATCCTCACTGATTGTGGTCTGTGGGTCAGAAAGGCAAGGATCCATTGGCAGAGAGGGGTGCTGACCTCAAAGTCCAGGAGTTTAGAGATGAGCTTGGATGGGATTATGGAGTTGAAGGCAGAGCTCTAGTCGATAAATAAGTCTAACATAGGTCCTTGATTGCAAAGTCAAGTCAAGTCACTTTTATTTCTATAGCATATTTATAAAACAACTCATGTTGACCAAAGTGCTTTACATTGGTGGAGGTACTAACGTTATACAACATTGGTTCATAGATTAAGTACATTCATAAATACATACATATAGCCCTCAGAGGACATCAAGAACGGCTTGAGAATAAAGATGAGATTTAAGTCTCGACTTAAAAGAGTCGATAGAGGGGGCAGTTCTGATGGGAAGAGGGATGCTGTTCCACAGTCTAGGAGCAGCAACCGCAAAGGCGCAGTTGCCCCTGAGCTTATGCCTCGACCGCGTGATGTTCCTAATACAGGGATGAGTTTAGGGCCAGGGATAAGGCGTCTGATGTGGACCTGTTGCGTGACAAACTGCAGTGGATCAAGGCTGCCTGGGAGGCTGAGGTTAATGTGCACCATCACCAGTCTCTCAAAGTATTTCATGATGGTGTTTATTTTCAGAGCCTCGTGATGATCGTCATTGAGGCTTTTTTTTTGGTTATCTTGTTTTTTTGGGGAACTGGGATCTATAATGGTCCTTTTAAATCAGGTGAGGACCTTGCAATGGAGCAGAAAGGTGTTCATCAAGTCAATCAAGTCAAGTCAAGTCAAGTTTATTTGTCACATACACATACGAGATGTGCAGTGAAATGAAAGAATAAGGGCATTCGGCCCATGAATCCTACTCCTCCATTCAATCATGACTGATCTATCTTTCCCTCTCAACCCCATTCTCCTGTCTTTGCACACGCATGGGCCCCAGCTACGCCTGCCTCTTTGTCGGGTACGTCGAACAATCCTTGCTCATTACGTATCAGGGCCCCATCCCCGACCTCTACCTCCGTTACATCGACGACTGCTTTGGTGCCACCTCCTGCACCCACACACAACTGACTGACTTCATCCACTTCACCACCAACTTCCATCCGGCACTCAAATGCACCTGGACTATTTCCAACACTTCCCTACCATTCCTTGACCTCACTATCTCCATCGCAGGTGATAGACTTCTGACCAACATCCACTATAAACCCACTGACTTCCATGGCTATCTTGACTACACTTCTTCCCACCCTGCTTCATGTAAGGACTCCATCCCCTACTCCCAATTCCTCCGTCTACGCCGCATCTGCCCCCAGGATGAGGCGTTCCACACCAGGGTATCTGAAATGTCCTCATTCTTCAGGGAACGGGGGTTCCCCTCCTCCACCATAGATGAGGCTCGCGCCAGGGTCTCTTCCATACCCCGCAACACTGCTCTCTCTCCCCTTCCCCGCACTCGCAACAAGGGCAGAGTCCCCCTAGTCCTCACCTTTCACCCCACCAGCCGTCACATACAACAAGTAATCCTCCGTCAGTTTCGCTACCTCCAACGTGACCCCACCACTCGCCACATCTTCCCATCTCCCCCCATGTCTGCCTTCCGCAAAGACCGCTCCCTCCGCAACTCCCTTGTCAATTCTTCCCTTCCCTCCCGTACCACCTCCTCCCCGGGCACTTTCTGTTGCAACCGCAAGAAATGCAACACCTGTCCCTTTACCTCCCCCCTCGACTCCATTCAAGGACCCAAGCAGTCATTCCAGGTGCGACAGAGGTTCACCTGTATCTCCTCCAACCTCATCTACTGCATCCGCTGCTCTAGATGTCAGCTGATCTACATCGGTGAGACTAAGCGGAAGTTGGGCGATCGTTTTGCCGAACACCTCCGATCGGTCTGCAAGAACCTACCTGAACTCCCGGTGGCTCTGCACTTCAACTCCCCCTCCCATTTCCAATCCGACCTCTCTGTCCTGGGTCTCCTCCATGGCCAGAGTGAGCAACACCGGAAATTGGAGGAACAGCACCACATTGGGTAGTCTGCATCCTGCGGGCATGAACATTGAATTCTCCCAATTTTGTTAGCCTTTGCTGTCTCCTCCCCTTCCTCAGCCCTCGGGCTGTCTCCTCCCATCCCTCAGCCCCCTGGCTCCTCCTCCTCCTTTTTCCTTCCTTCTTCCCACCACCCCCTATCAGTCTGAAGAAGGGTTTCGGCCCAAAACGTTGCCTATTTCCTTCGCTCCATAGATGCTGCTGCACCCGCTGAGTTTCTCCAACATTTTTGTGTACCTCCTATCTGGGCTAGTTGCTTTCCACGGATTTACTCTCAAGAAGGCCAATCTAGCATCTGTCCCCGTAATCGTTAGTACAATGCTCACACAAGACTGATGGGGCGGGTGACATTGCTCCACCAACGTTGTTGGAATTGAGCATTGAATGCAGTGAACGCATTGCAGAGGGACTTGTTGTCATCAAAATAGGCCTGCCTTCGCTTTGTAGCCCGTTCTAGCATGCAATCCTTTCCACAGTACACATGTCACTGCCTTGGGACACAAGCTTAGTGCGGAATTCCCACTTGACATTAATGTGGCTAATCCACGACAGATTGTTGGTAATTTCTAATCCAAGGAATTTGAAGCTCACAATCATTTCCAATTTGGCTGCCTTTCCATATCCATATTAGAATATGGATCTCAAGACCTGTGCAGACTAACTGGCAGGAGTTTTTGCAGACATTTTCAACCTCTCACTTCTGAGGTCTGAGGTCCCCACCTGCTTTAAGAGGGCATCAATAATACCGGTGCCCAAGAAGAGTAAGGTGACGTGCCTCAATGACTATCGACCAGTGGCATTAACGTCTGTGGCGATGAAGTGCTTTGAGAGGTTGGTTATGGTGCACATCAACTCCTACCTCGATAAGAACCTTGACCAACTACAGTTCGCAATGGAGGATGCAATTTCACTGGCCTTCCACTCCGCACTGGACCACTTGGACAATAAAAACACCTATGTCAGGCTGTTGTTTGTAGCTCGGCGTTTAATACCATCATCCCCTATAAACTGGTTACCAAGCTCACGGAACTGGGTCTCAACGCATCCCTCTTCAATTGAATCCTCAACTTCCTCATCCACAGACCGTAGTCTGTTTGAATTGGAGGAACCATTTCATCCTCAGTAACAATTAGTACGGGAGCACCTCAAGGCTGCACGCTCAGCCCCCTGCTGTACTCACTCTGTACCCATGGCTGCGTAACCGGTCATAGTGTGAACTCCATCATCAAGTTCGCCGACGACACCACTGTGGTTGGACGAATCACAGATGGGAACGAGTCAGAGTATAGAAGTGAGATCGACCGACTGACCAAATGGTGCCAGCACAACAACCTAGCTCTCAACATCAGTAAGACCAAGGAACTGATTGTGGACTTTGGTAGAGGAAGGATGAGGACCCCCAACACTGTTTATATCAATGGGACGATGGTGGAAAGGGTCAATATCTTCAAATTCCTGGGCGTGCATATATCAGAAGATCTTTCCTGGACCCAGCACACTGATGCAATTGTAAAGAAGGCACATCAGCGACTCAACTTCCTGAGAAGATTACGGAGATTCGGCATGTCGAAGAGGATTCTCCTAAACCTCTACAGGTGCACGATAGAGAGCATGCTGACCGGTTGCATCGTGGGTTGGTTCGGCAACTTGAACGTCCAGGAGCGAAAAAGACTACAAAAAGTTGTGACCACTGCCCAGTCCATCACCGGCTTTGACCCCCCCGCCGTCGAAGGGATCTATCGTAGTCGCTGCCTCAAAAAGGCAGCCAAAATTATCAAGGACCCACACCAACCTGGCCACACACTCATCTCACCATCAGGAAGAAGGTACAGGAGCCTGTAAATTGTAACGTCCAGGTTCAGGAACAGCTTGTTCCCCACAGCCATCAGGCTATTAAACACAACAAATAAGCTCTGAGTTCTGAACTGTAAAAGACTATATTATCATTTGTTATTTACACTATATTTGTTATTTATTGAACTTTTTCTTTTTTTTCCCGTCATATACAATGTTTACATATTCACATATTCTGTTGTGCTGCAGCAAGTAAGAATTTCATTGTCCCGTCTGGGTACATATGACAATAAAACACTCTTGACTCTCTTGACTCTTGAAAAATCCACATGGTCACAGCTGGATCTGTATAAGTAGCAGTACAAAACAGGATTTCGTACACTCTTTATTTGCATCTTTGTCAATGATATTTGGGACTTCATCTCTTCCAGCTTCACTACTACAGCAAGGTCCAGAGAATGTTTGCATGGCAGCCATTGCCCCCGTTCTAACTCCATCCACCCTACATCCTTGGCAGCAGGAGAAGGATGGGCCTTTCAAGCCTAAAGCTTTCATCACATGTGGAAAACTCTCAAATGTTAAAATCACCGCCATCTGGCCACCTCCCCTTATTTTATCCACTTTCACATCTCTCTACACGATTCTCATTAACACCATCCTTTCTAATCAGAGGTATCTCTGCCCCATTACCTTGCAGCCTCCATCTCCACCTCCACCCTCACCTCTCCTCACCTCTCCTGGCTCTATCTGCCCTCCTTTTTGCCCCTTGTCCATTCCCACCTGCCTCTAACTCCGATTCCACACCTGACTCCATCTCCCCATCAATCCTCACCTCCTCCTTGGTCCACCTCACCTACTGTCCTCTGTCTCACCCCTCCCTCTCTCCTCTTTGCACCAGCTACCTACCTTCCCCACTCCCTCCCAACCTAAAACATCAACAATTGCGTATCTCCACAGACGGTGTTCGATCCGCTGAGTTCTACCAGTGGTTTGCTTTTTGCTCTAGATTCAGCATCTGTAATCTCCTGTGTCTCCAGAGAATTTGGCAAGATTGCACCAGTCTGCATTAAATCATTAAGTGGATGACAACAAATTGAAAATTGATTGCAATTGTAGGGGGTGGAGAATACAGAAATACTTCCAAATCATAGGCACCAAATGCACCTCGAGATAGCAAAGAAAAACTGATGGAAGGATGGCACACAAATCTCAGACCACTTGTGAACTAATTATGTTGTTGATGCCCTGAGTACCCAAGTTATTGTACTTCACTAATGAATCAAGTTATTCATTTTACAGCTGTCTCTGCTTTTATTATAAATAATTTGTTTTTGTTTGCAGAAAGAGGAGTTACAGATTTATGAAAAGTACTGTCAAAACAAGCCACGTTCAGAAGCACTCTGGAGGCAGTGTGGAGATTGCCAATTCTTTCAGGTCTGCATGCCATTGTTTATTCGTTTTTTAAACATAGAAACATACTCATGATAGCACATTTGGTATTATGTTGTATATAGCAACATGAAATTCTGGGTTTATCTGGGATGTATAGCTGTTTTGCCAGCCCCACCACTATTCCATACAATCTTTGTACCATATCACTGCTCCTTTACATCTATTATACCTTAAAATCTGCAATCTCCCTGAACTCTCTATTCTTGTAGCCGCGTGTATTTTCACCATAGTCTTCATTCTTGGCGGTCAAGCAGAGGTCTAGAATTCCTTTTTTAAAATCTCGCTTCTTCTATCTTTCCATTTCCTTGTTCCCCATTTAAAAACTTTTCTTGTCTCAGTCTGTAAGAAGGAAACATATCATCCATTGACAATCACTTTTCTAAAGGGCTTTAATGCATGGTTGTACACCAAAGGCCACTTCTTGTATCCTAAGCACAGATATCAGTTTTTGGTTAAAAAGTTTCTGAAATGATCGGCCTAACGTATTTTGTTTTCAATGATGAATATTGTGAAATAGATGGAACATTAGTGGGGATAGGTTTAAGGCGAGAAGAGCAAACTTTAAAGGGAACATGAAGGGCACATTTTTCCCACAGATGGTAGTGGATATGTGGAACATGATATAAACGTGTACATTTAACATGTTTAAAAAACATTTGGTCAGCTTCATGAATGGGAAAGATTTTGAGGTACATAGCCTACTTAGGCCCCCTTCGGTCATGGCTGACCATGGGTGTCTCCAGGGTGCTATTCCCTATATGATGGTCGCCTGTGCATGACATTGTTTAACGTGGGGAGACTGGTGCACCCCATGGTCCTTGACAGATAACCATATAACCATATAACAATTACAGCATCGAAACAGGCCATCTCGGCCCTTCTAGTCCGTGCCGAACACGTATTCTCCCCTAGTCCCATCTACCTGCACTCAGACCATAACCCTCCATTTCTTTCCCGTCCATATAACTATCCAATTTATTTTTAAATGATAAAATCGAACCTGCCTCCACCACTTCCACTGGAAGCTCATTCCACACAGCTACCACTCTCTGAGTAAAGAAGTTCCCCCTCATGTTACCCCTAAACGTCTGTCCCTTAATTCTCAAGTCATATCCTCTTGTTTGAATCTTCCCTACTCTCAGTGGGAAAAGCTTATCCACGTCAACTCTGCCTATCCCTCTCATCATTTTAAAGACCTCTATCAAGTCCCCCCTTAACCTTCTGCGCTCCAAAGAATAAAGACCTAACTTGTTCAACCTTTCTCTGGGTCGGGATCCAGTGGCATGGAGTCCAAGACGACTGGAGACCCTTTTCTGCTGCAGCCTTCATTTGTCTTCCCAGCCATTGTGACGCTCCACTAAGGTCAGCCATTGTCCTTCGCCTGTTCCACCATTGAGGTCTTGGTTGAGCCTAAATATTGAGCTAAATATTGACAAATAGGACTAGCTGAGGAAGACATCTTGGTCAGCATGGATGAGTATAGCAGAAGAGCTTACTTCTGTGCTACATATGTATATGATTCTATTAAACTGTTTATTCAAAGTGCTTCAAAATGTCTGCACAATATTTTGCATTAATGTGTCAAAGGGCCACTTTCGTTATGTGAATATTTTTGAGGTGTTGGATTGAATTTTTTATTGGATTCAAAATGTATCAATATTTTTAGTGCATTAGAATAAGGGACTCTTGAATTTCATAAATATTACTAGAACAGATTTCTAATCACAATGTTCATTTATAGAGTTATAGAGTCATAGAGCTATGCAGCATGGTAACAGGCCCTTCGGCCCACCGTGTCCATGCTGATCATGTTGGCATACTAGGAGGGCCCCACTTACCTGCAATGTCGCGTAGCCCTCTAAATCCTCCCTGTCCACATCTGTCTAAGTGTGAAGAAAGCAAATGGCATGTTGGCCTTTATAACAAGAGGAATTGAATATGGGAGCAAAGAGGTCCTTCTGCAGTTGTACAGAGCCCTAGTGAGACCACACCTGGAGTATTGTGTGCAGTTTTGATCCCCTAATTTGAGGAAGGACATTCTTGCTATTGAGGGAGTGCAGCGTAGGTTTACAAGGTTAATTCCCGGGATGGTGGGACTGTCATATGCTGAGAGAATGGAGCATCTGGGCTCGCACACTCTGGGGTTTAGAAGGATGAGAGGGTATCTCATTGAAACATATAAGATTGTTAAGGGCTTGGACACACTAGAGGCAGGAAACATGTTCCCGATGTTGGGGGAATCCAGAACCAGATCCAGAATCCAGAACCAGGGGCCACAGTTTAAGAATAAGGAGTAAGCCATTTAGAACGGAGATGAGGAAACATTTTTTCTCACAGAGAGTGGTGAGTCTGTGGAATTCTCTGCCTCAGAGGGCGGTGAAGGCAGGTTCTCTGGATGCTTTCAAGAGGGAGCTAGATAGGGCCCTTAAAAATAGTAGAGTCAGGGGATATGGGGAGAAGGCAGGAACGGGGTACTGATTGTGGATGATCAGCCATGATCACATGGAATGGCGATGCTGGCATGAAGGGCCGAATGGCCTGCTTCTGCACCTATTGTCTATTGTCTATAAATGTCTTTTTAACACCGTAATTGTATCCTTTTCTATTGTTTGCACTGGAAGCGCTTTCCAGATATGGTTAGTGAAAAAGTTGCCCCTAAGGTCCCTTGTAAATCTCTCCCCTCTCAATTTACAACTGCCCTCTACTTTTAGAATCTGCTGTTTGTAGAATCCTTTGCCCTATGGAAAAAGACTGTGAATGTTTACTTCATCCTTGCCCCTTATGATCTTGTACACCACAAAATGGTCACTGCTCAGCCTCCTATGCTGCAAACTCAAATGTCCAAGCCCTTCCAACCTCTCCCTATAATACAAGCCTGCAAGTCTGTAAATAGCTCGTTCTAAGTCTTCCCCCCAGTCTAGTTTCAGTCAATAAAATAATGAATCAAGCACTTGCGCAACTAAACTTTATTTTGAAGAACACCACACAAATTCCCCTATACAATACCCTGACCACCAGATCCTTGTATCTGCTTGGCCAAGCCCTTCTAGCCGCATGCAAGCTGAGACACTCCAAAAGGTCACACAGTCCCAAGTGTTCTTCCAGAAGATCGACATCGGACCTCGTGGGAGCTACCTTTTATGGGTCCCAGAACCTTGAGAGGCCAAACCACATAGGGGTAGTCTCTATACAGTCCAATAACAAATATCGATTAACACAGTACATGATAGACAGTTCCTTAACCCAATAATACATTAACTAATCAGATTCAGATTCAGATTCAAATTCAATTTTAATTGTCATTATCAGTGTACAGTACAGAGACAACGAAATGCATTAGACAACGAAATGCATCATAATACAATGCATCTGATGAGGTTTCCAGATGGAAGTTAACAAAGATGAATTATGCAACATGTGCCTATATATTCAAGAAACCCAGACAAAGCTCAACACTTAACCCAATCAACATCTAGCAAAGTAAGGCTTTGCAACATTATTTACAATGTGTATGTCTGATTTGCAATGACCCAATCCGTTTCATGCAATTTACACCTAATTGTAATAATCTGCAGATGTCCCATTCTATCCCTGCAGCTCTTATCTAGGCTCCAGACAAACGGGTATAATTCAGCTACTTGTCTCAGTTCTGCAAAAGGCACATTTAATTTGACCAAAATGGCCTAGCAGCACAGAAGCCTTTTCTCAATTTTAATGTCCTGGCAGCTCCAATTTGGGCAGAATTAACAAGTCCAGGTAATATATTGATGAATCTCTCCTGCACCCTTTCCAACTTAATGAGAGCCTTCCTATAGTTGGGCAACAAGAACTGCGCACAGCACTCTGAGTGTGATCTTACCAACGACTTGTACAGTTGCATCATTGTGACCCAGCTTTTGTACTTAATATCTTTCCCAATGAAGGCGTAATTGTTATATGGTTGTTATATGGTTATATGGAGCCAAGGTCTTCTTCATCATACTGTCCACTGGCCCGTCACTTTCAGGAAACCATGCACCTGTACTCCCTAATCTCTCTACTCTGCAACATTCTCCAGGACACTACCATTTACTGTGAATGTCCTGCCCTGGTTTGACACTGGACCATGCGGTGGGTGAACAAGGGCTCCCTGATTAGCCTTGCGAGTCAGGATTGGGGTCAGAAGCCAGGGCTATGATCAGCCGGGGATGGGTGGCCAGGTGCATCTGCTATATCCAAAACTGGTTATAAATGGGGTCCGTTAAAATTAGTGTTTACTGTATTGTCTTTGCGAAACAGTTAGGAGAGAGGATTGAGAGCATGGTTGAAAAGGGATCTTGGGAGGCAGCATTTTTAAGGTGCCCAGTAAATCAGAGAGGGTTCAGAGTTCAGAGTTCCAGAGGGCAAGTTGTAAATTGAGCACAATGGTGGGAGGAGGAGTTGTGGGATGGTGCGTGGAGACCGGGCAGAGTTGAAACAAAAAAACTTCAACATTAAGCCAAGAGAGATAGAATTAGACAAGGCCAAGGAGGGATTTTGATATTTCGATGTAAACAAATAACTGATGGAGGGACACAACCAGAAAGAGTGTTGCCACTCGCGATGCCCCCTGCTCAGGGAATTTCAACTGACCTCTATTAATTTTTTCCGGACTATAGGAGTGGGCGGACCATCAGTAGCCAGAAAATCAGTGTTCAACCTGTAGTAAATTTAGATATCCTTCCTCGCTCTTCACTGCACTACCAATGTTGGTGTCATCTGCAAACCTACTAACAATGTTAACTACACTGTCACCCAAATCATTAATGTAGATAACAAACATCAAGAGACACAGCACAGACCCCTGTGGCATACCACTGGTCACCGGCCTCTAACCAGAAAAACATCCAAGCCAGTAGGTGACATTTTGGGTCGAGACCCTTCTTCAGACTGAGTGTCGGGAAAAGGGAAACTTGAGATATAGACGGTGATATAGAGAGATACAGATCAAATGAATGATATGCAAAAAGTAATGATAATAAAGGAAACAGCTGAGCTAAGTGAACTCGACTTACTGACAATGAGACTCAGCAAGATGACTTTGAAGCCAGTACGGGTTAAGTGGGGGAGGGGGATGTAGAGAGGGGGGATGCAAGGATTACTTGAAGTTAGAGAAATTAATACTCTACCACCGGGTTGAAAGCTGCGTAAGTGAAATATGAGGTTGCTGTTCCTCCAATTTGCATTTGGCCTCACTCTGACAGTGGAGGAGGCCTAAGACACAAAGGTCAGTGTGGGAATGGGAAGGGGAATTCAATAAAGTGTCTATCCTGAATCAATCCATGTCTGTCCAAATGCGTAGGAAGGAGCTGCAGATGCTCGTTTAAACCAAAGATAGAAACAAAATGCTGGAGAAACTGAGTGGGACAGGCAGCATCTCTGGAGAGACGGAATGGGTGACATTTCGGATCGGTATGAAGAAGGGTCTCATAGAAACATAGAAACATAGAAATTAGGTGCAGGAGTAGGCCATTCGGCCCTTCGAGCCTGCACCGCCATTTAATATGATCATGGCTGATCATCCAACTCAGTATCCCGTACCTGCCTTCTCTCCATACCCCCTGATCCCCTTGGCCACAAGGGCCACATCTAACTCCCTCTTAAATATAGCCAATAAACTGGCCTCAACTACCCTCTGTGGCAGAGAGTTCCAGAGATTCACCACTCTCTGTGTGAAAAAAGTTCTCCTCATCTCGGTTTTAAAGGATTTCCCCCTTATCCTTAAGCTGTGACCCTTGTCCTGGACTTCCCCAACATCGGGAACAATCTTCCTGCATCTAGCCTGTCCAACCCCTTAAGAATTTTGTACAGATATAAGATCCCCTCTCAATCTCCTAAATTCTACAGAGTTTAAACCAAGTCTATCCAGTCTTTCTTCATAAGACAGTCCTGACATCCCAGGAATCAGTCTGGTGAACCTTCTCTGCACTCCCTCTATGGCAATAATGTCCTTCCTCAGATTTGGAGACCAAAACTGCACGCAATACTCCAGGTGTGGTCTCACAAAGACCCTGTACAACTGCAGTAGAACCTCCCTGCTCCTATACTCAAATCCTCTTGCTATGAAAGCCAACATACCATTCGCTTTCTTTACTGCCTGCTGCACCTGCATGCCTACCTTCAATGACTGGTGTACCATGACACCCAGGTCTCGCTGCATCTCCCCCTTTCCCAATCGGCCACCGTTTAGATAATAATCTGCTTTCCCGTTTTTGCCACCAAAATGGATAACCTCACATTTATCCACATTAAACTGCATCTGCCAAACATTTGCCCACTCACCCAGCCTATCCAAGTCACCTTGCAGTCTCCAAGCATCCTCCTCACACCTAACACTGCCCCCCAGCTTAGTGTCATCCGCAAACTTGGAGATATTGCCTTCAATTCCCTCATCCAGATCATTAATATATATTATACGTCTCGACCTATTCCTTCTCTCCAGAGATGCTGCCTGTCCTGCTCAGTTACTCCAAAATGTTGTGTTCTATCCAAATGCTGGCAGATCCCAGCCTGTACATCCCTGGTTTGTCTTTGCTGCCCTTCTTAAATAACAGTACAACATTAGCCACCCTGCATTCTTCCAGAATATCCCAATGGCCTCAAGTTGATGCAACTATCTCCGCATGGGCTTCCACAATTTCCTCCCTAGCTTCCCTCATGGTCCAAAAGACATTGGTTATACCTGATTCCTTTTACCAATGCAATGTCTCCTTAAACCTGACTAGCTGACCACCTGTCCTGTTCATTCTCAGTTCAAACGCCATGGTGGCGGTAGCCTTTATTGTAATTCCCTCTTCACTTCTCTTTCAACTGTTTCTTATTCTGAGGTAGACACAAAAAACTGGAGTAACTCAGTGGGTGAGGCAACATCTATGGAGAGAAGGAATTTGGGGACATTTCGGGTCGAGACCCTTCTTCAGACTGATGTCAGGGGAGGGACAAAGATAGAATGGAGGCAGAGACAGTAAGATTGGTGGGAGAACTGGGAAAGGGGGAGGGGATGGAGAGAGAAAGCAAGGACTATTGAAAGTTAGAGAAGTCAATGTTCATACTGTTGGGGTGTAAACTACCCTTTTAGAGAAGTCAATGTTCATACCACAGCTCCATTTATTCTGACCACAGCACCATTTAGATTCATTTGTATTTGTCATTTCCATTTATGAGAACTGGGCCAGTTTTAAATAGAACAGGAGATGCTTAGTGTGACAAATCCTCAAGCCTTAAAGGCCTGTCCCACTTGGCTGTCATTGGCGCGCCATTTATGCGACCTGCTAGCGTGTGGATAGCGCATGGGTAGCGCGGGGATGGGCGCATGGAGTCGTGTGGAGGAGTGTGGACTTTGTCCTGCACAAAATCTTCGCGCACCAACGGCCTGTCGCGTAACTGACGGCCAAAGTGGGGCAGGCCCACGACCCTGGCGTGACGCAAGGTCTCACCTCCAACAGCAGCAGAAGCAGGCAAACGATCGCCGAGCTCGGCCTGCAGCTCACGGCCGTTGCAGATCCGGATCCGCCCCCACTCCTACTCCCAGAGCGGGGTCAAGACAATTGGAGATAGACACAAAATGCAGGAGTAACTCAGCGGGACCGGCATCATCTCTGGAGAGAAGGAATGGATGACGTTTCGGGTCAATACCCTTCTTCTGAGTGAAGAAGAGTCTCAACCCGAAACGTCACCCATTCCTTCTGTCCAGAGATGTTGCCGGTCCCGCTGAGTTACTCCTGCAATTTGTATCCAGCTTCAAATGACGTCACGCGCTCCAGACGGCTGTACGGACGCATGATGATGCGAGCGACCATCGTACATCAGTCACTACCGGCCTGTTGAGTAAATGGCGGCCAAGTGGGACAGGCCCTTTAATTATATTGTATTTTGTTTCCAGGAATGCCAGCAAAAACTGGATCATAAACTTTCACTGGATGCCTACCTTTTGAAACCTGTTCAGAGGATTACAAAGTATCAGCTACTATTAAAGGTAATCAGCATTGTTGCCGGGTAGGGTTAATTAACAAGGATCACACGGTTGCTTGCTGTTTTTCTTATTTCAGCGGCTAGTGTCTTTGATGTAACTTCAAATACACACACATTTCACATTGATGAAACAACAAAGAAAATGATTGTAAAAAAATTGTAAAAGTAGATTTAGTTTTTCCTTTATTGTAGATTAGAGGAATATTTATGATGCTCACAAAACTGCTCCCACTCCAAATGCCTTGTCGCAGATTTTTCACCACAACTTCCTCTTTAGTCTAATGTACTCATCTAATTTCCATTGAAGGCATCTAAGCTATTTGCCTCGATCACATCCTCAATCACAAATACAAATGCCTCAAACCACTGCTTTAATAAAAAAGGATCTTCCTAATTTTCCATTAGGTTTATTTTCCATTAGGTTTAACTCTCTGGCATTTAACTTCTTTTTTTGCAATGGAAAAGTTGTAATAACACTTCCCAAATATCCCGATGCCTGAGTTACCTACTCCTGCTAGATGAAATAAAGTTTATGCTGGGGCAATCAGGTAAAGTTCCCAGGTACTGTTAAACCATTTGGCCACACCTGTCCCTATGCTTTTTCTATCATGAGATGTAGATGAAAGTCCAATGTCCAAACAAAATATGAATAAAATGACTATTATCAAATATGTATTATAAAATGTGCATAAAATAGACATTGGTCAACACTATTAGAGGGTAATATACTGTCATAGATTGAGAATTGGTTATTGAACAGACGGCAAAAGGTGGGAATAAATGGATTTTTCTCAGGTTGGCAGGTATCCCAGCGAAAGGCACGGGCTCAACAATTCACAATCTATATTTACTGGGGAGGCACGGAGGTGCAGTGATAGAGCTGCTGCCTTACAGTGCCAGAGACCCGGGTTCGATCCTGACTATGGGTGCTTGTCTGTACGTAGTTTGCATGTTCTCCCCGTGACCGCGTGCGTTTTCTCCGAGATCTTCGGTTCCCTCCCACACTCCAAACCTGTTCAGGTTTGTAGGTTGATTGATTTGGTATCAATTTAAATTGTCCCTAGTGTGTGTAGGATAAGCGTTAATGTATGTGGATCACTGGTTGGAGTGGACTCGGGTCTGTTTCCCCGCTGTATCTCTAAACTAAATCTAAACTAAATTAGATATCAGTGATTGACCAAGTGGATCAAAGATTGTATTTCAAAGTGTACATTTCAAAGCTGATGATCTTCGGGCTTGTGAAAAGCAAGGAGTATATAACGAGGCTTCAAAGGGACATTGCCAAGCCAGGTGAGTGCACAGGAGCATGGCAGGTGCTAAATAATTTAGGGAAAATGAAGTCATTCACTGCAATGCAATTTTAAAGGGTGAGGATTTAGATGGTGTTGATATTCAAAGTGACAGGACTCTTGTATACAAGCCACTGAAAGCAAATGTGCAAGTGTATCATGTGTTTAGAAGAGGAATGCAATGTTTTCCTTTATACATTTTGAGAACAGGAGGAACTATGTCTCAATGTATAAACACAGGGCCTTGGTGAAAGAGTACCTGGAATATTGTCTCAAGGAAGGAACTGCAGATGCTGGTTTACACTGAAGATGGAAACAAAAAGCTGGAGTAACTCAACGGGACAGGCAGCATCTCTGGAGAGAAGGAATGGGTGACGTTTCGGGTGGAGACCCTTCTTCAGACTGGATAACGTTTTAAGTCGAGACACTTATTCAGACGGGTCTAAAGAATGGTCTCGACCCAAAACATCACCCAATCCTTCTCTCCATAGAAACATAGAAACATAGAAAATAGGTGCAGGAGTAGGCCATTCGGCCCTTCGAGCCTGCACCGCCATTCAATATGATCATGGCTGATCATCCAACTCAGTATCCTGTACCTGCCTTCTCTCCATACCCCCTGATCCCTTTAGCCACAAGTCAAGTCAAGTCAAGTCAAGTCAAGTCAAGTTAAGTCAAGTCAAGGTCTGAAGAAGGGTTTCGGCCCGAAACGTTGCCTATTTCCTTCGCTCCATAGATGCTGCTGCATTCGCTGAGTTTCTCCAGCTTTTTTGTGTAACCTTCAAGTCAAGTCAAGTTTATTTGTCACATACACATACGAGATGTGCAGTGAAATGAAAGTGGCAATGCTCACGGACTTTTGTGCAAAAAACAAACAACAAAACAACCAAACAAATTATAAACACAATTATAACACACATATTATTTTACATAATAAGGGCCACATCTAATACACAAGGGCCACATCTAACTCCCTCTTAAATATAGCAAATGAACTGGCCTCAACCTTCTGTGGCAGAGAGTTCCACAGATTCACCACTCTCCGTGTGAAAAATGTTTTTCTCATCTCAGTACTAAAGGATTTCCCCCTTATCCTTAAACTGTGACCCCTTGTCCTGAACTTCCCCAACATCGGGAACAATCTTCCTGCATCTAGCCTGTCCAACCTCTTAAGAATTTTGTAAGTTGCTATAAGATCCCCCCTCAATCTTCTAAATTCTAGCGAGTACAAGCCGAGTTTATCCAATCTTTCTTCATATGAAAGTCCTGACATCCCAGGAATCAGCCTGGTGAACCTTCTCTGTACTCCCTCTAATGCAAGAATGTCTTTCCTGAGATTTGGAGACCAAAACTGTACGCAATACTCCAGGTGTGGTCTCACACCTGGAGTATTGCGTCTCCAGAGATGCTGCCTGCGGTATTGTCTACAATTTTGATCACCTTTCCTAAAAGAAAAGATATATTTGCCATTGAGGGTGCAGCAAATATTAATTAAACTGGTTCCAGGGGGTAGCAGGTTTGACATATGAAGACAGATTGAGTACATTAAGTTTGCATATTCTGGAGTCTAGAGAAATGATGGGAGATCTAATTGAAACATACAATATTCCGACACGGCACGACAGACTAATTGCAAGGAGGATGCTTCCTCTGGCTGAGGAGTCCAGAACTAGGTTTTATTGTTCCAGAATCAGGGATAGGTCACTGGGATAGAGATAGAATATAGAACACCAAACAGTATAGCACAGGAACGGCCCTTTGTCAGCACCAAACATCTTGCAGAGTTAAACTGATTTCACCATGATCCACACCCCTCTATTCTTTGCACTTCCATGGGCCTATCTAAAGGCCTCTTAAATGCCACAATCGTATCTGCCACCACCGCCACCTCTGGCAGTGTGTTCCAAATCCCCACCAATCTCTGTGTTAAACTTGCTCCGCACATCTCATGGAGTCATAGAGTGATACAGTCATCCTCCTGTGCTCCAAGGAATAGAGACCCAGCCTACTCAACCACTCCCTATAGCTTATATAGGGAAGATTACAGCTATAATCTTCTCTGAACCCTTTCAAGCTTGACAATATCTTTCCTATAACATGGAGCCCAGAACTGAAAACAATATTCTAAATGCGGTCTCACCAATGTCTTATACAACTGCAACATGACCTCCCAACTTCTATACTCAATACTCTGACTGATGAAGGCCAAAGTGCCAAAAGCCTTTTTGACCACCTTATCCACCTGTGACTCGATTTTCAAGGAACCATGCACCTGTACTCCTAGATCTCGCTGCTCTACAACACTACCCAGAGGCCTACCATTTACTGTGTAGGTCCTGCCCTTCTTAGACGTTCCAAAATACAACACTTCACACTTCTCTGTATTAAATTCCATCAACCATTCCTCCGCCCACCTGGCCAATCGATCCAGATCCTGTTGCAATCGTTCACAACCATCTTCACTACCTGCAAAACCACTCACTTTTGTATCATCAGCAAACTTGCCAATCTTGCCCTGTGTGTTCTCATCCAAATCATCGATGTAGATGACAAACAGTAACGGGCCCAGCACTGAACCCTGAGGCACCCCACTAGCTACGGTGTACCGTACCCATCACCGAACCCGGAGGCATACCACTAGTATCATTAAACTTCTGATTGTCTACCTTATCTATGCATCTCATGATTTTACACACTATTATTAAGTCTCTCCTTAAACTCCAATGTTCCGGGGAGAACAATCCAAGTTTATCTAACCCCCTAACTGTAGCTGAAACTCTCTAATCCATGCAGCATTCCGGTAAACATCCCCCGCACCTCTTCAAAGCCTCCACATCCTGTAATGGGACGACCAGAACTGCAGACAATACTCCAGATATGGCCGAACCAAAATCTTATAGAGCTGCATCATGACTTCCTCAATTCACCTAGCAATGGAGGCAAACATACCATAAGCCTTCTTTACCACCCTAGAGGAACAGCATGAGTCATTCTACAGTCCTCTGTGACCTCGTCTGTGGCTACTGACGAAACAAAGACCCTCGTCAATGCCTCCGCAATCTCCTCTCTTGCCCCCCTCAATAACCTGAGATAGATCCCATCAGACTCTAGGGACATCCACCTTAATGCTCGTCAAGAGCCTCAGCACCATCTCCTCCTTGATCTGATCTCGCTTTGCTCCAAGTCCTTCTCCTCAGTGAATACAGATGCAAAGTGCTCGTTTAGCACCTCACCTACATCCTCTGACTCCGTATAGATACCCACCTTTTTCCTTGATACCCTCCTTTATCCTCGAATAACGAGGAAAGAAAGCCTCTCCCACCCTCCTTCCCCAACTCTGCAATTGTATCCTTTAAGAAACTTTCCAGTGCCTTTGTGAAAATTGATGGTGAAAGGTGCAACTACCAAATGGTGGAAATGTTATTCTTGGTAAGGAGAAAATTACTCTTGTAGATTAATGGATTTGAAGATATTGCAAGAAAATGCCACTGAAATAGAAGATCAGGGCGGCACTGTGGCGCAGCAGTAGAGTTGCTGCCTTACAGCGCCAGAGACCCAGCTTTGATCCTGACTACCAGTGCTGTCTGTACGGAATTTGTACGTTCTCCCTGTGACCTGAGTGGGCTTTGTCCGAGATCTTCGGTTTCAGCCCAGACTCCAAAGATGTAGGTTAATTGGCTCGGTGTACATGCGAAATTGTCCCTGGTGTATGTAGGGTAGTAGTAATGTGCGGGAATTGCTGGTCGGTGCGGACTCGGTGGGCCGAAGGGGCCTTTTTCAGTGCTGTATCTCTAAACCATCAGCCATGATCCTGAAGTATGGTGGAACAAGCTCCATGCCAAATGGCCTGCATCAGCTCCGTGTCTTATGCTCATATATTCTTATTTCACATGTATCTCATTGTGCACTCAGTAATGACTGTCCATTAAGACTAAGTGATTGATTCTACCAGGAAATGCTGAAGTGCAGTAAGAATTCAGAAGGCACAGCTGAACTGGAGGAAGCACTGGAGACCATGATTAGTATCATTAAATCAGTGAATGACTCCATGCATCAGATTGCCATTACAGGATTTGAGGTAAGCGTAAATGATGTAGTCTATTTTAGTTTTGAACATTGAGTGCAATCCTAAGCATTGCCCTATTTGGTTTTCTCGATTGATCACTGATATTTTTACTTCACATAACAACTAATGATTTATATTTGATATGTTTAATGTGTAATGTTTTATTTGGTTTAATGTTTCATGTTTTATGTGTCATTCCTAACTGTCACTGTGTGTTATGTTGTCACTGCGGGTGGAGCACCAAGGCAAATTCCTTGTAGGTGAATACTGGCCAATAAACATTAATTCATTCATAAAATGCCATCTATAAAACTTCATAATATTTGTTAGTATTTGTTGCCTGTTTCTAGTTGTTGCCTGCAACTGTTAGAACCATCTGATAATTCATATCGGTGAGTGCTGAGCCTCCAACTGATATTTGCTTATTAGGTTATTTGCATTACATAATAATTCAAATTATTGGAGAATTCAGATATTTATCACAACATAGCAGAAGCATAGAATGGTTGCAGGGTTGAGGAAGTATTCGGCCCTCTGAGTCCCAAATAGTTCTATGCTATTGCAAACCAGCTGGTGCCAATCTTCCGGAACGCTTTTAGAAATTATGCAGTTTCTTTTTGACAATTGGTGGCTAAAGGTGCAACCGCCAAATGGTGGAAAAACTAGATTTCAGCATGATCAAAAGACAAGAATTCGAGCATTTCTGAAGGTTGTCAAGTCAGACTAGGTTACAGACGGGAGTGATGATATGGATGAATTTATTAAAAAAAAACAGAATGAAACATTGAAATGAAGGTATTACTTAGTTGGTTACACAAAAAAGCTGGAGAAACTCAGCGGGTGCAGCAGCATCTATGGAGCGAAGGAAATAGGTAACGTTTCGGGCCGAAACCCTTCTTCAGACTGACCGGGGGCGGGGGTGGGTGGGGACAAGAAAGGTAAAAGGAGGAGGAGCCCGAAGGTTGGGGGATGGGAGGAGACAGCAGGGGGACTGAGGAAGGGGAGGAGACAGCAAAGACTAACAAAATTGGGAGAATTCGATGTTCATGCCCCCGGGGTGCAGACTCCCCAAACGGAATATGAGGTGCTGTTCCTCCAATTTCCGGTGCTGCTCGCTGTGGCCATGGAGGAGACCCAGGACAGAGAGGTCGGAGACGGAGTGGGAGGGGGAGTTGAAGTGCTGAGCCACCGGGAGGTCAGCTTGGTTATTGCGGACCGAGCGGAGGTGTTCGGCGAAACGATCGCCCAACCTCCGCTTGGTCTCACCGATATAGATCTGCTGACATCTAGAGCAGCGGACGCAATAGATGAGGTTGGAAGAGATGCAGGTAAACCTCTGTCGCACCTGGAACGATTGCTTGGGTCCTTGAACGGAGTCGAGGGGGGAGGTAAAGGGACAAGTGTTGCATCTCTTGCGGTTGCAAGGGAAAGTGCCCGGGGAGGGGGTGGACCGAGCGGGAAGGGAAGAATTGACAAGGGAGTTATGGAGGGAGCGGTCTTTGCGGAAGGCAGATATGGGGGGAGATGGGAAGATGTGGCGAGTGGTGGGGTCACGTTGGAGGTGGCGAAACTGACGGAGGATTACTTTTTGTATGTGACGGCTGGTGGGGTGAAAGGTGAGGACTAGGGGGACTCGGCCCTTGTTGCGAGTGCGGGGATGGGGAGAGAGAGCAGTGTTGCGGGGTATGGAAGAGACCCTGGTGCGAGCCTCATTTATGGTGGAGGAGGGGAACCCCCGTTCCCTGAATAATGAGGACATTTCAGATGTCCTGGTGTGGAACGCCTCATCCGTGGAGCAGATGCGGCGTAGACGGAGGAATTGGGAGTAGGGGATGGAGTCCTTACAGGAAGCAGGGTGGGAAGAAGTGTAGTCCAGATAGCCATGGGAGTCAGTGGGTTTACAGTGTATGTCGGTCAGAAGTCTATCACCTGCAATGGAGATAGTGAGGTCAAGGAATGGTAGGGAAGTGTCGGAAATGGTCCAGGTGTATTTGAGTGCCGGATGGAAGTTAGTGGTGAAGTGGATGAAGTCAGTCAGTTGTGTGCGGGTGCAGGAGGTGGCACCAAAGCAGTCGTCGATGTAGCGGAGGTAGAGGTCGGGGATGGGGCCCTAGTATGTATTGAACAAGGATTGCTCGACGTAACCTACAAATAGGCAGGCATAGCTGGGGCCCATGCGTGTGCCCATAGTTACGCCTTGTATTTACTCCTCCGTATTACTTAGTTGTGTAGTTAAGCACAGGAATGATAGATGCAAAGGACATGACAGGACTTGGGTTGTGGGCAACATTGTTTCAGATGACACTGTACCTATGAACAATGGAATGAGGAAGGTTGGCTAGGAATTACCAGCTTTAGTGGTTTGATTGCATGCCTTGAGGGTAGAGTCCAGCCAAACAATGTTGTGGAACCGATCGGCTTAGTGATGGTGTAGGTATGTGGTGCAAACTTCCTCTAAGAGTCATGTATGAATATACTTATTCAAACAAATGCTCATTCAAACCGACCTTAATTAATCTTGCTCTTGGACATTGTGTATGTTTAGGTGGATATTAAAATCCTTAGGTACCTTCCAAATGTTAAATGGATGTCACATGCAGTGACAAATTTGTCAGCTTAATAATAAATCAGTTGTGTTGGTTCCTGTAATACCAAAATAACACTTTTCCAAAGAGAGAATCCGGGAATTAAAGTCCGGTGAACTAATGTCAGTGGTGGGGAAGTTATTGGAGAGGATTCTTCAGGAAAGGATTTACTAAAGTTTGGAAGGGAATGGGTTAATTAGGGACAGTCAGCATGGCTTTGTACATGGCAGGTCGCGTCTTACTAAATTGATCGAGTTTTTTGAGGAGGTGATGAAGGTGATCAATATGGGTAAGTTGGTGGATGCTGTCGACATGGATTTTAGTAAAGCATTTGATAAAGGCCCCATGGTAAACTGATCTAGAAGATTAAGAGGCACTGGATTAACAGTGAGTTGGTTAAGTGAGTTGGTTATATGGATTCAGAACTGGTTTACTGATAGGTGACAGAGGATTGTGGTGGAAGGATAGTATTCAGGTAGGAGTCTGTAACGAGTGAGTTCTGCAGGTATCTGTGTTCGGATCTGTTTTATGTGACATATGTGTTATGACTTGGACATAAATGTGGATGGGTTGGCTAGTAAGATTGCAGATGACACCAAGATTGCTGGGGTCTTAGACTGTGAGGAAGACCGTCAAACTATACAGCTCGATATAGGTCAACTACAGACAAATGGCAGATGGAGTTTAATCTGAGCCAATATAAGGTGCTGCAATTTGGGAGGTCCAATGTAAGGGGAAAATATACAGTTAATAACATGACCCTTAATGATATTGATATACAGAGGATTTTGGGATCCAATTCCATAACTCCCTGAAAGTGGCAACACAAGTAGACAGAGTGGTAAAGAAGGCAACTAGTACGCTTACTTTCAAGGGCAGGGCATTGAGTATGAGTCAGGAAGTCATGACTCAATTTTATACTACTTGGGTTAGGCTGCATTTGGAGCATTGTGTGCAGTTCTGATCGCCCCATTACAGGAAGGATGTTGTGGCTTTGGACAGGGTGCAGAGGAGGTTTACCAGAATGATGCCTGGATTAGTGGGTTTCAGTTATATGGAGAGGTTGGACAGACTTAGATTGTTTTCTCCGGAACGCCAGAGGTTGAGGGGAGACCTGATAGAAGTATATAAACTTATGGGAGGCGGACAGTCAGAAGCTTTTTTGTCGGGCGGAAATGTGAAAGACATTTAGTCTTTGCTCAGTTTTATGGTGAGAGGGCAAAGTGTAAAGGAGATGAGTGGGACATGTTTCTTTACACAGACAGTGGTGGGAGCCTGGAATGCACTGCCATGGGTAGTGGTGGAGGCGGATATGACAGTGGCATTTAAGAGACTTTTGGATAGGCGTATGGGTTTACAAGAAATGGAGAGATGTGGATTATATGCAGTAGGTGGGAGCTGGTCTGGGCATCATGTACGGCACAGACATTGTGGGCCGAAGGGCCTGTCCTGAAGCTGTACTGTTCCATGTTCTATATACAACAATACTGCCATGCTCTGCCATTTCCCTCATTTGCTTGAGATGTATTGATACAAAATAGATTGGAACATTTATTATGCTGAACTCCATAATCACGGTGCTGGCTTGAAGGGCTGAATGGCCTACTCCTGCACCTATTGTCTATTGTCTATTGCCTATTGTCACTTCCATGTTCTCTCTCCCCCTCTGCCGTCCAAATAACACAAATGTTATTCTTATTTTAATGGCATACTGAAGTTTTTCCCCACAATGTTAATCCTTTGCTAATTTATAATTATTTTAATACATCGTTGTTTACTTAAAAATGCATGAACAATTGCAAGGATTCTTTCTATTCTGCCTTCCTGTCAGAAGTTGGTGCTTGGCAATATCATGGAAAACTACCACAGTTTTGATTTTGATTTTATATAAAGTTGTCATGTAATGTCCTGTGGTGTATTGATCTTATTTCTGCTTTGGATATATGTTATTTTTACAGGGAAATTTAAATGATCTTGGGAAGCTGTTGATGCAAGGATCGTTTAATGTGTGGACAGACCACAAGAAGGTTCACAGCAAGGTCAAGGATTTGGCACGGTTCAAACCTATGCAAAGACATTTATTCCTGTACACAAAATTGCTGCTGTTCTGCAAGAAAAGAGAGGAAAATGCAGATGGCCATGAGAAGTCTCCCTCGTACAGCTTTAAACATTCGTTGAAGGTAGACAATAGTATTAGAGTCCGGGCAAAATGAATGCTACATTCATCCTTCTGCTGTCAGCTCATTATATAAAGCTCTATGACTTCTTGTGACAAATAAAATTGACTTTGACTTTGAGCACAAGCATCTAACTGTTTGTGCTCCTGTCACTTCCTTTCACATGGTCTATTAGACAGTTGCAAGTTTCCAATCAGAGAATAAGGACATTTCAAGCATTGAAGTCTCTTCTCATGATACCCTTCCTGACAGAGAGCATTAAAGTTCATATGTGATAGGGGCAGAATTAGGCCATTCAGCCCATCAAGTCCACTTCACCATTCAATCATGGCTGATCTATCTCTCCTTCCGAGCAACATTCTCCTGCCTTCTCCCCATAACCTCTGACACACATACTAATCAATAATGTTGCTATCTCTGCCCTAACAATATCCATTGATGGCCTCCACAGCCTACTGTGGCAATGAATTCCACAGATTAACCACCCTATGACTAAAGATGCCAAGGTGGGGATTCTGGAAGATTAAATCACAGGGTTAGTGCTTTATATATCAAGCTCTTGTTTAATGCCCCTGTCTTCTGCCTACATCACTGCCCCCGCGCGGCTTGGAATGGCCGCGGGACTCTGCGAGCGCACGCCGGGGTCTCTAACACCAAGACCCGGTGTGTGACTTCGCACCACCCGGCATGGCTTTAATGGCTGCGGGACAATCGCCATCGCCAGCCGGGGGCTTTGACTTTGACATAAAAATACAATTGGGGGGGGGGGGGTGTGCAGTGGAGAGAACTGTTTTTTTGGCCTTCCATCACAGCAATGTGATGGATGTTTATGTAAAAATGTAAATTATGTTGTGTCTGGTGTCTATTTGTGTGTAATGTATGGCTGCAGAAACGGCATTTCGTTTGGACCTCCAGGGGTCCAAATGACAATTAAATAGACTATTGACTATTGACAAAGTACAATTGATGTTGGACTGAAATAATATTTACAGAACGTTTTATGTCTTCCAAATATTACAATTTTTTTTAAAAAATGATCATAATGCAGACATGACTTTGGCAAGCTTGGTCAAACATGAGCAAATTGGACTAGAATAGATGGGCACATGGTGGGCAGAGTCGGCAGGTCCTAAAAGGCCTGTCTCCATGCTCTCCGTCTCAATGACTCAATAACTACATGACTTGATTAACCCTGCAGCTAATACTCAACATGCTGTGCTTTCAGATGAGTGCTGTTGGGATCACAGAAAATGTAAAGGGTGACATTAAAAAATTTGAGATCTGGTACAATGGCAGAGAAGAAGTTTACATTATTCAGGTAATAATGAACAATATTGAAATGTGTTTTTTTTCTTTGAAGTTGTATTGCTCAGATATAGGAAATAGCTTCCATGCTAATTTCAACAGCAAAAGAGAATGTATGATTGGGATTGAGATGTATTGAACACTGTGCTGTACTTTACTGTTCAAATTCTAGATATTTTCCAAAGTAATTTCCAAGTACTTGCTATTTGTCTCTCTGCTTAAACCTGAGTATGCAGGCAATGGACATGGGGTCTCGAGGGGGCTCATGTCTATTTCCAGGGATCTGAAGTACTGGCCCTCAGGCTTGAGTGTGATCAGACGGCATGCATGGTTGAGAGACGGGAGGGGCACTAATTTACCTGTGTTTGGAGGAACAGTCCAACTCTAACGAGCCCACACCAGGAGACAATTATTTCAAAAATCACAGTTCATTTTTCTGACCCTGGAATCTTTTGCTGCAATTTACCATTCATGTGATAGGAGCAGAATTTATGCCATTCGGCCCATCATGTCTACACCGCCATTCAATCGTGGCTCATCGATCTCTCCTCCTCAACCGCATTCTCCTTCCTTCTCCCCATAACCCCTGACACCTTTACTACTCAAGAATCTATCTATCTCTGCCTTAAAAATACCCATTGACTTGGCCTCCGCAGTCTTCTGTGACAAAGAATTCCACAGATACACCACCCTCTGACTAAAAAAATTCCTCCTCACCTCCTTCCTAAAAGAATGTCCTTTTATTGTGAGGCTGTGATCTCTGGTCCTAGATTCTCCCACGAGTGGCAACATCCTCTCCACATCCACTCTATCCAAGCTAGGCAGAAAGGTTACAACAGGACAGAAAGGTCGGATTCGGAATGGGAGGGGGAGTTGAAGTGCTGAGCCACCGGGAGATCGGGTTGGTTAATGCGAACTGAGCAGAGGTGTTGGGCGAAGCAATCGCCAAGCCTATGCTTGGTCCCACCGATGTCGATCAGCTGACACCTAGAGCAGCGGATGCAATAGAGGAGGTTGGAGGAGGTGCAGGTGAACCTCTGCATCACCTGGGAAAGACTTGGGTCCTTGGATTTAATTATCACTATCCCACAGCCAACAATGGCGTATTGTGTGCCCCACAGTTCCTTCATAATCTTTTTTTTTTTTTTTTGCATGAATGAATCTTCCATTCATTTCTGAAATAGGGTCTTAACCTATTCCTTGTCTCCAGAGATGCTGTCGGACCCACTTTGTGCTCAACACTAGTGTCCACTATCTCAGGTTTGTCAGGTTAACCTTGAGAGGTGCACAGTAAGGCAGAGGGAAGAGGGATATTGGTCATCTTGGCCTTGATAAAGCATAAACTGAGAGAGTGAAAGTGGAGCCAGCTACAAGTTGCTATCAATCAATTGTCAGGTTGTAATATTTTCTTTTAAATAAACCTACTTAGGACGTTAATATTCTTCAGCGCAGCGGTAGAGTTGCTGCCTTACAGCGAAAGCAGCGCTGGAGACTCGGGTTCGATCCCGACTACGGGTGCTGTCTGTACGGAGTTTGTACGTTCTCCCCGTGACCTGCGTGGGTTTTCTCTGAGATCTTCGGTTTCCTCCCACACTCCAAAGACGTACAGGTTTGTAGGTTAATTGGCTTGGTAAATGTAAAAATTGTCCCTAGTTGGTGTAGGATAGTGTTAATGTGCAGGGATAGCTGGCCGGCGTGGATCCGGTGGGCCGAAGGGCCTGTTTCCATGCTGTATCTCTAAACTAAACTAACCAAAAAATGCTGGAGCAACTCAGCAGGACAGGCCGCATCTCTGGAGAAAAGGAATGAGTGACTTTTCGGGTCTGCATTGATTCAGACTTATATTTTTATATTTTTTCAATATTCAACCGTTTGAATGACTTATTTTTTGAAAAAAGTTAAAATCTCATACACTTTCTGTGTACTTAAATAAAAATTGCTCATCTCTGTCATGGGAAATTGGAGAGGCTCTGCTGATAGGATGTGAAGGTCAGGAGCCATGTTAGTGCCATTATCACTTGTGTGAATACCCCTGTCAATGGCTGGCAGCTGCGAGAGAGGTCCCAAATGATCCCAGCCCCATTCTGCTGGAGAAGCATGATGAGACTGGTGTAACTCGGTAGAAAATCCCGTGAACAATTTTCAAACCATTTGTTTTTTGTTAATGTTGGACTTTGCCTTTAATTTGCAATGACCACCTAATTACAGGCATCATCTGTCGAACTGAAGAATCTGTGGGTTTCTGAAATTCGGAAAGTACTGACAGGACAATTGCAAGCTTACCGAGGTAAACAATAGTGTAAAGGAGACTTCTGATGTACAATTACAAATGTGCAATCTCTGGTTACCCTTATAACAGCTCATGTCTCTTCCAACCCTTTTTTATTATTCATCATCACATTTTAAAGTGGCGCAGTGGTGGAACTGCTACTGCCTCATTGCGCAAGAGTTTGATACTGACCATGGATGTTGATTGTGCGGAGTTTGTACATCCTCCCTGTGGCCGTTTGGGTTTTCACTGGGTGCTCCAGTTTCCTCCCACATCCCAAAGACATGCATGTTTGTAGGTTAATTGGCCACTGTAAATTGCCCCTCTGATCAGCATTTTCAACAAACCTATGCACACTTCTCCAGCATGCCTACAGCGGATGTTACTACAACTTCAAGAATATGACATTGTTCTGATCCACAAACACGGTAAAGATATTCACCAGGCCAACACTCTCTCGCGGGCATCCGGAAGACCTGAGAGGATCCGCCTTTGACGGATGATGACAATATTGTGATGATTTTATCCCTTCGTCCTGCATGGAGGACCTGGTTGCCACGCTGCTGCTGACAGTACCTTACGGTCACTAACCTCCGTCATTAAGTGCGGCTGGCCAGACAAACACTATAACCTTCTGCTGCCAGTCCGGCCCTTCTTTGGAATTGATTGTTGACTTTAGGAGAGCTCCCCCTCTCCTTATCCCACTCACCATCAACAACACCACAGTCACATCTGTGGAGTCTTTTAAGTTCCTGGGAACCATCACCTCCAAGGACCTTAAGTGGGGGGCTACCATCGACTCCACAGTCAAAAAGGCACAACAGAGGATGTACCTCCTGCGGCAGCTGAGGAAGCACAATCTGCCACAGGCAATAATGGTCCAATTCTACACGGCCATCGTAGAGTCTGTTCTCACCTTCTCCATCATGGTCTGGTTTGGCTCAGCGACTAAGCACGACACCAGGAGGCTGCAGCGAATCGTCCGATCAGCAGAGAAGGCTATTGGCTGCGACCTTCCCGCCATTGATGAACTGTACACTGCAAGGGCCAGGAAGTGAGTGGGAAAGATCATCTCTGACCCCTTTCACCCTGGCCACAAACTCTTTGAATCACTCCCCTCTGGAAGGCGACTCCGGATTGTCAAATCTGACACAGCCAGACATAAAAACAGTTTTTATCCACGAGTAGTTGCTCTACTCAACAGCCAAAAATCTGTAGCCTCCCTTTGATCTGGTATTTTGTTGGTTCACGTGTTTGATCAATGGTGTTTTATCATTAATGTTTTATTATTATTAATGTTTTCTGAGTCATTCGTAACTTTCACTGTATGTCATGCAGGGACGTGCCGTCAGGGTAGACAAGGTAGGCACTGCCTACCCTGACTAAAATTATAACATGGTAATTACTAAATATAAATAGTAAAGGCATGGGAGAATTATGCCTATCTAAGAGATCGATCTCATAGGTAGGCGTAATTCTCCGTGCCTTTCATCCGCAGCGCTTGTAACCCTTGAAGGTCTGTGCAGCCCACGTGCCATCAGCGCTGCTTCAAGCCGGCATTTTCAAGCGGGGCTGAAGGTAGCTCAAATTCTGCCTTTGCAGTACTGTGCAGGCGCAGCAGCCTACTGCACATGTGCAGCGCTAGTTTCTTGGCGGGGTTTTCAAATATGGATTGGCATTATTTTAAGTATATCTTAGGAAACAGGGAGAGAGGAATGGAGCTTGTGTACCGTATTTCCCAACGTGTGGGGGTGGGGGGAGAGCTCCTTTCACAGCGTTTGGGGAGTCTGGCCCGGGGTAAAGTTGCGGGGAGGGTAGGAGTGTTCTGAAGGAGGGGATCTGGATCATACCAGTAACCCACTTGCGACACTCCTTGCACGGATCCACCACATTGTGGCCGGGGGGGAGGGGGGGGAGGGGGAAAGTAGCTCGGGTGGCTGTGATGGGTCGCTGGGCCAGACATCGGAACCAGCCGCCACCTCCGCGCCTTCTGCTGGCCCCCGCTCACCTCTGGCATCTCTCCGTCTAAAAACCTCTCTCCTCACTCAAGTCACCCGCTTCCCGCAAATCCTTAAATTCCGACAGCACGATTGAGGTTACTCGGCTGTGGGAATTTTAGGAATTTGCAGGAAGCAGCTGACAAGAGCGAGCGGCAGGTGAGAGGTGTTCAGACAGAGAGCACTGCCAGAGGTGAGCGGGCCGGCAGAAGGCGCTGAAGTGGCGGTCAGTTCTGCTACCCGAGCTGCTTCTATCCCCGGATACAATGCGGTGGCTCCGCATCCGGAGCGCCGCAGCAGCATTATCCCCGACCCCCTCCTTCTCAACACTCCTGCTCTCCCCGCAACTTTACCCCTGGCACAGACTCTCCACACGCTGTTAAAGGAACTCTCCCCCCAATTGGTCCCTTGAACAAGTGTTGCCATTCAATTAGATGACAACTGATTCAACCTTTCCCTGTGCTCCCGTTTTTCCCACCATCTCTCCACCTGCCATCACCCTTCACCCCCCACCCATTCAGTAATTCAGAATAAAGGAGACTAGGAAGCCATGGGCAAATTGAATTGTTACTTTTTTTATTTTTATTGTTTATTTTTACGGAGAGAACAATCTGCGCATACGCGGTTTAATTTTTTTTTAAAAGCCGACTGACTACCTACCCTGAGTAATTACTCACGGCACATGCCTGATCTCATGTTGTTACATGTGGGCGGAGCACCAAGGCAAATTCCTTGTATGTGAATACTTGGCCAAAAAACTTACTTACTTACTTACTTCAGATTCAGATTCAGATTCAATTTTAATTGTCATTGTCAGTGTACAGTACAGAGACAACGAAATGCATACTTACTTACTTTGTTGTCCGAGACGAGCTAGTACTGCAAGACAACATTATTTGAAAAGGACACAAGGCCGCGGATCCTGCTTCGCTGCACCACCAATATTTTAACGCTGTTCATGCAAGGCACCCAGCTGCTGAAGCCACTGTTTTACGGGCAAGAAGCATATTTTACTGGCCTGGCATGGCGGAGTACAGCATCCTGTGCAGTGTGCAACAGTTTAGCACCTCACCAACAAAAGCAACCACTTCTTCCACATCCCATGGTCTACAATCGCAGCTGATATTTTTGATTGGCATGGCAAACAATACCTGGTGCTCGTGGATTCTTATTCAGGATGGTTCGACATTGATTTTCTCAGTAGCCCCACTTCCAGCGCAGTGATTTCGATGTTCTCGCCACTTTTCAGACCACGGATCTCCGGGCAGGCTGCTAACTGACAACGGCAGTCAATTCACCAGCTAACAGTTCAGGGAGTTCGCTAGACACTGGAATTTCCACCACGTCACCAGCAGCCCTGAATACCCCCAGTCTAACGGGCTGGCTGAACGGGCTGTCAAAAGTGCTAATCAACTTATGGTACGTCCTGTAGCTGTCCAGTGCCTGTAGCTGACCAGGCATTGATCCCACAAGTGTTTCCACCTGAGGAGGCTCAATCCAGGTTGCAACAGAAGCGTGACATTCAAAAACGATGGTTTGACCAGACGAGTAGGCCACTGCCTCCGCTAACCAAAGGGCAGGTGGTCCACTTACAGACTGACAAAGGCCACGACCGTATTGGAGTGATTTCTGGACGTGCTTTGGAGCCACGCTCATATATCGTTAGTGCTGATGGCGGCACCTATAGACGTAACAGGCAACACATCCTGCCTGTGAACGAACCAGTTCCTCCTCCGTATTATCCAGATCATGCAAATTCACTTCAGTCTGCGTCTAGTGCCACTCGCTTGCTTTTGCCAACGCAACAACCCATGCCTGCAACAGCTGCTCCATCTGTTCCATCGTCGCCTGCACCACGGTTTCCTGCTTCGTCTCCAGGGACGTTGGTCCAGTATCCCTCGCCTGTGAAACCACCTGCTCTCTCCCTGGAAAAACGAAATGGAGATGGTCTTTATCGTACATGTGCTGGCCGTGTTGTGAATTATCCGGACTATGTTTGACTTTCCTCCAGTTTGTCATCGATTGTTATGCACGATTCTTTAAGAGGGGGGATGTAGATTAGTGTCACCCATTTCACGAGTCATGCTTCTGTAGTTAGGCCCACTAGCTTTTCAGTTATCATTGATTGCTGAATTCCTTTAGTGTAAGTAGAACGTGCAGGTGTGTAGTCATGCTTGCAATGTAGTTAATAAAATCTTTAGATCTTTATAATGGTGGAAGGCTTCTGTTATTGTATGGACAACACTCAACAAGCGTGTCCAGTTGGTGCAGCCTAAAGTAGAACATCAAAATCCCTTCCTTATGGAGGTAGGCATCCTGCTCAATTCCATTCTATTTTCTACACCGAGCTGTTTAATAGTATTAGATGCAAGAACAGGAAATTGAGAGCAAAATGTACATAACTAAAAGATGCCAAGAACATTTGTGGAAAAGTACAGTTTCTGTATGCTGACCATTGTTTTATGTGTGTGGCAGATGCAAGCCAGCTAAACCAGAGGATACAAGAACATGTGTATCAAGCTCCACTAACTACACCCAACAGGTATTTGCTTAGGAACAAAGACTGTAGTATTTCATTTATCTCTGCCTCCAAACCTGGTCAAATACCAAGCTTCACCTTCTCCAATGGGTATGAGTTTGAGTTTAGTATATTTAGTTATTTGAACACAATTACAGACTATTTGCAAAGCAGCTACTCTGTTAATCTGTTGATCACTATCATTTTTGAAAAAAACATAATATTTTGAAAATTGATGAGAATGATGATGAAATTCATTGAGCATTTAAAAAGATGCATTTCAGGATTTCTTGTCACCCACATCACCCACCTTTCTGATAGAACATAGAACTGAGTGAAACAGGGAGTTGCAGAGGAAATGATCTCTGCAAAAAGCAGAGAGGGGTGGAGATGGGAAGATGAGACAGCAGTGGGATCCCGTTGGAGGTGATGAAAATGTCAGAGGATTATGCTTATCTTCAGTCTTCTTCTTATCGAGTCTACACACAAGATTAGAAGTTGTTCAGGCAGATCTGCATACAATGGTGTCTGTCTTGTCACTTCTTGTGCTTCTTGTGTGTGGTGGTGGAAATATTGGTGGAAACAGGGCCGTGACGTGAACACTCTTTTCTTGACCCCTCCTATCTTCAGTGTAAACCAGCATCTGCAGTCCTTCTTACACACTTCCATATTTGTCTGATCTCTCCTTGTGACCAACACTAGCTAATCCAGGCAGCATTCTGGTAAAGAGAGACACTAAATGCTGGGTAACTCATCAGGTCAGACAGCATCTCTGGAGAAAATGGATGGGTGAGGTTTCAGGTTGGGATCCTTCTTTAGGCCTGAAGAAGGGTCCTGACCCAAAATGTCACATGTCCGTTTTCTCCAGAGATGCTGCCTGACCCGCAGAGTGAAAGGTCAGCATGCGAACGGGAGCTAAAATGTTTGGCACAGTTTGGAGATCACATAGGCCAAGGCGGACAGACTGTCCATCTTTGGTATAGGCCAGCATCTCCAATTACTTTTTATTATCATTCTGGTAAATCTCTTCTGCACCCTATTCCAAATATCCACATTCTTCCTGTAAATAAGCAAGCAGGACGGCATGCAAAATATTCCAAATATGCATGCCAGACTTACAGAGATGCAGTATGACCTTCTGCTTCCTTCCTCATCGTTCTGACCACTGAAGGCAATGATACCATATGCCTCCTTTATCACTATATGTGCTTTATTGCCACTTTCAGGGAGCTATGGACCTGTACACCAGGATCCCTCTGCACTATCAACTCCACTCCTTCCTTTTAAGTTCGACCACCCAAAGTGCAACACCTCACAATCACACTGTTTAAACACCCTGCCATTTCCCTGCCCATTTTTGTAGTTGATCCATATCCAACTGAATACTTTGACAGCCTTCCTCAATGTCCACAACTCCAGAAGCCTTGGTGTTAGCTGCAAACTTACTAACCAACCTTTCCACGTTTACTGTATATCCAAGTCATTTGTATACATCACAAACAGATGTCCCAGCACAGATCTGTATGGAACTCCATCGGTCACACAGCTCCAGCCACAATAATGTTCTTCCACCACTCCCCTCTGTCTTCAATGAGTTGGCCAGTTCAAAATTCTAATGACCAAGTCCCATGCATCTTAATCTTCTGGATCAGCCTCCCATGGAGGACTTTATCAATTGCCTAACAAAAAAATATGTGGACAACATCCACCCCACCCTCACCAATCACCTTCCTTCACCACCTCATAAAAATCAACTGACTTAGTAAGACATGACCTGTAACATCCAAAGCATTGCTGACTGTCCCTAAATAGCCTCTTCTTTTCGGAATGGGAGTAAATCCAATCCTGAAGAAACCTCTCCAACAGCTTCCCTTCCCTGTAATCTCTGCTGTTGCTTCTTTTAATAAACTGGGATAGATCCCATCAGGCTCTGGGGAATTAACCACCTTAAGCCCCAACACCACTGCCTTTGTGGTCTCAAATATTCTCAACACTGATGTCACTGTACTCCATGTTCTTCTCCTTTGTGAAACATGTGCATAGTATTTGTTTAGTACCTTGCCTACATCTTCTGCCTCCAAGCACAAATTCCCTCCTATATCCTTGAACAGTTCTGTCTTCTCCTTGGTTACCCTCTTGTTTTTAACATACATATAAAAAGCCTGGGAATTTTCTTTAATCCGACTTCCCCCTTCTGACCTTTCTAATCACCCGCTTGAATTCGTTCCTCAAAGGCCTTCTCTTCTGAGAAACCTGCATACAATTCCTTTTTCATTTTGACCAAGACAAAATCTAAATCTGGATTAATCTGCCACCTTTAATTTCCTAAACATACCCATTGTCACCAAGTGATTTTAGTGATTTAGTTGATTTTGCCTATAATAAACTAAGCAATTCCACATTTAATGTTAATAAAAGACTGCAATAAAGACTCTGCAACTCAAAGTAACATTGAAACCATGAAGACCTGAAATCTTAAATGAAACACACCATTGGGAATGCTCACCAATTCTGGCAGCATCTGTGAAGATTAAAGGGAAACAAAGTTAACTTTACAGATCGATGAACTGACGGTTCTAATGCAAGCTAGAAAGGCTGTTTACTTGAAATTGTCACTTTCAATGTTACATGTGTGTGTGGCAGATGAAATGCTGCTCCTTTGACTTGTATTGTAAATGGCCAAACACGGGGAGCTGAGAATGGGATAGAGAGAGAGTAAAAAGCACCTGGAAGCTCAGGTGTCACACTTGTCTACTACACAGAGCCGAAGTGAAAGAGCCCACCAAATCTCCATTTGGTTTTCCTGTATAGAAGGGTTCACATTCTGAGAACCAATTGCAGAGCACTAGAATGGAAGGAGTTCAAGGGAAGAGATAAGAGGGCAAATATTGCACCTCCTGCTGCATCAGAAAGCATTGGTGTGAGGTGGTGTTGGTTGAAAAGCAAGAGGAGATCAGGGAGTCAGTGAGGGAATGGTCTCAGTATGCTGAGAGGAAGGGGCCCAGTGATGGCATTATGGAAGGAAGGGGCTGACAGTGCTGGAAATTGAAGATGATGATCCCATTGATTGCGGAGACAGATGATGGAAGATGAGGAAAAAGGGAATCCGATCAGTGGCACAAGTGTTAGAGCTGCTGCCTCACAGCGCCACAGGCCTGGCTTCGATCCTGACCTCGGGGTGCTGACAGTGTTGAGTTTGCACGTTCTCTCTGTAACCACTTGCGCTTCCTCTGGGTGCTCCAGTTTCCAAACACAATAATTAGAGAGACGAATGATGAAAGAGAGAGAATGGGGTGAAAATTGACATCAAAAGTAATAAAGCCTCAGGAAGCAGTACCAATATAAACATTAAATGTGGTATAGAGTGAACATTAGTATACATTAGCGTGGAATTTCATGCATATTAAGGTGTGTATTAGCTGATGAATGTGGATGAAATATATTTCCCTACCTTCACTTTAAACCCATCAAGTCCATGCTGGCACCCATGCAGCAGTCATATTCATTCCTATTCCATGGCCCTTATTTACCTGCAGCTCTACACCTCATTCCCTCTCAGTCATACCCATCTTTAATTCTTTTTGTACTTAACTTGCACCAAGAGGTAATTTCGAGTGAAGATAGATACAAATGCTGGAGTAACTCAACGGGTCAGACAGCATCACTGGAGAAAAGGAATTGGTGGCGTTTCGGCTCGAGACCCTTTTTCAGACAATTTAGAATAGCAATTAACCTTAATTTCAATCTGAAGAACGGTCTCGACCCGAAATGTCGCCCATTCCTTCTCACCAGAGATGCTGCCTCACCCGCTGAGTTACTCCAGCATTTTGTGTCTACCCTTGATCTAAACCAGCATGTGCAGTTCTTTCTTACACATATTAACCTTAATTGTACACACAATGATCAGTGGGGGTTTATATTGCATTGCTGGACTAATAATGAAGATTAGATCATGGCTTTGGAAATTAAGCTCAAGGATTGCTTCAGTGGAAAATATTTGCAGTGATTTTGGGTGAAGGCATCTGACGGAAACTAACTGGATATCTTCTGCATGGAGCTTGAAAAGTCAAATGGCCTCCTTTCATGCTGTAACTTTTTAGTGAATCTGTGATATACAGTCCCTCTCCTTCTTCTTTCATGTGGCGTGCACAGCCTAAAGTTGTTGGACAACTTGTTCTATTTGATCTTCCGTTTGTGCACGTCGAGTTGATTGCATTAGTCGAAACAGGGTGGACCATGTGAAGGTTGCAATCTTCCACCCCATACAGTCCGTGACATAACAGGAAGGTCATGGTTTTTATTGTAAAAAAGGTTCTTGTCCTGAATGGTATTTGTAAAAAGGATTAGTTTATAAACTCTTTAGGGACAGCATTAAATTCTCCCAAATATCCCAATTCTGAAAGAAACCAGCCCTTCTTTTCTTCATGTTAAAGTTCAATGGGTTGAAGTAGGTCAGCTGGTTTCACCACATTCCAGTAGATCATTTTGCATAATGTTCAAAAACACTTTTGACAACATGGGTACGACCATGTGTGTGCTAAATTGTACAAATTACAGAGAACTTTGATCTGGTGACTTTGAACTAAAAATGCATAAAAGCAAAGTTAAAAAAACAATTACAAACTGAAAGATAAATGCCATGCTTTTAACCACCAATAATGCAGGAGAATGTAAGAAGATACAATAACAGGAGCAGAAGTATGTCATACAGTCCATTCAACCTTATATGAGACGACACCATACAATAGAACTTTATTTGTCCCAGGAGGGAAAATTGATCTGCCCACAGTCACAAAACACGAGATACATGAAACATGAAAAGTGACGAGTGGAAAGGATTGGGGATGTCCGAAGATTGGGGATGGGGTGGGGGAGTCAGTCTACCCCTCGTCTGAGGCTTGTACGTGATCAGTTTAAGCAGATAAGGGATGAGGGGGGGAGGTGTGGAAAAGGTGAACAAGGAGAAAGAGAACATGGGTGCACTGGTGAGAGTAGGAAAGGGAGAGGGTTACCTACATTTTTAAGAATAAGGAGTAAGCCATTTAGAATGGAGACGAGGAAACACTTTTTCTCACAGAGAGTGGTGAGTCTGTGGAATTCATAGAGGCAGGTTCTCTGGTGCTTTCAAGAGAGAGTTAGATACGGCTCTTAAAAATGCCGGAGTCAGGGGATATGGGGAGAAGGCAGGAACGGGGTACTGATTGGGGATGATCAGCCATGATCATATTGAATGGCGGTGCTGGCTCGAAGGGCCGAATGGCCTACTCCTGGCACCTATTGTCTATTGTCTACATTAAAAAAATCAAAAATTCATACCTTTGGGCTGCAGACCCAAAGTGTCTGTCCCCCAACATGGCAGTGGGGAAGACAGAGGACAGACAGGTCGGTATTGGACAGGCAACCGAAAGTTCATGATAGATGATGCAGGCTCTGCAAAATAGTCACCTAGTCTACATTCGGTCTTGTTGATGTAGGGGAGGCCACATCATACGCATAGACTGCAATAGAGCAGGTTTAAGAAAGTGCACCTGAATCTCTGCCTCATCTTCTGAGTGAATGGCTGAGTCAGTCCAGCAGGATCAATATTTTTCTGATTGCTAATATCAGGATTGTAGGTCCAGCATGTGGATGATCTAGCAAAGTAACCAACTTTAAACCGATGGTAACTGCAATATTCAGCTTGCGGTAAATTGCAAACTTCTACCTCACAGATACATGAGGAAATCATCTTTACAGCAACAAGACAACAAGGGCGATCCAGAACTGAACAAGCAAGAAGAGAACTGCAGCTCCAATAACAGACTAAAGAGAGGTAATACATTTTAATGACGTTGCATTTTGCTAAATTATGCACAGGAAATAAGCATCTGCTTTACAATGGGAGTGGGGGGGGGGGGGGGGGGGGGGGGGGGGGGGTGGGGGAGTCGTGGAAGCGCGTCTCAAATCTAGATTTGCAATTCCATCAGGTGATTACTTCAAAGAATAGCTGAGTGGATGGCACAGTGGAGCTACAGTCAGTACTGCTGCCACATGATTTCAGCAGCCTGGATTAGCGCTTGGCGGTCAAGTGTTTTCAGTGTGGATTTTGCTTGTTCCGTCACTGGTTGCTTGGGTTGCCCCAGTTTCCTCCTGGACCCCAAAGATATTCTGGGAAATTAATTGGCCACTGTGAATGACCGCAGTCCGTGCGTGTGACAGGAAGATCAGGGGAGATTAATGAGAGACGGCACGTTACACAATGGGCCACATAGCCTCCGCCTATGTCTGAATGAAAATGTGAATAAAATGTATCTGTGTGTGTTTGCACCTCCTAAGTTTTATTGTGAGTATTATGTCTATTCTACATTCAGTACCAACACCATGGGTGGCACAGTGGTGCAGCTGGTGGCATCACAGCACCAGAAATCTGGGTTTGATCCTGACCTCAGGTGCTGTCTGTGTGGAGTTTGCACATTCTCCATGTGTACGCATGGGTTTCCTCCGGGTGCTCCGATTTCCTCCCACAGCACAAAGACGTGCAGGTTTGTAGGTTTATTAGCCTCTGTAAAATTGCCCCGAGTGCGTAGAAAGTGGGTGTGATGGTGGGTTAACATCGAACTAGTGTGAACGGATAACCAATGGTCAGCCTGGACTCGGTGGGCCGAAGGGCCTGTTTCCATGCTACATCTCTAAAAAAAGAACGAAAACTCCAAATTCTCAGGTTAATTCGATTTCTTTTCATTCATTTCATTTTTTGGGAGTACGCTAAAAAATACTGCTATGCATTCTCCTGCCCTTCTCTAAGGAAATGTTTACAGCATTCACCCCATCAGTTTGCTCTTCATATTACAAGTGCAGTATATAATTAGGCGGATGGGAGTAAATTATGCAATTTAATAGGAACGTTTCTTTTTCATGAAAGACATTTCATTTTGCACCCAATGTTCGAAACCATCCAACGGCATGGATTGATTGCAGAGTAAAGTTTTAGTTGCTCTTCCTCAACCCTTCTCTAATGCGAGTTGTCACCCCAGTATATCCCTTCACAGTGGAAAAATACGGTGCAGGTTTGGACCAAACAATGCTACTTGATACGTTTTATTTCTCGAGCAGCTGCCTCCCAGCTCCAGCGATCTGGGTTTAATCCTGACCTCCGGTGCTAAGTGCATGGACAAGATACATTCACAAGTTCAAGGAGTTGAATTAGGTCATTCGGTCCATCGAATCCACTCATGGGTGATTTCTGCCTCCTAATCCCATTATCCTGCCTTCACCCCAAAACCCTTGACACCCGTTCTAATCAAGATATTCTCACTATGTCCATGCGGGTTTCCCCCGGGTCCCACAACCTATGATATGCTGATGATTAGGTCAGTCACCAACTGTAAATTGTGTAGGTGAATGAAGAATATGAATGTGGGGACATTAAAATGAGTATTATGTAAAATGTAAATGGGTGACCCATGCTTGGCATGGACTCAATGGGCTGTAGTATCTGCCATGACACTAACAAACACTTTTTGACTCACTAGACATTAAGACTGCCTAATAATGTTTAAATATGCCATTTTTATTGGTTAAATAATGAAATATTAATTTTATTCGTCTGAACTGGACATTGACAAATCTTAATCCACACAAAGCATCAGAATCTAAGCTTTTGTTTATTTCTCGTCAGCGAATGCCTAATGCATGACACTAGGTTTATTTTGTGCTTGATACATAAATACATTCAACAAACTATCAATATTGGTCTTTGCAGGTAAGTATCAGTGTTTCTGTGTACAATTAGCCCCTATCATAATAATCTGATTTATATAGCACATTTTTAGTCAACTTGCATTGACCCCAAAGTGCTTCACATAATTACATTACATTTACACACAGGCAAAGGTGGGTGAAGTGTCTTGCCCTAAGGACACAACGACAGTATGCACTCCAAGCGTGATTCGAACCGGCTACCTTCCGGTCGCCAGCCGAACACTTAGCCCATTGCGCCATCTGTCATCCCTATCATATGTGTAACTGCCAGCAAGTTCAAGATTTGAAAGATGATTGTGTAAACGCACAGTTTATCAACAGCTGTTTGGAGTTTTATGAATGGGCTCGAGTGCACAGTGGCAAATATGAGGACAGGAATTCCCCCAAATACCCCAAAATTCATTCAAATAATTGAATGTTCTGGGCGGCACGGTGACGCAGCGGTAGAGCTACTGTCTTACAGCGCCAGAGACCTGGGTTCGATCCTGACTATGGGTGCCGCCTGTATGGAGTTTCTATGTTCTCCCTGTGACCTGCATGGGTTTACTCTGAGATCTTTGGTTTCATCCCACGCTCCAAAGACGCACAGGTTGTATGTAAATTGGCTTGGTGTAAATGTAAAAATTGTCCCTAGTGTGTAAAGGCCCTGTCCCACTTACGAGCCCTTGGCACGCAAATTACGTGACCTCGTGGTCGCGTTGAGGTGCACGGGCATGGTGTGGCCGTGCGGGGTAGGTCCCACTGAGAAGCGCGGAGGGGTATGGAGTTGTGCGCGGTATCGCGCGGCTCTCCGAAATTTTGTAGTGAACGAAATCTTCGCACGCCACTGGCCTGTCGTGTAACTGACGGCCAAAGTGGGACAGGCAAACGACCCTGGCACGACGCAACGTCTCACCTCCAACAGCTGCAGAAGCAGGCAAACGATCGCCGAACTTGGCCTGGGACTCATGGCCGTTGCCGATCCGGTCCGCCCCCACTCTACTCCCAGAGCGGGGCCAAGAAAATTGAAGATAGACACAAAATGTGGGACCGGCAGCATCTCTGGAGAGAAGCAATGGGTGATGTTTCGGGTCAAGACCCTTCTTTCAGACTGAAGAAGGGTCTCGACCCAAAACATCACCCATTCCTTCTCTCTAGAGATGCTGACGTGGTCCAGCTGAGTTACTCCAGCATTTTTTGTCCATCTTCAAATTATGTCACATGCTTCAGACGGCTGTGCGGATGCATGAAATCGCGCGCAACCTTCGCGGGACCGCCGCGCCACCGTCGCATAATTAGCATGCCAAGGACACGTAAGTGGGACAGGAGCTTAAGGTAGTGTTAATGTGCGGGGATCGTTGGTTGGTGTGGACTCGGTGGGTCGAAGGACCTGTTTCCGAGCTGTATTTCTAAACTAAACTAAACTAATTTGTTTCAGGTTTAGCTATGATATCTTTGCCATCATTTTCTGCATAGGATTTATCCTACCATCAGGATGAAATGTTGGCATGAAAGAAGCAGATTAAAGGCCTGTGAGCTATGTGTAGACGCTTGCAAAATACACTGTGTAACCAGTCATCATCACTGTGGCTTTTATGCTAATCTCCTTTGTTTAACATTCAAGAGCTGGCAAAGCTTTGTGTATCTTCCAAGCCTTTGTGCAGAGTCTTTTGTTTTCACCAGCGGGATCATGAACTGGCAGGCAGACCTCCCCCTTTGTAAACTTTCATCATTTTCACTTTGTTAAATGCTTTGTTAATGGAATGGAATTCAGGGAGTTCTATTATAGGGAGCAGATGGTTTGTCCGTAGAAATTACAGTAAGGATGAAAATCTACCCCAGTCTGTCAGATGATGCGGTGTTAATTCTCAACTTCAAATGAGCTCAATAAAAAATGAGGCAGTATATTGTAATATGTGTCATTCACTAAAATAGACAGCAGTTTCTGAACACAATGTTTAAAGAGGGGAATGACTGGTATATTCTCTATAATGTAACTCATTGTCTTGAATATTGAAGCATGTCTCTGCAGCTTGATTTTGGTCTGGTAATAGCCCGCCTGCTTGCTTTAATGCGCTCATCCACATTTTAAAGAAAATAGTAGGGTGACTTGCAAAACAGAAAGGTGTTTTTATTGTGCAGTTACCGATAGACTGCTAAATTTAAAGAAAAACATATACATAAAAATTCTGTCTTTAATTTGTGTACTAGTCATGTCTCTACTATTTATTTCATTCCGCTTACATGTTTTTCCTCTACTTGCTAAATTTTTGTAAGGTGTCCTTGAGACTTTTGAAAGGCGCCCATAAATAAAATGTATTATTATTATTATTATAATTATAAATAACAGAAATAAGAAGGAAAGTTTCTTTATATATCGTTCTTTATTTATATATTGTATTATACAATATATTATACAATATTATACAATATTATAATTATATTATATTGTTTTATACAATATATTATACAGTATTTTACAAATTGTTTATATATTGTTTACAATATATATTAACGATTTAGACGAGGGAATTAAATGTAACATCTCTAAGTTTGCGGATGACACAAAGCTGGGTTGCAATGTGAGTGGCGAGTAGGATGCTATGAGGCTATAGGGTGACTTGGATAGGTTGGGTGAGTGGGCAGAAGCATGGCAGATGCAGTATAATGTGGATAAATGTGAGGTTATCCACTTTGGTGGCAAGAAGGCAGATTATTATCTGAATGGTGTCAGATTAGGAGAAGGGGAGATGCAACGAGAGGTGTGCTTGTACATCAGTCACTGAAAGTAAGTATGCAGGTACAGCAGGCAGTGAAGAAAGCCAATGGCATGTTGGCCTTCATTGCAAGAGGATTTGAGTTTAGGAGCAAGGAGGTCCTACTGCAGTTGTACAGGGCTCTGGTGAGACCGCACCTGGAGTATTGTGTGCAATTTTGGTCTCCTAATTTGAGGAAGGACATTATTGCTATTGAGGGAGTGCAGCGTAAGTTCACCAGGTTAATTCTCAGGGTGGCGGGACTGACGTATGATGAAAGAATGGGTCGACTGGGCTTGTATTCGCTGGAATTTAGAAGGATGAGAGGATATCTTATAGAAACATAAAATTGGACAGGGTCGATGCAAGAAAAATGTTCCCGATGTTGGGGGAGTCCAGAACCAGGGGTCACAGTTTAAGAATAAGCGGTAGGCCATTTAGGAGTGGGATGAGGAAAAACTTTTTCACCCAGAGGGTTGTGAATCTGTGGAATTCTCTACCACAGAAGGCAGTGGAGGCCAATTCACTGGATGTTTTCAAGAGATAGGTAGATTTAGCACAGGGTTAAGGGAATCAAGGGATATGGAGAAAAAGCCGGAACGGGGCATTGATTTTGGACGATCAGCCATGATCATATTGAATGGCAGTGCTGGCTCGAAGGGCCGGATGGCCTACTCTCGCACGTATTTTCCATGTTTCTATGTTTCCAATTTTCTGCTGATATTTAGCTTGTCGAAAACTATAGTTTTAAAATCCAACTTTCTTTTCATATATTCCTGTGTACATGCTCTTTGTCCTTATAAATGATGTACGATTGGACGGAGGAGGCATTAGGATTTACCCCCACACATGGAACCACTTCTCAATGTGAACTGGATCATAAGAAAAGGCAATCCAGGTCCTTTAGCAAACACAATTTCTTTTCATAAGGGCACACGACAGAATTTGTCAACTGCTGCCAACAATAATTTATGATATTTTGCTAAATGTCTTAACATAGTAACAGTCCTTGAAAGATGAGCAACAATTGAGAGTAACAGTGTAAGCCGCTGATTGTCTGGCAAATTAGAAAGAATGTGGGTGCCCATAAATATCAACTTGGTTTGGAGAATTAGCTATTAATTTGTTTTAAAATGCAATTCCTCATTAGAGTATTTAAATAATATTATAACGACTGGAGGCCTGGAGGCCTTAAAGTTATTCTAGATCTCACAAAACCCGCAGTTTAAGGGAATTGAGAAGGACTGGAGCCTTGAGTGAGGTGTCCTTTCAGTACAGCTGGTCAGAGAGTCATAGAGCACAGGCCCTTTGCCCCAACTTGCCTTGCTGATCAAGTTGCCCCATCTCCCAAATTCCCACCTCCTCATGTTTGCTCCATATCCCTCTATAAACGCGGGCAGGTGGGGCATCTTAGTTGGCATGCTGGACTCAAGGGCCCATTTCCATGCTGTATCTCAATTATCCTCTAAACCTTTCCAGGTAACTGTCTAAATGTCTCTTAAATGGTGTTATAGTACCTGCTTCAACCACCTCCTCTGGCAGCTCTTTCCATATACTGACCACATTCTGTACAAAAAAGTTGCCCCTATTAAATCCTTAAGCTATCTCCTTAAACCTCTGGTTCTTGATTCCCCTACTCTGGGTAAAAGATTAGCATGCACCCTGTCTATTCCCCCATGATCTTATACACCTTTATAAGATCTCCCCTCACCCTCCTGCACTCCAAGGAATAAAGTCCTAGCCGGCCAAACCTCTCCCTCTCAGGTCTTTAGTCCTGGCAACATCCTCGTGAATCTACTCTACATTATTTCAAGATTCTTACATGGGAAGAAAGCAACATCCTTCCCAGAGCAGGGCGACCAAAACTGAGCTCATTACTCCAAATGTGGCCTCACCAACTACTTACACAACCGTAACATCACATTCCAACTTTTAAGTTCAATATCCTGACTGATGAAGGCCAAAGTGCCAAAAGATGTCTTGACAACCGCATAGAGTCATACAGTGTGGAACAAGACCTATTGGCTCAATTTGCCCACGTCAACCAAGATGCCCCATCTACATTTGTCCCACCTGCCTGCGTTTGTCCCAAATTCCTCTAATCTTATTCTACCCTTGTACATTGTGATAGTGCTTACCTCAACCTCCTCTGGCAGTTTGTTCCAAATACCTCCCACCTTTAGTGTAACAAACAATTACCCTCAGGCTGCTATTAAATCTTCCCCCCCTCACCTTAAACCTATTTCCTCTGGATCTTGATTACCCTCCTCTGGGTAAAATACTGTGTGCATTTACACTACCTAATTCTCTCATGATCTTATATCCCTCTTTGAGATCACCACTCGTCCTCCTGCAGTCCAAGGAATAAAGTCCCAGCTTTCTCAACCTCTCCCTGTAGCTCAGGCCCTCGAGCCCTGGCAACACCTTTGTATTTTTCTGTAATGTCACATTCCCGTCCCTGCACTCCTAGATCTCTCTGCTCCACAACACTACCCAGGGCCCTGCCATTCACTGTGAAAGTCCAAAAATGCATCACCTCGTATTATCTGTATTAAAGTTGATTAGCCATTGCCCAGCCCACTTACCCAACTGATCTGGATCCTGCTATCATTTTTGATAACCATCTATGTTATCTTTGATGCCACTCATTTTAGTGTCATCTACAAACTTACTAATCATTCGTTCTACATTTCCATCAAAATCAAAATCATTGGTATAGACCACAAACAGCAATGGCCCCAGCAGTTATCCCTGACGTACACCATTAGTAATCAGCCTCCAGTCTGAAAAACAACCTTCCACCATCACCTTCTGCTTTCTTCCATGAAGCCAATTTTCTATTCAGTTAGCTAGCTCTCTATGGATCCCATATGATCTAACCTTCCAGAGCAGCCTACCAAGACTTATCAAATGCCTTCCTGGAGTCCATACAGACAAGGTCCAGGTCATTGCCCTCCAGTCTTCTAGCACCTCACGCATGTCCGATTATGATTTCTCAGGCAGAGCGCCCGCAATTTCATCTCTAGCTTTGCATAATGTCCTTGGATATATCTGATCAGCCTCGGGAGATTTATCTACCTTCATTGCCTGAGGACATCCTCCAGCTCCTCGACCATAATACAGACTGTCCTCAAGACAGCTTAATTAACTGTCCCAAGTTCCTCAGTCCCCATGGCCTTTCTCCACAGTAAAAACAGAGGGGAAATACTCATATGGACCTTGACTGGCACCACACAGAGATGACTGCTTTGCTTTCTGAGGGGCCATATTCTCTCTCTAGTTACCCTCTTTCCCTTAAAGCACATATAAAATCTCTTTGGATTTTCCTGAATGTTATCTGCCGGAGCTATCTCCTGCCCCCCATTTGCTGTCCTTATTTCCTTCTTAATGGTGCTTCTCCTTTCCCGAAGCTGTTCCAGGGATACACTAGATCCAAACTGCCTGAACCTGCCCCATGCCTCCTTTTTCCTGACCAGAGCCTCAATTTCTCTTGTCATCCAAGATTCCATATCCCCACCTGACTTGTTATTCACTTTAGTGGGAGCATGCATGTCAACTCTTGCCATCATACTTTTAAAAGCATCCCACTTTCTGGGCTTTCTTTTGTCGCAAACTTACTCCAAGTCCAGAACACGGAGTCACAGTTTAAGGATAAGGGGGAAGTCTTTTTGGAACGAGATGAGAAAAATTTGTTCACACAGAGAGTGGTGAATCTGTGGAATTCTCTGCCACAGAAGGTAGTTGAGGCCAGTTCATTGGCTGTATTTAAGAGGGAGTTAGATGTGGCCCTTGGGGCTAAAGGGATCAGGGGGTATGGAGAGAAGGCAGGTAACATAGAAACATAGGGGCAGGAGTAGGCCATTCGGCCCTTTGAGCCTGCACCGCCATTCAATATGATCATGGCTGATCATCCAACTCAGTATCCCATCCCTGCCTTCTCTCCATACCCCCTGATCCCTTTAGCCACAAGGGCCACATCTAACTCCCTCTTAAATATAGCCAATGAACTGTTGAGTTGTGTAACAGCCGCAGGGAAGAAGTTGTTCCTGGACCTGCTGGTCCGGCAACGGAGAGACCTGTAGCGCCTCCCGGATGGTAGGAGGGTAAACAGTCCATGGTTGGGGTGAGAGCAGTCCTTGGCGATGCTGAGCGCCCTCCGCAGACAACGCTTGCTTTGATCAGACTCAATGGAGGGGAGCGAGGAACCGGTGATGCGTTGGGCAATTTTCACCACCCTCTGCAATGCTTTCCGGTCGGAGACAGAGCAGTTGCCATACCATACTGTGATACAGTTGGTAAGGATGCTCTCGATGGTGCAGCGGTAGAAGTTCACCAGGATCTGAGGAGACAGATGGACCTTCTTCAGTCCCCTCAGGAAGAAGAGACGCTGATGAGCCTTCTTGATCAGAGTAGAGGTATTGTGGGTCCAAGAGAGGTCATCAGAGATGTTGACCCCCAGGAACCTGAAGCTGGAAACACGTTCCACCTCCGTCCCGTTGATGTGGATGGGGGTGTGCGTGCCGCCTCTGGACTTCCTGAAGTCTACAATAAGCTCCTTGGTCTTCTTGGAGTTAAGGGCCAGGTTGTTGTCAGCGCACCATGCTGCTAGGAGCTGGACCTCCTCCATATAGGCCGACTCATCGTTGTTGCTAATGAGGCCAATCACCGTTGTATCATCTGCATACTTGATGATGGTGTTAGTACCATGTAGAGGTGTGCAGTCATAGGTGAAGAGGGAGTAGAGGAGGGGGATCAGCACACAGCCCTGTGGAACTCCGGTGTTCAGGGTGACGGTTGAAGAGGTGTGCTTGTCTAACCTCACAGACTGGGGTCTGTTGGTTAGAAAGTCCAGTATCCAGTTGCAGAGGGAGGGGTCGATGCCCAGGTTACCGAGTTTGGTGATCAGTTTAGAAGGTATAATGGTGTTGAATGCTGAGCTCTAATCGATGAACAACATTCTTACGTAAGTGTCTTTGTTGTCGAGGTGGGAGAGGGCGGAGTGAAGTGCCGTTGAGATGGCATCCTCCGTACTCCTGTTCTTGCGGTAGGCAAACTGATAGGGATCCAATGTGGAGGGTAGGCAGCCTTTGAGGTGTGCCAGGACCAGCCTCTCAAAGCACTTGGTGATGATGGGGGTAAGTGCAAATGGGCGGTACCACACACCACATGGTACCCAGAGTTTGGCCAGTTCTTGTGTCTATGGTTATTTGTGTCACTGATCCAGTTCGGTTGCTTGTCAATGGTAACCCCCAGTATATTGTACTTAAAAATGGTAATGACATTCAATGTTAAAAATTGATGGTTACACATGTTGTTGTTGAAGATGGTCTTGGGCTGGCATTTCTGCAATATTAATGTTATTTGCTGTTTATCAGCCCAGTGTGTTGTTTCAATAGCTGTTAAGCTGAGAATGTAAGTAGACATTGTTCAGTCATCAATAAACGCCCCCCATCCCCACTCCCTTTTGACACTGTGATGGGAGGAATGTCATTCCATTAGCGACTGAATCGACTGAAACCAATTGAGCTTCGGACAGTCTAGAGGAACACTTGTCATGATGTGTTGTGGCTGGTATAATTCACCTCTGACAACTGCGAACATGTTCCTTAGTGCAAGGTATGATTCTTACCAGTGGACCACTGTTTTCCTGTTGATGTCCATTAACTTCAGTTTTACAAAGACTGAGTTTTACTAGGACTAGTACCAAACTAGTGCCACACTTAGTTAAATAGTGCCTTGGTGTGAAGTGATCTAACTTTCCCTCTGCAATTTAGATCCTTGTTTTGGACCAAGGCTGTAATGATGTCTGGAACCAGGTGATCTTAGCAAAAACCCAAAGGCAGTAAATAGTTGTTAAACTGCCAATGATGGCTTCCATCACTTTGTCAGTGATTGAGAAAGCACTGATTGGGTGATAATTGGATTTGTTCTACTTTATAAGGGGCATATGCCTGCACAATTTCTCACATTGATGGTTAGATGCCAGGGTGATAACTGTACTGGAAGTCTTTCTGGAATGCAGGTCTTCAATGATTAACACAGTGTTTGAGCACACATCCTCCACTTTCAACTTCCTGCCTCTTACTTCATCCTACCGCGACCAGAGAGCAGTGCTGAACCGCTATCTACCGCTTTGATGACCCTTGGACTATCCTTGATTGGATTTTACTGTGGCTTTACCTTGCACTGAACGTTATTCCCTTATCATGTATCTATGCACTGTAAGTGTTTGCGTTATCTTTCTGCTGACTGGTTAGCATGCAACAAAGGCTTATCAATGTACCTCGGTACACCTGACAATAAACTAAACTGTTTCTCAATTCGGCTGACCCCAATTGGCAAAAGCTTATAAAAGATTTTGCGGCACGGACTTGTAGGGCCGAGATGGCCTGTTTCCGTGCTGTAATTGTTATATGGTTATATGGTTATATGGAAAATAAATACAGCAGGTTTTCACACTGCTTAAATGCCTTCACTCCTCCCCCTTCTCCAACCAAATTCCACCCTGCTAGGCCAATGTGTCATCCAGCACTGGCTGGCCAAATTAAGGATTCTTACTGGAGCTGCTCCCTTTGAACAGTCAATAGTCAATAGTCTCAATAGTCAATAGTCTATTTAATTGTCATTTGGACCCCTGGAGGTCCAAATGAAATGCCGTTTCTGCAGCCATACATTACACACAAATAGACCCCAGACACAACATAATTTACATTTTACATAAAAACATCCATCACATAGCTGTGATGGAAGGCCAAAAAAAACCACTATCTACCTCTCCACTGCCTCTCCCCCCCTTGATTGGATTTTACTGATGCTCAGAGTCAAAGTCAGTCAAGCCCCCGGCTGGCGATGGCGATTGTGTCCCGCGGCCATTAAAGCAACAAAGGCTTATCAATGCGGTACACCTGACAATAAACGGTGGTGGTGCGAGGTCGCACACCGGGTTCTGGATGTTGGCGCCCCCGGCGTGCGCTCGCAGAGTCCCGCGGCCATTCCAAGCCGCGCGGGGCAGTGATGTAGGCCCCGCTCCAGGAGCTCTTCGACCCCGCAACTCGGGCAGGAGAAGTCGCCGTTGCAGGAGCCCTGAAAAGCGGTCTCCCTCCAGGGACCCGCGGGCTCCCGGTGCCGACGTCCGCAGACCCGGCACCGGTGATCAGAGTTATCATTTGTCACCAAGCTCACGATCCTTGTGCATTCATTTCATCGACTTGTGCTTGTGTATTCTTTGTTGAAATAGTGGCTATGCAATTGCTGACAACCTGGTTATTTGTTAAAATTGATGAGTTTGTTGATGTTCTTTGCACTCTGCTATTTTTCTCCTTGCTCTACCCATTCTACTTGTGTGTGGTTTGATTGTATTCACGTACAGTATTATATGATTTGATGCAAACAAAAACTTTTCACTGCACCCCAGTAGACATGACAATAATATACTAATGATAATGCAAAGCTTTATGGACCCAAGATCTTGGTTTCAGCGCCAAAAAAATAATGAGTGACTTAAGTTTGTACAAGAATAAAGACTCAGATTAATTAAATAAACGGGGGGAATGCGCAAGGATCTTGAACTTAGTGACAAACAATAACTCTGATCACCTTCCCTGATCAAAGGGAGTACCTCCAGTAATACTTTGGTGGGTCCTGAGAAGTTTAACTGACATATCTAAAATGTATTCCCTTGTTATAAAAAAAAATCTTACAATATGCAGGTAGACAAAAATGCTGGAGAAACTCAGCGGGTGCAGCAGCATCTATGGAGCGAAGGAGATAGGCAACGTTTCGGGCCGAAACGTTGCCTATCTCCTTCGCTCCATGGATGCTGCTGCACCCGCTGAGTTTCTCCAGCATTTTTGTGTACCTTCGATTTTCCAGCATCTGCAGTTCCTTCTTAAACACCTTGTCTACTCTTACAATATGCAGGACAGTTTAACTTTTACTAATCATACGTATTGTTATTTTATAGCACCCACAAAGTGCTTGAAATTATTATCACAGGAAGACAGGGTGGTCAAGAAGGCTTTTGGCACATTGGTCTTCATCAGTCAGAGTATTGAGTATAGAAATTGGAAGGTCATGTTACACTTGTATAAGTTGGTGAGGCCACATTTGGAGTATTGTGTTCTGTTTTGGTCACCCTGTTCTAGAAATATGTTGTTAAGCTGGAAATCGTGCTATAGGGAAGATTTAAGAAAATGTTGCCAGAACTCGAGGGCCTGAGCTATAGAGAGAGGTTGAGCAGGCTTGGACTTAATTCCATGGAGCGCAGAAGGATGATGGGTGATCTTATAGAGTGTATAGGGTCATGAGAGGCATAGAAGGATGAAATGCACAGTCTTTTATGCAGAGTAGGGGCATTAAGAAGCCAAGGACACTGGTTTAAGGTGAGGGAAAGAATCAATAGGAACCTGAGGGGCAACTTTATTACACATAGGATGGTGGATATATGGAATACGCTGTCAAAGGAGGTAATTGAAGCAGGTGCTATCGCAGCATTAAAAAAAAAACCTTTGGACAGGTACATGGATATGAAAGCTTTAGAAGAATATGGGCAAACACAGGCAGGTGGGTCTAGTATTGATGGGGCATGGTGATTGGTGTGGGCAAAGTTGGGCTGAAGGGCCTGTTTCCACGCTGTCTGCCCCTACGACTCTATTAATTATTAAAAACCGAACAGGTTTTAAAAGACATGTTAAATCCGGAACAGTACAGAGTTCAATTGCTAATTGTAGTTTTAGAGGAAACCTTTATCTTTGTATAAATCACTTCCTTTATCCAAATGCTGAGCTTGCCATTATTAATGGGAACTTCTGTTTTGTGGCTATGCCATTCATTAAGTATGCTCCAGTACATCCACATGGAGAAACTGCTGATGATAATCTATTTAGTACTGACAGACTTAGTTAAGCATTGTTTATATTTAGCCACTGGGTTTATTGCCTTTCTGTCATTTACCGTACATCAGCAAGATCTTTAACAATATTGCAAAGCAAGTGAAAAAAATGTCAATCCAAATAGAAAATGAATAAAAACAAAAATAATACCACATTATTGTAAAAATATAGGATAACAGGAGTTGGCAGCAATATTCACCATCGCTGCTTGCACATTTCCATCCTGGTGGTCCACCATAATACTACAATTACAGAGAAGAACTAGACTAAGTGGGACCCGTTGGGTCCCATGTTCACGCGGGAGTGCTGGTCCCCCACGCGGGACTCCTGGGCTAGTACAGGCCTGATGGGCCAAAGTGGCTCTTTAAAAAAAAATAAAATAAAAATTAAAAAAAATCTGAGTGAAATCTCAGTGAAAGGCACTTTTTTAAAAAAACTTTTCCTGGCCTGGCACAAGTCTTTTGGGCTAAAATGCTCCTCCTGAGCTAATATGGGCATTTTTGGCAAAAGGGACTGGTTTCTCTGCTAATATGGGCCTTGTGGGCCGAAATTAGTGGCTTCAGGCAGGCCAAACAACTCATTTCATTTCCAATTGCATTGCAGTTTCAAGCACAGGGCAGGCCGAATAGCTCATTGCATTTTCATTTCACTTCTATTGTCATTGCAGTTTCAAGTACAGGGCAGGCTCAAGCCAAACACCCTGTCCGACACCCTCTTCACCTTCACTGGCTCTCCACAAGGCTGTGTCCTCTCCCCACTTCTCTTCATTCTCTACACTGATGACTGCAGATCCACCCAGCCAAACTGCCACTTTGTAAAATGTGCTGATGACACAGTTCTCCTGTCTCTTCTTCCCAGCCACACACAACATCACAGCTCAGCCCTGCAGGACTTTATAGTATGGTGTGAAAAGTCTTGTCTTGAGCTAAATATAAGCAAAACCAAGGACATGATTGTGACTTTTTCCCCCCAACAGAGACAGATGGCTGAGGCAGCCACCACTATCATCCAGCAGGAGCCAGTGGAGATAGTGGAGGTATACAAATACCTGGGAACAGCCTTCGACAACCTGCTAAGGTTTTCCTCTAACATAGAGGAAATCCTTAAAAAGTGCCATCCGAGACAGTACCTACTCAGGAAGCTGAAGTCATTTGGGATTAACAAAGACATTCTCACCACATTCTACTACGCATAAATTGAAAATGTAATAACCTTCTCTTTCACTAGCTGGTTCCACTCCATCACCCTGCAAAACAGAAACCGCCTGTTGAATGTGGTCAAGGTCTGCTCAAAAATCATTGAGCAGCCCGTCCGAACTCTCACTGCCCTATGCGACCAACAGTCTGTAAAGTTAACACGCAGGATTCTTCAGGACCCCTCTCACATCCTGTTTCCTGAGTTTGAGTGGCTCCCCTCAGGACGCAGACTCCGCTGTCCGGGTTGCCGGACACAGAGGAGGAAGGCAACCTTCATCCCCAGGGCTGTCCAGCTTTTTAATGCTGATCACTGACTCATGCCCATATGAAATGAAATAACCTTCTATATGCACTTTTTAATTGAAGCACTTAGGAAGCACTTTAAAACTATTGCTATGTGTTGAATGTTGATGTGCAGTGTGTGTTGTGTGATTGTGCAGTGTGTCTGTGAAATGCGTGTGCTGGTTGATTGTGCAGTATGCGTGCTGCTTATGTTTGTTGATTGTGTCCCTTTTTAAAAAGCTACTGTAATGCGCCCTTTTAAATTGCCCCTCGGGGACGAATAAAGTGCTTTGAATTGAATTGAATTGAATTGAAACAGCTGATTGCATTTTCACTTCATTTCCATTGCCACACTTTGAACACTTTCAAGCACAGGGCAGGCTCAAGCCAAACAGCTCATTGCATTTTCATTTCATTTCCATTGCCTTTGCACTTTCAAGCACAAGGCAGGCCAAACAACTCATTTCATTTTCATTAAGGGCTAATAAATCATTTATTCAAGTACATTGCATACTCGCAGTGTTCTGTAGTTTCCCTGCGCAGACAGAGAGTTGTGACCTCTCGCCATCTTGCAGACAGACTGAGCCACGCCCACACTTGTTTTATAGTCCCTCCCCCCTCCAGGGCAGTGGCCTTCAAGACGGTGATTGACAGGAGAGAGAATCTCAAGATTTCTTAAACACTAATAAGTCTTTTATTTTTCGTCGATGGGAAAAATCCTCGGGGCCTACACAGCGGAGGAGGACTCTGAGTAAGATGGCCAAAAAATCACAGCCATATGTGGTAGACCAGTTTTTCACTCATCAATTGAGGATTTCAAAGGTGAAGATGATTTTGCTTGAGGAAAAAGTCAAAATGAAGGTCCCCACGTATTTCTGCACAGAGTTCCCCGCCTTTGCTGCCCTATCACAAGCCTCTTTATCTTACTGTATTGGCTTGTGTTTTATACCTCCAGTAGGTACATTAACTTTGTGGAATTGTACAGTTTTCATTGAGATATTAGAATTGATGATTTGAAATATTTGAAAGAGCTGGATATTGGGGAACACTGGGAATATATGCAGGGATCTATAATATTACAATGTAGGAATGAACTGCAGATGCTGGTTTAAACCAAAGATAGACACACAAAGCTGGACTAACTCAGCGGGACAGGCAGCATCTCCGGAGAGATCTGTCTTCACTAAGGAAGACACCAACAATCTCCCAGATGTACTGGAGGACAGAGGATCTAAGGGGGTAGAGGAATTGAAAGAAATTTTCATTAGGCAAGAAATAGTATTGGGTCTGAAGGATGATAAATCCCCTGGGCCTGATGGTCTACATCCCAGGGTCCTCAGGGAGGTGGCTCTAGAAATAATGGACGCATTGGTGATCATTTTCCAATGTTCAATAGATTCAGGATCAGTTCCTGTGGATCGGAGGATAGCTAATGTTATCACACTTTTCAAGAAAGGAGTGAGAGAGAAAACGGGGAATTACAGACCAGTTAGCCTGACTTCGGTGGTGGGTTAGATGCTGGAGTTAATTATTAAAGAGTTAATAATGGGGCATTTGGGTAGCAGTAAAAGGATTAGTCCAAGTCAACATGGATTTATGAAATGGAAATCATGCTTGACTAATCTCCTGGAATTTTTTGAAGATATGACAAGTAAAATAGATGAAGGGGTGCCAGTGGATGTAGTGTATCTAGACTTTCAGAAAGCCTTTGTTAAGATCCCGCAGGGGAGACTGGTGACTAAAATTAGAGCGCATGGTATTGGGGGTAGGGTGTTGACATGGATAGAAAATTGGTTGGCAGACAGGAAGCAAAGAGTAGGAGTGAACGGGTCCTTTTCAGAATGGCAGACAGTGGCGAGTGGAGTGCCGCAAGGCTCGATGTTGGGGCCGCAACTGTTTACCATATATATTAATGATTTGGAAGAGGGAATTAGGAGCAACACTAGCAAGCTTGCAGATGAAACAAAGCTGGGTGGCAGTGTGAGCTGTGAAGGGGATGTTAGGAGGTTGCAGGGTGACCTGGACAGGTTTAGTGAGTGGGCAGATGCGTGGCAGATGCAGTATAATATAGATAAATGTGAGGTTATCCACTTTGGCGGCAAAAATAAGGGGGCAGATTATTATCTCAATGGGGTTAGGTTAGCTAAGGGGGAGGTGCAGCGAGACCTGGGCATCCTTGTACACCGGTCACTGAAAGTTGGCTTACAGGTACAGCAGGCAGTGAAGAAAGCTAATGGAATGTTGGCCTTCATAACAAGAGGATTTCAGTATAGGAGTAAAGAGGTTCTTCTGCAGTTGTATTGCGCTCTGGTGAGACCACATCTGGAGTACAGGTGCACAACCTTTTATCCGACAGCCTTGGGACCAGACACTTTTCGTAATTCGGAATTTGTCGGCCTTTGGAATGGAAATTTTTTAGCGTAGATTTTAATGGCTGGCTCAGTGGTAGAGTGCTCGGCTCATATCCGCAAGGTCGCGAGTTTGCGCCTTGATCCCGGCAGTTCCTCGGTCGCGAGTTTGAGTCTTCAATGTAGTTTTTTCTTACAGAATAAATGTCTGTATGAAATGCAGTGTGTTGAATGAATTCCTGAATTTGTAAATGTGACCGCAGCATTGAATCACCTCCCGCACTCATGTCACCCTAGCGGGGCTACATGCCCTTAGGCGACATTTTCACACTCTTATATCCGTGTGCAGCAGAGGCGACGTGCGTTTGGCGCCAAACGTGAGCTTTGGTGTGCAGACGACATCCTGGAAAAAATGTCTGGTTTCTTCCAGGTAGGCGATATACCCTCCCGCGCAATATACCCTCCACTTCTCTTTTATGAGGTGGATTTAGTTCCCCTTTTTTCCAGGACCGACCGGAGGTTCCGCTGTCACCTCTGCGGGCCACCATCGGTGAACGCTCACTCAACTTTGTCTTGGGATTCCTACTCTCCCGCGCAATGTACCCTCACCTTCTCTTTTATGAATGGGGATTTAGTTCCCCTTTCATCGAGGACCGACCGGAGGTTCCGCTGTCACCTCTGCGGGCCGCCCTCGGTGAACGTCCTGTCTCCCTGTCCCTGGGATAGCAGGGGGCGATCAAACAGCACAATATCCCCCTCCCCCTCCAACTCCAGAGGAATCCGCTCCCCGATGGGCCGCTACGGCGACAAGTGGCAGTTCGCCCACAGCCCGAGCTGCGCGACCCCAAGAACAAGACGTACCTTGCACACCATCAGCTTCTGCCCCTACGGGGAGCGTGTTCCTCTGGAGTTGGAGTGGGGCTGGGCTGGAGTTGCTGATCTGGGATCTCCGTGCTTGCAGTGGGCCTGGGGGTCGGTGTCCCGATGAGGGGGCACAGCTCGGGCTGTGGGCGAACTGCCACTTGTCGCCGTTGCGGCCCATCGGGGAGTGGCTTCTGGTGGTCCTGATGTCTCCCACTAGTTAGCGGTTTTCCTCTGGAGTTGGAATGGGGCTGGGCTGCTGCTGGCTGTGGGTCTCTGGGATCTCCGTGCTTGCAGTGGGCCTGGGGGTCGGTGCCCCGTTGGTCCTGACGTCTCCGGTGACTGGCATTGTATGCTGGCATCGCCGACATGAAGACAGTGCAAAGCCCTCACGCCGGTGCAATGGGCGGGGAGCTGGGGAGGGAAGGGGTCACACACATGGCCGGGAAGCAGAGGGGTGTAGGTGGGGTGAAACTGAAGGGAGCGACAATCTGCTGCTCCCTGCCCGCTGAGTTAAAAAGTTCCCACGCAAGACTGTGTATCGTGAGTCTACCGTGGGAACTTTTTAACTCAGCGGGCAGACAGCAGCATATTGTCAATTATTAACCCTCCCGCGCAATATACCCTCACCTTCTCTTTTATGAATGGGGATTTAGTTCCCCTTTCTTCGAGGACCGACCGGAGGTTCCGCTGTCACGTCTGCGGGCCGCCCTCGGTGAACGTTTTCAAAGACCTTTCTTCAAGGACTGAAAAAATGTCTGCTATTCGGAGGTTTTCGTTATTTGGATCTTCGGATAAAAGGTTGTGCACCTGTATTTTGTATAGTTTTGGTCTCCTAATTTGAGGAAGGACATCCTTGTGATTGAGGCAGTGCAGCGTAGGTTCACGAGATTGATCCCTGGGATGGTGGGACTGTCATATGAGGAAAGATTGAAAAGACTAAGCTTGTATTCACTGGAGTTTAGACGGATGAGGGGGATCTTATAGAAATATATAAAATTATAAAAGGACTGGATAAGCTAGATGCAGGCAAAATGTTCCCAATGTTGGGTGAGTCCAGAACCAGGGGCCACAGTATTAGAATAAAGGGGAGGTCATTTAAGACTGAGGTGAGAAAAAAATGTTTTCACCCAGAGAGTTGTGAATTTATGGAATTCTCTGCCACAGAGGGCAGTGGAGGCCAAGTCACTGGTTGGATTTAAGAGAGAGTTAGATAGAGCTCTAGGGGCTAGTGGAGTCAAGGGATATGGGGAGAAGGCAGGCACGGGTTATTGATAGGGGACGATCAGTCATGATGACAACGAATTGAAAGGCCGAATGGCCTTCTCCTGCACCTATTTTCTATGTTTCTATGTTTCTATGAGAGAAAGAATGGGTGACGTTTTGGGTCGAGACCCTTCTTCAGACAGTGGACCTAGAATTCATGCCACTCATTGCAATGGAGGCCATTTGAGAAAGAGTGAACCCATAGATTAGCTGTCAATTATTAACATACAGTATGACATTTTGCATTTATGTCCCACAATTGGATCATCGGACATCTTTTTCTTTTGTAAATATCAATAGAATATCAACAATTAAAATGAAATCTTCGGCAGACCCAATCAGAAAATTTATTCTCAGACTAGTAAACAGATACCCTCGTCAAACCTTTTGTTACTCCTTCAAAAAACGTATTTGGATTTGTAAGACATAATCTTCCATGTACAAAACCATACTGACTATTACCAACCAGCCCCTGCCTATCCCAATGCATATGCATCTTATCCCTCGGAATCCTTTCCATTAACTTGCCTATCACAGCAACAAAAGCTTTTCACTGTATCTCAGTACACGTGACAATAAACTAAACTAAATTAAACATGACTAAATGCAGCTGTAGGCTCACTGCTCTATAGTTTCCATGTTTTTCCTCGCGGATTTTCCTACTTAGAGGCATAACATTAGCCATCCTCCACAGCCTAAAGTTGTAAGACAACTTGTTCTGTTTGATCTTCTGTTTGTGCACGCCAGGTTGATTGCATTCGTTGAAACGGGGTGGACCATGTGAAGGTTGCAATCTCCCAACCCGACCATAACACTGACTGTCCTCAAGTCATCTCCATTAACTGTTCCAAGTTCCCCAGTCTTCAAATTTTTCTTTGTGGTAAAAACAGAGGAGAAGTATTCATTGAGGACCCTGCTTATCTCCTGTAGCTCCGCACAGGATCCCTGTCTATTATGAGTTGGGGGGGGGGGGGGGAGGGGAGAAAGGCAGATGGTGTTTAATCTAGGCAGGTATGAGCTGTTGTACCTTAGGAGGTTAAATGTAAGGGGAATGTATACAGTTAATTGCAAGACCCATAATAGTATTAAGATTTTGGTTGGGTATAAACTGTAGCATCTAAAGAATGGTCTCGACCTGAAAGATGACGTATCCATGGTGCATGACCTGCTGAGTTACTCCAGCACTTTGTGTCCTTCATAGTATTGATGTACAGTGAGATCTTGGGGTCCAAGTCCATAGCTCTCTGATGGCTCTTTCTCACGGTGCGACCTGAAGCAAGACTTAACAAGACTTAACATCGTGGGAACCTCCTGCGATAACAGTACGGCATTCGTGGACCACCGGGGACCTCCGTGGCGCTAACGGCAGGCAGTCGTGTAACTTGTTAAGGTCGGGAGAAAATTCAAACATTTTTGAATTTCTCCAAGAGTGACTTGAGCAGCGTTGCAACATTGTATGAACGCAGATGCCAGTGCGATATCCGTAATGACTCTTGCGGGTACCGTGGGAACTCCTGCGAACGGTAATATGGGTTGAGCACAACACCGGCAGAAAGGAAGCCATTGAGAAGCAGATGTATGCCTGTGAAAATTTTTTGGCATTGGCTTTTTTAAATGTTTTATGTAATGTATATTTATGTGTCTTCAGTTCTATGTGCAAATCCTTTTCAGTTCCAGGTATCAGAGCGTTGGAAGCAGGATGCCAGAGGCCACTCAGCCACTCTAGCCTCCCCCCCCCACCCACACACACTTACCAGGCGCAGGTGGGCATTGGGGAGTCTGAAGACGTCTGCCATGGTGCAAGCCATCTGGAACTTGGTCATCTGCTCATTGCCAGACCAGTGGAAAACCCCACTGACCGAGGAGTCCAGTAGTGGCAACGCAAATAGATAGTGGTAAAAAAGACATATGGTATTCTTGCCATCATCTGCCAGGGCATGGAGTATTAGAGTGAGTAGGTCATGTTGCAGCTTTATAAGACTTTGGTTTGATTGCATTTGGAGCATTGCGTGCAGCTTTAGTTACCCCATTACAGGAAGGATGCAGAGACTTTGGACAATTATTTTGACTCTGCATGCACTGCGTTTGTAGGCACTCGGAATATGCGTGCTCATTAAAGAGATTAACGAAATAGCCAAGTACCCGCGCCCACGACTGAGTGAAGCCGCTAGCGATGTGAGATGGGGAACGGAATTCAAACGCTCTAACCTTTACTGCAGGAAACCACAGTTCTTTAAATCATATTCGAGTTGACATGGGAGGAGTCGTGTGTTGCCTTGTACTCCACAACAATCTCGCCTCTTCACGAAGCAATATTAATAATATTAGATAGACATTGGTCCGGGCAACAAGATTATCAGGCAATACTTGACAATGATCGCACAAGGAGTAACAGGGTAGTGAACTGAAGTAGTGAGAATAGAAGGGGAGGGGGGGGGGGGGGGGGGGGGGGGGGGGGGGGGGGGGGGGGGGGGGGGGGGGGGTGGGGGGGGGGGGGGGGGGGGGGGGGGTGGGGTGGGGGTGGCATGCCCTTAATGGGAGAAAGACACAGAGCGGCCGAGGGAGATAAGAGAGTGTAGCACCTAAGGGAGGCCAAGAGAAATGAATAGAGGCAGAGTGTCGCTGAAAGAGGAAGGGGAGGGGTGGGGGGATGAAGATAAATCTATTCTGCACCCTCTCCAAAGCCTCCACATCTTCCTGTAGAACTACACACAATATTCCAAATGTGGCCTAACCAAAGCTGCAAAATACTTGCTGATGTTCCTCCAATTTGCACTGGGCCTCACTCTGACAACGGAGGAGGCCCAGGACAGAAAGGCCAGATTGGGAATGGGAGGGGAATGGTGTGAATTCACAGCTTTATCCTGTGCTACTTAATCCAAGGGCGAGCGAACAAGCGGAGAGACGGACGAAAGCAACGATCATAGAGTGGAACAGATGACATTTCGGGCTGAGACCCTTCTTCAGACTGAGTCAGGGGAAAGAGGAACAAGAGATATGGATGGTACTAATGACAAATGAATGGAAGATATGCCTATATCTCCTGTTTCCCTTTCCCTTGACTGTCAGTCTGAAGAAGGGTCTCGATCCGAAATGTCATCTATTCCACTCTATGATCATTGCTTTTGTCTGTCTGAGAGAGAGATGCAAGAAAGCAACTATGACATATAATACACAATAAACTATATTTATAAATGCACAATAAACAAAACACACAAAATACATAATACACAAGTACAAGTAATGTATCCTTGTACTCTTACATGGGTATGAGCACACATAAAAAAATCCCCCCCTCCTTCCCAACCTCAGCCACACTGACCTTATAAAGCTGCACCATGACCTACTCGCTCTTATACTCCATGCCCTGGCAGTACCCCGAGCTCCTAAAACCCATTTCCATCACTGGAGATAAGGTAGACAATCAGAACCTTTTCCCCAGGGTGAAGATGAAATACAAGAGGGCAAAGCTTTAAAGTGTGGCAGGGGGAGATTAAAGGAGAGGTGCAAGGCAGGTTTTTGCACGTAGAGTCATCATTTTTATGGAACGTATTGCCGGAGGTGGTAGTGGAAGCAGAGGGGAACCTCAATATGTATGGAATGGGGGCATATGGATGACACACACACACACACAGAAGATATTAGTTCATTTGGCATCATGATTGGTACAAACATAATGGGCCAAATGGCCTTTTCCTGTGCTGTATTGTTTCATGCTCTGGATTCTTTTAGCACCTGAAATGTCATGGTGTGGAAGGTGAGGGGTTCATTCCTGGTCTAGTATAAACAGGCACCTGGGTCAAAGATCTGTCTCCATGTTGTATGACTCCATGACTGCGATTAACTATATAGTTTTTATTAACTCCTGATAATTTGTCCAGCTATGATTTATTCTATTGGAAGACAGGTTGTGATGGAAGGACAATGTTCAGGCTGGAGGCCTGTGGCCAGTGGAGTTCCGCAGGAATCGGTGCCGGGACTGCTGTTGTTTGTGATATATACAAATGATTTTGACGTACATGTAGATGGGTTGGTTAGTAAGTTTGCAGATGACACCAAGATTGCTGGAGTCATGGACTGTGAGGAAGGCTGTCAAGGTATACAGCAGGATATAGATCAGCTACAGAAATGGGTGGAGAAATGGCAGATGGAGCTAATCTGAGCAAGTGTGAGGTGTTGCACAGTGGGAGGTCAAATGTTAGAGGAAAATACACAATGAATGAGATGACCCTTAACAGTAATAATGCACCGAATGATCTTGGGGTTATTAGATACGTGCTTTCATAGGTCGGGGCATTGAGTATAAGAGTAAGGAAGTCATCATGCGGCTTTTTAATATCCCTGTCCCATGGTACGAGTTCATTCCAACAGTTCTCCTGAGTTTGCCATGATTCGAACTCTGAGATTTACGGTAATGGCCACTCGTCGGTACTCGGGGCTCTTGTGGACATTTTTCATCATGTTGAAAAATCTTCACGAGTCTTCCCGTGTTTACCTGCCATTACCGAGTCTTCCCGAGTACCTGCCGTTAGCGCTAAGAGACGTCCCCGAGCTTCGACGTACCCACTACCTTCATTCTGCGTGCTTACCACGAGTTTGATATTTTTTAAACTCGGGAGAGGTCTTGAATGAACTCGCACCGTGGGACAGGGCTTTAAGACTTTGGTGTTTTATGTATTTTGTGCAGTTCTGATCTCCCCATTACAGGAAGGATGTGGAAGCTTTGGAGAGGGTGCAGAGGTGGTTTACCGGATAGATACCAGGATTAGGGGAGTATTACTAGCGGGAGAGGTTGGACACACTTGGATTGTTTTCTCTGGAACACCGGTGGTTGCGGGGAGACCTGATAGAAATATACAAACTTATGAGAGGAATAGTTCGGGTAGACAGTCATAATCTTTTTCCCTGAATGGATGGAAAAATCAAATACTAGAGGGCATAGGTTTAAGGTGAGAGAGGCAAGTTTAAAGGAGATATATTTTTTTACACAGAGGGTAGTGAGTGCCTGGTGTGTGCTGCTGGGGGTAGTGGTTGTAGCAGGTACATTAGTGGCATTTAAAAGACTATTGGATAGAAATATGATGAAGTGGAGGAATATGGGTTATGTGCAGCTAGATAAGTAACGGTATCAGCATCGTGTTCGGGAAAGACATTGTGGAAGGAAGGACTGTACTGTTCTATGTTCTATGGAAGTGTCTCAAAAGATAACAAGCACAAAGAAACGTATGAAATGTACATCTATTCCTGCATTTCCTGCTCACTTCTTCTACCATTGTCCCATTGAAAGAGCTAAGTTGAGCTGTGCGTTGATTGAAGCTAACCTTCAGAATCCTGATTCAGACTGGCCCAGTATCAACACACTCTGTGTATATGGTCCAGTGGTCTTCATTGTTATTTTACAACAATTTCCCGAATGCTGAAATTATATTCAACTAATCAATCAAAATATGGAACTCCGACATGAGGAAATTGATCTAAAATGTTAGCGAGTGTTGAGTAACCCTGGCAGGGTGACTATAAAAATCATGATTGGTGATCAGAGCATTTCAGCTCCTGAGTCTCTCGTGCGTGTTCAAAATCAGAAGAACTGAAAACACTGAAATAAAAAGAGAAAATGTTGGAAACACTCAGCAGGTCAGGCAGCATATGCGGACAAAGAAGCTTTCAGGTGTCCCTGGAGGTTAGTTTTGCTGCCTGACATTGGATGTTGTTGCTCAGCTCCTAGTTTGCAGTGGGCTGTAAACAATAGAAGGGACAGTTACACAAAAAAGCTGGAGAAACTCAGCGGGTGCAGCAGCATCTATGGAGCGAAGGAAATAGGCAACGTTTCGGGCCGAAACCCTTCTTCAGACTGATCGGGGGCGGGGGTGGGTGGGGACAAGGAAGGGAAAAGGAGGAGTAGCCAGAAGGCTGGGGGATGGGAGGAGACAGCAGGGGGGCTGAGGAAGGGGAGGAGACAGCAAGGACTAACAAAATTGGGAGAATTCGATGTTCATGCCCCCGGGGTGCAGACTCCCCAAATGGAATATGAGGTGCTGTTCCTCCAATTTCCGGTGCTGCTCGCTGTGGCCATGGAGGAGACCCAGGACAGAGAGGTCGGAGACGGAGTGGGAGGGGGAGTTGAAGTGCTGAGCCACCGGGAGGTCAGCTTGGTTATTGCGGACCGAGCGGAGGTGTTCGGCGAAACGACAAGTAATACTGTCCCTTCAAAATATGGAACTTCTCATGTCGGAGTTCCATATTTTGAAGGGACAGTATTACTTGTTGGCTGCAGAGAAAGCTAGCAGAAGGTATGTTAGGAAGAGAGAGAAGGTGGTGCAGTCGTAGTTGCTGCCTTACGGCACTTGCAGCCCCAGAGACCAGAGTCCGATCTCGACTACGGGTGCTGTCTGTAAGGAGTTTGTACGTTCTCCCCGTGACCACGTGGATAAAGGCGTACAGGCTTGTAGGTTAATGGACTTGGTGTCTGTGTAAATTGTCCCAGTGTGTGTCGGATAGTGTTAATGTGCAGGGATCGCTGGTCGGTGCGGACTCGGTGGCTGGAGGGCCTGTTTCTGCACTGTATTACTAAACTAAGAAGAAATTGGAAGTGGGAAAAAAGGAAAAGAGGAAGGGAAAGTTAACAGCAATTCTTCACCTTTCTAAACATCTCCTTTCACTTCCTCAAAGTTCCTCATGTAACATCTGAATATGTTTTCTTGCTCAGTCCCAGCTTAATATCCGTTTGGGTTCCATTAGTGTAGTGTGATCTGTGATGCATCAATTGGTGGTAGTTCTATCAAACTCTTTCGAATGTCCCAACCACAGTACTGCAATGAACACAAGTTCATAATCAGTAAGGCTCCGATGGAAACAAGGTGTAAAACTGAAGCTCCCTTTTCACAGACCTTCCTCCCCCTCTCCCCCCCATTCTGGCTGATATTGTGGTTTTAAAACTTGTGCAGGTTTCTAAAGATAAACCTGAACTTTCTCTAACTGTACTGAGTAGTGAAGCTGGCACGTCATATGTACATTCTCACCATAAAACATTATGGTGATATCAATTGAATATCTAACTGTAAAAATGTGGGTTTACTTTAGTAGCCAAAAGTTGATAATTGGTGATATTTCCACAAGGCTCCAGTCGTTAGTCTAAAAGGGTAATCTCCATTTGTTTACAGCTCACTTACGATCTATATGTTCTTTCATGTTTTTTCTTTGAATCAATGAGTGAGATAAAATTAAACAAATGAACAAAATGTGAATTATATTGATCCGTCCTTACCAAACTTTACATATACATTTTTCTTGCATGTGTATATGCAAAAATAATTTCATCTTGCAGTTGCATATGTGACAAATAAATTGTTGACTATTGATTGTTCAGCGGTTGCTGATTTATTGGTCTGAAAGGGATTAAGAAATGCTTGAGAAATGTATAAGAATGAGTCAACTGGGAAAAGTCATGTATTGTACACTGATGGATATTTCAGTTTGCCTCCTTATTTCTTCCTCTTCCTCTTTCCTAGCTGATGTTCCTTCCAGTCATAACCTTGACCGTTCATCTCTTGCTAAAAAGCGATTTACATTGCAGGGCCTTTCCAATCGCAGACCTCAGCAGAAAGGTAAAGCAACTAAGTGCAACTGATGTAACTTCACTCTCCATTCTATTTCTCATGGCTCTCCGCTCTCCCAAGCAAATAACGTGTCCCTATTCCATACTATTTTCATGTGTAGTTTCAGATATATTTACCCATGTTGTGTGTCTAAGGTGTGTGCGCCTGATTTTGTCATCAATTTCCATTAGATTTCTGTCAGTTGTTGTCAAATATCCCCACAGTGAACTTTGCACCTGTGGAATCATCATTCTAGATATTAAATGATTTGCTGTTCGCCTTTTGTATTTTTTCAACATCAATGCAAACCAATTGAAACATTGCGAGGGTAATGTCTTCTCTGTGAATTTGCAACATATTGTTTTTCCTTGACTTGACTTGACTTGACTTGACTTGACTTCCTTTAGTTGAACATATATTTGTCGAGGAAGTTTTCAAATTCAATTGAGAATTTGATGCAGAATTATGGAAAATGTGGATTCTAAGAACATACTAACAAAGTAAGCATCTTCCCTCCCCCATCCCAATCCCACAAAGACTGAAAATGCCCAAGCCTTTCCTGTCACACTGCATGAAAATTGCAGTGGGATTGAATGATTAAGGGGCCAACAATCACATCTCATTGTTGTCTGCCACATTTATTCAGCTTTGTTTGAGTCTTTTGGTCATTTCTACTCCTCATGGTTTACACCGATCTTCTGGTGTACTAGCCATGCAATTCTTCACAGCCTCTCGCCTACCAGAAGCATCGATCGACAAAAATGGTCATAAGGTCTCGGAGCAGAATTAGGCCATTTGGCCCATCGTCGACTTCACCATTCAATCATGGTTGATCTATCTTTCCCTCTCAATCCAATTCTCCAACCTTCTACCCTTAACCCATGACACCCTTTCTAATCAAGAATCCGTCAATCTCTGCCTTAAATATCTATTGACTTGACCACCGCAGCTTTCTGTTGCAATTAATTCCACAGATTCACCACCCTCTGACTCAAGAAATTCATCCTCATCTCCTTTCTAAAGGATCCTTTTATTCTTGTCCTAGACTTTCATGCGAGTGGAAACATCCTCACCGCATCCACTCTATCCAGGTCTTTCACTATTCGATAAGTTTCAATACCACCCCTCCCCTCATCCTTCTAAACTCCAGCGAGTACAGATCCAGCACCATCTCATGCTCATCGTATATTAAACTAATAATAACCTAACCTGGGATCATTCTCGTAAACCTGTGGACCTTGTCCAATGCCAGCACATCCTTCCTCAGATATGGGACCCAAAACAGCTTACAATACTCCAATACAGTCCGACCAATACCTTATAAAACTTCAGCATTACATATTTTACATGTTTTTATATTCTAGTCCCCTCGATATAAATGCTGGCATTGCATTTGTCTTCCTTACTATCGATTTGACTTGCAAATTTACTTTTTTGGAAATCCTGCACCAGCACTTCCAAGTCCCTTTGCTCCTCTGATTTCTGAACTCTCTCCCCATTTGGAAAATAGTCCATGCCTTTATTCCTACTATCTCTACACTACCTGTTCCTCCACCTATGTTCGTATCTTATGCAAACTTGGCAACAAAGCTTTTAATTCCTTTATCCAAATCATTCATATACAACGCAAAGAATAGTGGCCCCAGCACCGACCCCTGCGGAACTCCGCTAGTTACTGGCAGCCAACCAGAAAAAGCCCCCTTTATTGCCACTCTTTGCCTTCTGCCATTGAGCCAACCTGCTATCCATGCTAGTATCTTCCCACTGATACCATGGGCTCTCATCTTCTTTAGCAGCCTCATGTGTGGCAACTTATCAAAGGCTCACTAAAAATGGTCTGAAGCAAATGCAGATATGGAAATACTGTCTCAATAAAGTTCTGAAAAGTAAAGCCACACATTGCCCAGAAACTGCTGTGGTGGTGGGATGATGTACTGTTCTTCAACGCTTTCTGTCCTGCGTGTGGTTGCAGTATGTTTGATCTTTTCTTGATGTGAATACATTATTCAGTTATTTATAAAGTAATATTTTATTCAATATTTGTCCATTGAAGAAATGGCAGGCAAGTTGGTGCAGTGTGTTTCCTGCAGGATGTGGGAAGTCGGGGACACTACTAGTGCTTCTGAAAACTAAAGTACAGCTGCAGAAATTGTGGCCAGGTGCAGCTGTACTGCATGTGTTGGGGAACTGGAGCAGCAGCTGGGTGACTGTAGGAGTAAACGTGGAGTGCAGAAAACAGGTACACCCTCTTGGGAGCGGACGACGCAACAAGATTGAGTGGTAGCCAGGGCTGTGATTCCAACCCTGGTGCTGAGGCTCAATGGGGAAGAGTGAGGCCAGGCAGAGCCATTGTGGTGGGAGACTCCATTGTCAGAGGAGATTCTGCGGGAGCAGCCGGAGGTTGTTGTGCATGTTGGCATGAATGATATAGGTCGGAAGAGGAAGGAGGTTCTGCAACAAGAATTTACGGAATTGGGTAGAAGACTGAAAGGCAGGACCTGCAGGGTAGTGATCTCAGGATTGCTTCCAGTACCTCGTGCTAGTGAAGGTAAGAACAGAAAGATCGGGGGATGAATGTGTTACTGAGGGGTTGGTGCAGGGGGTAGGGATTCAGATTTTTGGATCATTGTGATCTCTTCCGGGGCAGGAGTGACCTGTACAAAAGGGACGGGGTGCACCTTAACTGGAGGGGGACCAATATCCTAGCGGGCAGGTTTGCTAATGCTACACGGGAGGGGTTAAACCAGATTGGCAGGGGGGTGGGATCTTATACATGACAATGGCAAGTGAGAGGATACAAGTTGGTATGGAGGGTGGTGCGGGAAAGGTTAGTGGACAGAATAGGCAGGTGAAAGGCGGAGAGCGAGGAAGGAGGGTTGGTTTAAACTGCATGTTTAAATCAGGGCATGGATAGGTACGAGCGATTGGGATGTTGTAGCCATGACTGGAACCCTGGTTAGGGGGGGGGGGGGGGGGGGGGGGGCGGGACTGGCAGCTCAATGTTCCGGGGTACGGGATGCTTCAGGAGAGACAGGGGTGAGGGAAAAAGAGGGGGGTTGCTTTGTTGGTTAAGGAGGATGTCACGGCAGTGTTCAGATATGACATTACGGATGGTTCGTCTAGTGAGGCTATATGGGTGGAGCTGAGGAACAAGAAAGGGATGATCGGAAGAGCGGAAGGGTTCTAACAGGGAAATGAGGTCTCTGGGTTGGGAGATGAGCATACAGTGTAGGGGATAACTCCCACCCCCCTTCCCTCTTCTCTGCCTCTCCACACATTCTCCCCCCCCCCCCCCCATCCCATCACCATGCTTATTTCCCTTCCTCCATATGCTCATCTCCCTGAGTGTCCCATCTCCAAAATCAGATTCAGATTCAGATTCAATTTTAATTGTCATTGTCAGTGTACAGTACAGAGACAACAAAATGCATTTAGCATCTCCCTGGAAGAGCGACATAGCAAACGATTTGAATAAATAATAATAAGTGTCCGGGGAGGGGGGTGGTGATTGGCAGTCACCGAGGTACGTTGTTGAGTAGAGTGACAGCCGCCGGAAAGAAGCTGTTCCTCGACCTGCTGGTTCGGCAACGGAGAGACCTGTAGCGCCTCCCGGATGGTAGGAGGGTAAACAGTCCATGGTTGGGGTGAGAGCAGTCCTTGGCGATGCTGAGCGCCCTCCGCAGACAGCGCTTGCTTTGGACAGACTCAATGGAGGGGAGCGAGGAACCGGTGATGCGGTATCCGAGTATAGAATCCGAATCTGAGTATAGAAAGGATTAAAACATGAAATAAACATATGTTAAATAAATTACTGAAGATGCAACTGGGGAGTGCATTTTACCAATTGCACCATCCGCCAGATGCCTTGTTCCTAATGACATGGATCAGAAATTGGAACACTACATTTGAACACTGTGATTTCCACTGGGAACAATTTGGCATTATGAGATATCGTTGATTCAAAATATAAGGATGAGCATCAAAAGCCAAAAGGCCAAGTTGTGATTCATGCAAATCCTTAACTGATAGCTAACAGAACTGTTCCAATATGGACTTGTAAAGTAGCCTATTGTTCTGTCGGAAACGTCTGAAACCAAATAGTTCCTGATCCAACAATCAGTTCATTATATAATCAAATTAACTTTCAACTACTAGTCATTTAATTGATGCTTCTACCTTACAATTCAAATTCAAATACACACAGGCGGACTTTTTACAAAGAAACATTTTATAATTGGCCCTGCCTGACCCAAATTGTATGTGTGTAACAGCAACCCTCACTGTTCCCAAGGATAGTGAAGCGATATGGAATGAATAGCCATGCCAAACAGTGGATTTGGGAAAGGGTAAGATGGGGACCCACAGTCCCGTTTATATCAACGGGTCGTTGGTGGAAAGGGTCAAGAGCTTCAAATTCCTGGGCGTGCACATTTCCGAAGATCTCTCCTGGTCCCAGAACATTGATGCAATTATAAAGAAAGCACATCAGCGCCTCTACTTCCTGGGAAGATTACGGAGAGTCGGTATGTCAAGGAGGACTCTCTCTAACTTCTACAGGTGCACAGTAGAGAGCATGCTGACCGGTTGCATCGTGGCTTGGTTCGGCCACACACTCATCTCCCCGCTGCCTTCAGGTAGAAGGTACAGGAGCCTGAAATCTGCAACATCCGGGTTTAGGAACAGCTTCTTCCCTCTCAGCCATCAGACTACTAAACTCAACTCTATTGCACTTTATATGCTTATTTCTGTGTGTATATATACATTGAATGGTATATGGACACACTGATCTGTGCTGTATTTATTTATGCCTACAATATTCTGTTGTGCTGAAGCAAAGCAAGAATTTCATTGTCCTATCTGGGCCACATGACAATGAACTCTTGTGAATCTCTTGAAGCTTGAATCTTGGGTGCATATAGACACAAAATGCTGGAGTAACTGCAGATATCTGCAATTGGACGGATAAGTACCTGGAAAAGCCTTTTATTAACTGGGATTTCAAATCGTGATAATCCCTGTGACATAGGAATTCTGCTGATGGATTGGATAGTTTTTTTTCAGGTCCTGTTATTTCCTACTTAAAGGGATTTCTTAAGTTTTTCTATTCCATCCTGCCTTACAATATACTTAAAAAAGTACTTTTTTTTGTCTCCTTTACTACTTAGGTTTTCTTCTTAAGCAATTTGTGACTATAATTTTATGACAATAGTTGTCAAAATCTAAGGACTATATTTCATAATATAAAAATGTAACAAATGTACTCAATTATATAATTGAAGGAAATAATACTGTGATGCGTTACAGTATAGGCAATTTATAAATGCTTTTTTGTGGTATTCATTTATTCTCAAGTCTGTTTCCAAATGTTGGTTCATGAGATTGATCCCTGGGATGGCGGGACTGTCATATGAGGAAAGATTGAAAAGATTAGGTTTGTATTCACTGGAGTTTAGAAGGATGAGGGGATATCATATAGAAACATATAACATTATAAAAGGACTGGACAGGCTAGATGCAGGAAAAATGGTCCCAATGTTGGGTGAGTCCAGAACTAGGGGGCCACAGTCTTAGAATAAAGGGGAGGTCATTTAAGACTGAGGTGAGAAAAAACTTTTTCACCCAGAGAGTTGTGAATTTATGGAATTCCCTGCCACAGAGGGCAGTGGAGGCCAAGTCACTGGATGGATTTAAGAGAGAGTTAGATAGAGCTCTAGGTGCTAGTGGAGTCAAGGGATATGGGGAGAAGGCAGGCACGGGTTATTGATAGGGGACGATCAGCCATGATCACAATGAATGGTGGTGCTGGCTCGAAGGGCCAAATGGCCTCCTCCTGCACCTATTTTCTATGTTTCTATGTTTCTATTGGAACAGTAGTCTTGAAAATAATATAACAAAAAACAATGCCCTGTGACCCCTTGTCCTGGACTTCCCCAACATCGGGAACAATCTTCCTCCATTCTGAATAAGCCAAGTTTTTATTGTTCTATAAAAATGATGGCTCCTGGTGTGGTTTGATATGGCTGCTTTCCTGATAATGATCTACCAGTATTTAACTCAAAGGGGTATTGTTAATTTATGTCACGGACCACAAAATGCTTTGGATAAGACATTTTTTAATGTTTATACAGAGCAGATGATTACTTTCATTGAATTCAGGCAATACTGTTGTTAAGGATTTGGACACGCTAGAGGCAGGAAACATGTTCCCGATGTTGTGGGAGTCCAGAACCAGGGGGCACAGTTTAAGAATACGGAGTAAGCCATTTAGAACGGAGACGAGGAAACACTTTTTCTCACAGAGAATGGTGAGTCTGTGGAATTCTCTGCCCCAGAGGGTGGTGGAGGCAGGTTCTCTGGATGCTTTCAAGAGAGAGCTAGATTGGGCTCTTAAAAATAGCGGAGTCAGGGGATATGGGGAGAAGGCAGGAACAGGGTACTGATTGGGGATGATCAGCCATGATCACATTAAATGGCGGTGCTGGCTCGAAGGGCCGAATGGCCTTCTCCTGCACCTATTGTCTATTGTCAATTGTCTACCTTTCCCTAACACAACAATTTTCAATGCAAATCAAGGACCTGAGAAATAATTTATACTGAGGTTATATATGTAAATAGCACAAAATGCTGGAGTACTCAGCAGACCAGGAAGCATCTCTGGAGGGAATGGACAACGTTTCGGTTCGAGACCCTTCTTCAGACTAGTCTGGAGAAAGGGGGACTAGAGATGTACAGAGAGATAGAGCAAATTAATGAAAGATGTGCAAAAAAGTAACAATGATAAAGGAAACAGTCCATTGTTAGCGATGTGCTAGGTGAGAATGGGAGCCTGGTGTGACTTGGGTGGGGGAGGAATGGAGTGCTGGGGTTATTTGCAGTTAGAGAAATCATGATTGAGAAATCAGGACTGAGAAATCAGGGTTGTAAGCTGCCCAAGTGAAACATGAGATGCTGTACCTTATATACAAGGAATCCCATATGCAAATGTCTGCTTCATGCTTGGATAAATAAATTTCATTATAGAATAGGTTTTTTGATGCTTTTGTTTTGCATGTAAATACTGATGTAAAATAGAGATCATGTTACATCCAACATTAAGTAAGGCATGCACAGTGGTCCTGTTTACACTTGTATAATTTATATCGGAATGTTCATTTTATTGCAACTTTTATATCTACATTGGTTGTAAGTTGCAGGGGAAGGTAGGGTAGGAATTGTTGGTGAATTGGAGTTTGGTTACTGGATTGCATTCGAGAGCCTTCAAGGTAAGTTGGGGCAGGACTGTCTAATTTTCTTCCTCCTTTCATCTTCTTTCCCCAACTCCTCTTCTTTTCCTGGGCCTCAGCTTATAGTTGCTTTCTCTGCCTTTTTTACCTCGTGATGGTAATGTCGTGAAATAATCTGCTTTGGTAATGAAGATCACAGGAGAGATTCTCTGAAACAGTCCAGACAGTGAAGTGTGGATTCACCACATCAAAGAGCACTCTGTCAAATATCATGTGCCATACTAGTCATAGACTGATACAGTGTGGAAACAGGCCCTTTGGCCTAACTTGCCCAGACCGGCCTGCATGTCCCAGCTACACTAGTCCCACCTGCCCACCATTGGCCCAAACCCCATCAAACATGTCCAATCCATGTACCTGTCTAACTGTTTCTTAAATGTTAAATATTGCTTTCTTCGTATGTATCAGGTGTGCATGGGATGTGCACAGGAATCATTAACCATTTCATCAGTGGATACCCATCGCTGATTGCCATGATTTGGTTTGCCCTGGGGGCTCCAATGCACATTTGCGGGGTGCATGGTGTTGCAGTAAAACATCACAAACACTTACTGCAGGTTCTTTCAGCAGCGCAACAAATGTTTGATGTTAAATGGCAGGGTCGACACCAAATCAGCATGCTGTTTCCCTCACTATGTGCCATCCTGGATTGAAATATGTACCGTTCTATCATTCGTCATTTGTCATTTTGTGTCATTTTAACAATGAACGCTTTTTCCTGGAATACTTCAGTATTTTGATTGGAAGTGATTCTTTATTAATCTATTTTTTTGTGTCAATTTACTTTGTATTGAAATGTTAATGAGTATAAAATACATAATAATTGAAGCTTCATGTATAAACAATGTACATTGGATAAGTGGGAAATTTTATCTATTCTGTAGTTTATTCATGTATTTTCTGTGTGGCGAATCTCCTCATAAGGTCATAAGGGATAGGAGTAGAATTAGGCCATTCGGCCCATCAAGTGCAATCCACCATTCAATCATGGCTGATCTATCTCTCCCTCCTAACCCCATTCTCCTGCCTTCTCCCCATAACCTCCGACACCTGTACTAATCAAGAATCTATCTCTGCCTTAAAAATATTTAACAGCCTTCTGTGGCAAAAAAATCCACAGATTTACTACAGTCTGACTAAAGAGAATCCTTCTCATTTCCTTCCCAAAAGAATGTCCTTTAACTCTGAGACTATGTCCTCTAGCCCTAGACTCTCCCACTAGTGGAAACATCCTCTCCACATCCACGCTATCCAAGCCTTTCACTTTTCTGTATGTTTCAATGAGGTCCCCCCTCATTCTTCTAAACTCCAGCGAGTTGGTCAGCCCACTCATTCCTGGGATCATTCTTGTAAACCTCCTCAGCCCAGCAAATCCTTCCTCAGATATGCTGCCCAAAATTGCTCACAATATTCCAAATGTGGTCTTACCAGTGCCTTATCGAACCTCAACATTACATCCCAGTTTTTGTATACAAGCCCTCTGGAAATAAATGCATATTTCATCCATTGTTTTCTTTAGTTCAAAATGTTTTTGTTCAAATATTGAGTCTAGGTTCTGTGGAGAATCTAATGCTCGCTTCATCAAATTCTCCTTCGTTGCCACAAAATATTAAAAATGAGGATAGCTACTTTGTATTTATGGGAAGCAGACAGGAGATAAAGGAAGATATTGTAACGTGCAAGTTTAAAACTGACAGAAGGAAGATAGAAATTGACTTTTATAACAATAGAAAGAAGTCCAGACAATGCTTGACAATTTGATGTTGTGAATATTCCTGAATATTGTGAATAGGAATATACCTATTACTGTTGCTGTTGCTAACCAGACGCTCTTCTAACTTCAGCATGCATTCATTTTCTGTGTTTCCAGAATCACAGTCTAAGGAACCAACAGTAATCCGGCGCATTTCCCTAGCTTCCTCCATCAGTGCTTCAGGAAGTAAAGGTACATTGTCATTGCAATTATATTCTGCTATTCCCAGATTTTGATCCAGTTAAAATGACTTCAAAACGCCAGTATATTTCTTGATTTTGACATAATTAGCTTTACAGAGGATGTTAAATCTTAAGGTACACAGTTTGTAGTGTATGTCGGTCAGAAGTCTGCCCCCTGCGATGGAGCTAGTGAGGTCAAGGAATGGTAGGGAAGTGTCGGAAATGGTCCAGGTGTATTGGAGTGCCGGATGGAAGTTGGTGGTGAAGTGGATGGTCAGTCAGTTGTGTGTGGGTGCAGGAGGTGGCCCCAAAGCAGTCGTCAATGTAGCGGAGGTAGAGGTCGGGGATGGGGCCCTGGTACGTATTGAGCAAGGATTATTCAACGTACCCGACAAAGAGGCAGGCGTAGCTGGGGCCCATGCGTGTGCCCATAGCTACGCCTTGTGTTTGGAGGAAATGGGAGGAGTCAATTGTGTGCTTTTTTATATATATATAGCAAATAATGTGCTTTTATATATCTTAATCTGCCTTGTCAACAAATGTATAAGCAAATGTAAGACATTGAGCAGAACACAAGTTTTGACTACATCTAAATCTTGTTCTTGCCATTGAAGTTCAACTGCCGGAAAAATATGCCGCAATGTTTATTATCTGAGACACTGGATGAGTAGCTGTTACTAATAAGACATTTAGTTTAGTTTAGATTAGAAATACAGCATGGATACAGGCTCTGGCCCACCCAGTCTACGCTGACCATTGAACCACACGTTTTCAAGAATTCTATGTTATCCTGCTTTCTCATCCACTTCCTACACACTAGGGCAACTTCATAATCATACTTTATTAGCCAAGGAATTTGATTTGCCATACAGTCATGCCAATAAAAAGCAACAAAACACACAAAATAAATTGTAACATAAACATCCACCACAATGACTCCTCCACATTCCTCACTGTGATGGAAGGTAAAAAAAAAAAGTTCAATCTCTTCCCTTCTTTATTCTTTATTGGTCGGGGGCACTCGACCTGAACGTTGTCAAGACGATCCTGGGTCCCGTAGCCGTCGGTCCTCCACATCGGGGCGATCAAGCTCCCGCATCTGGGGGATCTCACCTCCCCGTGCTGGCCGATTTGACCCCGGGTCGGGGCTGGTCGAACCTTCTGCGATTTTGGAGCTTCCCGACATCTGTCTCCACCTGAGACTGCGAGCTCCTCGATGGTGAAATCCGCAGGCCGCGGTTGGAGCGTCGATCCCAGGCAAGGGATCACAGGCTCCATGATGTTAGGCTGCAGAACGACTGGAGTTACAATCCGTAAAACGATCGCATCTCCGGCAAGGTAAGGGATTGAAAAAATGTTTCCCCCGACCCCCACTCCCTCCCCCACATAAAACAAACCAGAGAACATGAACACAAACTCTAAAAACACACTAAAAATAACCAAAAGGACGAATAGACAGACAGACTGTTGGCGAGGCTGCCATTGCTGATGGCGCCACCCGGTGGATTTACAAAAGCCAAGTAAGCGTCAAGAGTGTTTTATTGTCATATGTTCCAGATAGAACAATGAAATCCTTACTTGCTGCAGCACAACCGAATATGTAAACTTAGTACTGTAAACCATATGATAAAAGAGAGAGAAAGGAAAAGTTCAGTGTGTATACTGTATATACACATGCTCACAAGTACACACACACACACACAAACATCTATGTATGTGTATATATATATACATGTTTCCATGCTTATCAAGAATCTAGCTACCACTGCCATAGAAATCTTCTAATATTCAAATTCCCACACCTTTCGAGGAAGTGATTTTGAAACTTTTATGACCCTCTGAAAATTTGCCTCGGTGGTGAGTTTCAGTAAAATTTGAAAAGATGCAAAAATATAAAACAGGACGTTGAAATGAAAACAATTAAAATGAAAGCTCTTCCTTGATCCTGCAGCTCTTTCTGGTCAGTCTGTGGGAGTTAGGTGAATGGGTGGAAGTTACACCTGCTACATGCAATCTCCATGCAACAACGTGTTGCATTGGCAAATGTCCGACCCAACCCATTCTGGAAGTCAAAGGCACCCACTTAAAACAAGAATGAGGTAGCTTAAATATGATCACCTCAAGTATTTTAGGATTCTGATGCTACATACAGCACATTTGGGTTCAGGTTTTTGGTATGTTCCTGATCATTAGTTGTTAAGTGTGGGCAGTCTAATTTCTTTAGCATTGCAGGGCCAGGGTACATGGAAACACTTTCCCTCAATAGAGCAGTCACACTGGTTTATATTTGGACCTCTCACGTAGACATAAAATGCTGGAATAACTCAGCAGAACTGGCAACCTATCTTTGGATAGAAGGAATTGGAATTGTATTGTAATTAATTTATTCACCAAGTATGTAAAAACATACAAGGAATTTGATTTGCCATAGCCATACCAAAAAAGCAACAAGACACACAACTACATAAAAGCTAACATAAACATCCACTACAGCGGCTCCCACACATTCCCCACTGTGATGGAAGGCAATAAAGTCTTATCTTCTTTCCTCCTTATTCTGCCATGGACGGGGCAGTTGAACCATCCGTGCGATCGAAGCTCCTGCACCAGGCGATCGAAGCTCACGCGTTGGGGCAATCGAAGCGCCCGCGATCGGGGCGGTCGAACCCCCTGCGGTTTGGAGCTCCCAAATCAGTCCCTAACCAAGGGACCACAAGCTTCACGATGTTAAGTCCGCAGGCTCCAGCGGTCGGAGCTCCCGATGTCAATGCACAACAAGAGGCCGCCAGCTCCATGATATTAGGCCGCAGTGCGGACTGAGAAACGATAAGGAAAAAGTCGTATCTCCGTCGAGGAAAGGGATAAAAAAGTTTCCCCCAACCCCCACATAATACAAAACTAAAGATACACTAAAACATACATTTAACAACAGACTTAAAACAACAAAGGACGAGACAGACTGTTGTCACAACCCGGAATGGGTGACGTTTCGGGTCGAGACCCTTCTTCAGACTTTGCCTGAATTGTTTGAGTTTGAAGAAGAGATTCGACCCGAAACGTCACCCATTCCTTCTCTCCAGAGATGCTGCCTGTCCTTCTGAGTTACTCCAACATTTTGTGTTTATCTTTGGTGTAAACCAGCATCTGCAGTCCCTTCCTACACATTTGGACACCTTGCACTTGTCTCTCTGATATTGTCAGTAGCCCATTGTCACAACCCATCCATATTTTGGATGGTGCGCTAGACTCTGTTTATAATGAATCTTGAATTGTGAAATCAACATTGTAGATGACTGTACCTGTTGTGTAACCAATTTCTTGGCTCTGCCTGGAGCAATAGAAACTATGACAGAGATTTGCAATTTGATGAGTTACAGTGTATTCTTCAAACAATAAAAGAAAGACAGAATTGAATTGGAAAATGTGTGGGAACAATTGCATGTTTTGTTAGAAAATAGAATGGTATAGAGCAGGGGCAGGCCCTTCAGTCCACAATGTTTGTGCCGTATATGATTCCATGTTAAACTGATCTCATCTCCCTGTACATGATTCATATCCCTCTATTCCCTGTACGTCCATGTGTAATATAAACACCTCTTAAACGCTACCATTGTATCTGCCTCCACCACCACCCCAGGCAATGTGTTCCAGACCCCCCACTGCTGACGATTTTCACAATGGACATGATCCATTGTCCTCAGCTCTACCATGAACTCATTCTCCACAGCGTGCCCATATTAAGTTGAACGGATGATCAGAATAGTACATCAATTCAAAAGACTCTTAGCTGTAGCACATAATGTTGGGCCTACTTTTACAGCTGCAATTCTCAGCCAGATTACCTGAGGAGAGGCAACAATTCCTACCAGTCAACCTTGGTTGAAACAACTTCATTAAGGAATAAGCTTCAAACACACTGCACTGACGTTTGATCAAATATCTTTCCTCATTCTAGATCATAAACATTGCTGATTTATTGGTTTTAAGGAATAAATAAAAATTGAATAGATAATGGAGTGATTATTTAGGCTGTTTTTAATATATTTCCATGTCTCTGCTACAGGATCACTTTATGGCCCAGATGTTAAAGCTAAAAGATATGAAATAAAGAGTGACCCAACTCCTCTGGGGTTTGAAGGTACAGCTGCATTTGATGTGGAAACTTGCATGCTACTGCACCACAGTGCTCATGTTCTCATTTTGAATGACGGCCTCCATTTTGTTTTGTGTTGTGGCTGTACAAAATGTGACTGTTGCATGTTGTACTGTGTGTCCAGGTGTTTGTGATCAAGTTTCTTGCGATTGTCTCCCTTGGCTGTTTGTGATTTGGGTGGTTTAATTAGCCAAATTTGTATTATTTGAGATTTATTTACCGTAGCCAATTCCACCTTAATCACACTACCAACAGCAAAGTCCACTTTGAAAAGCAAGGTGAAATAGTTTGACACGTTTTTCAAATTCTTAAAATGTTTGTAGTTTCTCACTCATAATTTCTTCACTGGCTCATCTCCAGTTGGTTCAGAATGCTGCTGCTCGCCTTTTAACAGGGACTCGAAAGAGGGAGCACATATCGCCAATTCTGGCCTCCCTACACTGGCTCCCGGTGCACTTTCGGGTTCATTTTAAGTTACTGTTATTTGTTTTTAAATCTCTGAATGGGCTCGCCCCGCGTTACCTCTCTGAGCTGCTCCACCCATACGCTCCTGCCCGGTCCCTCAGGTCAGCTGGTCAGCTGCTCCTGGAGGTACCGAGGTCTAGTCGGAGGCTCAGAGGGGATAGAGCCTTCTCTGTTGCTGCTCCGGCACTCTGGAACACCCTGCCGTTGCACATCAGACAGGCCCCCTCACTGTCCATCTTCAAATCCATTGTTAAAACGCATTTGTACTCCCTGGCTTTTGACCATGCCTGAGGCTTTGCTTCTGTTTGTGGTGTTTTTGATGTTTCTTTATTTTACATGTCTTTTCCTACTATTTCTTTTGATTGTTATTTTTGGTGTGTGTTAACTTTTTTGTCAATGATTAGTGATGTACAGCACTTTGTTGCAGCTATGTTTGTTTTTAAAGTGCTCTATAAATAAAATTATTATTATTATTATTATAATTTGCCTCGTAATGAATCATGCATTTGGATGAATAACCACTTAATACGTTTATTCAGTAAAACATTTATATGCAGTTCATAAAGACACATGCAAGGCTTATGCCCCAGTTTTTGGTAAATGATGAGAGAAATATAGTCTCTGCAAAATATGCATAATTATGAAGTTGCTCTGTAGTCGACTCTAGTTAGTCTGAACCATACAGTTGGCCCTCACAGTTAAAAGTATACAATTTTATCTACCTTCCACCGCAATCCACTTTCATCTATGAATAAGCCAGTTCTGAATCCGTACATCCAAGCCATTGATAATCCCATACATTTTAATCTTCTGGATCAGCCTGCCATAAAGGGCCTTATCAAAAGCCTTGCTAAAATCCTTGTATACAACACCCACCGGCCTACCTTTATCACTCCTTCATCACCTCCTCTAAAAAACGCAATCAAGTTACTGAGTCACAACATGCTGTGTACAAAACCATGCTGGGTACCCCTAATTAGCCCACTCTGTTCCACATAGGAGTACATCCTCTCTCAAATTCTCTCCAATAGTTTCCCTACCACTGATGTGAGGCCCACCGGCCGAGAGTTCCCTGGATTCTCTCTACTTCCTTTCTTAAACAAAGGAACAGCATCGGCCACTCTCCACAGTCCTCCGGAACCTCGTCTGTGGGCTAGAGAAGAAACAAAAATCCGTGTCAAGGCCACCACAATCTCCTCGCTTGCCTCCCCTGGGATAGATCCCATCAGACCCTGGGGACTGATCCACCTTAATGTTCTTCAAGAGCCTCAGCACCTCCTCCTCCTCCTCCTCGATCTCAAACTGCCCGAGCATATTTGTATTGATCTTGCAGCCACCAAGTCATTCTCCTCAGTGAATACAGATGCAAAGAACTTGTTTAGCACCTTCTCTACATCCTCTGACTCCAAGCACAGATTCCCTCCTTTGTCTTTGAGCGACCCTACCTTCTCCCTCATCACCCACTTATTTGTAACATATTATGATGGTGCTCTTGTCCTTGGATGCTGCTCTGAACCCTTCAATTGGCTGAAAATCCAGGCAAGGCCAATCCCCAGCTTTATTTGTCGCAGCAAGATCCAATTAACTGCTGTTGGTTGGCCACTTGAACCTTGTCAACATATTCCCTGTAAAACCCAGGAATTCTAGACTGACTGGGAGAAGAGTGAGGAAGGAGGAAGAGAGTGAGGACGAAGAGTGTCAAAGTAGACACCGACCTGCTAGCTGTTCCCCTGTCGCAGGCTTGTGGAACACCGAGTCACCATCTAGTCAAGACTGGACTGCTGGAAAGTAAGCCCTAGACAGCCAGCACCTCCACCTGAAGCTAACACCGAGTGTCCGGGGCAGGCCTGAGATGCCAGAACCTCTTCATACCTCCAGACAACGTGTAACTGTGCTCACAGACACAGAGGCAAAGACTGGCTCTTTGCCACTTTCATTTCACAATCCTGAGACTGCCAACATTGCCTCTTCTGCCTGGACAACCCAAGCCAAATCTGAGCTGCCAGGAAGAAACCTGTACCATCAGCATCTCCTCCTGAAGCAAGGGTGAGCTTCAGGAAGAAACATGAGATTGCCACGCCTCCTCCTTTGAAGACCAGGATTGAGCTCACCAACGTCATTGCACATACACTCTGAAGGCAAGACCACATATGTGGTCCTGGACATTCTTACCACTATAAATAGAATAAAGCATGCAAGTTTATCCTCCTGCCAGTCACCATGTGGTCACTGCCACTACAGCTCTTGGCATTTCCCCCAATGTGACTCGACAATGACATTTCATTGCGGCCTTTGGCCCTTCTAATCACCCGCTTGAGTTATTTCCTATTTGCTTTATATTCCTCATAAGCCCCGTCCGATGCCACCTTCTTAAAGCTGACCTACACTTCCTTTTCTTCCTGATCAAGTTTCAACGCATTTGGCCTTTCGCTGTTCCCTTGTGTTGCCGCCCTTCTCCATCCTCTTTACTAGAACTTGCTAATCCTGTATATTTCGATCAGCTGGCCTTGAAATGACACCCACATGTCATCTGTGGACGCCCATTTACCGCAGTTCCCAATCTGCCCTCCTTGACCTACAAATATCATTGTAATTAGCCTTGCCCTAATTAAGTACCTTACCCTAAGGGCCAGACCTGTCCCTATTCAAAACAACCTTAAAATTTATGAACCTTCACTCCATTGATGCTGCCTCGCCCGCTGAGTTTCTCCAGCACCTTTGTCTACTTATAACTTATATACTTAAAACTTATGGAGTTGTGATCACTGTCTCACCAACACCAGTCACCTGGCCAGGCTCATTTCTCAAAGAGGTCCAAAATAATCCCTCCTTGAGTCAGACTATCCACTTATTGTTTAAGGAGACTTTCTTGGATACAAACAAATTCTGCCCCGTCTTCTTGCCCTGAGTAAGTCCCAGTCAATATTGGGGATGTTAAAGTCACCCACTACAACAACTCTATTGTTCTAGTATTTTTCTGTAACCTGTCTTCATATCTGATCCCTTATCTCCCGCTGGCTATTGGGTGGCCTATAATAGAATCCCATTGGAGTAAGTGATCCTTGCTTATTTTTGAGCTTGACCTATAATGTGTCAGTAGACATGCCCTCCAGTATGTCCTCTCTGAGTATCGCCATGACACTCTCCCTGATCAGTAAAGCTCCACCTCTTTCACTTGAGTGTTGTAAGTGGATTATCATCATGAAAATAGGAGCCAATGACTCGTTTACATTATGATTTATAATACATTACTGCAGACTCCACGTAGATTTAGTTTTATAGTTTTATTTTTCCAACAAGAATGATTTCATGAGCTCCTTTGAACCGACATTTTAGTTCTTGCAAACTACAGATGCAGAGAAGTTATAAAATCTACTCCTCGTATTCTATTGGTTGACATATTCAAGAAACAGAAATACATAAAATGTATTGGCTTTAAACGTTAAGTACAATTCCATTCTGATATCTATGATCTGCTAAACTACATTCTCAAGTATTATAAAGTGATTTTCAGGACATGTAATAAATATGGTTTTCTGAATTGCTGGAGTGTATTCAACAATTAGCAGCTAATATCAAATTGTAAAATATGTATGTACTTTTTGAAACCTAAGCAGCTTTTAAAGGTGTGTAAAATTGGTTAACCACCATAGAATGCGTTGAATAAAATGTCAATTAATAATGTAACAGACATGCCTCATTATGCCAGTTTACCTATCACTGATGCTTTTACAGTAATCCATGATAAACAAAAGCCTTATAGCCTTAAATCTGCTCCTATTGCAGAGGCATTGTCCGATCCTTTCCTGAATACAACCAAACGTCACAGCACCACCAGCTACGTAACAAGATCTGCTTCCCAGACAGGTAAAGCAGGCCCAGAGCATAGCTGTCTGATTAGTCATTATTTTTCTAAATACCGCAACTGTTCATGTGGATCTGTTTCTGAAACTCATTATTTATTTTTCCTTGTGTAAAAAAGAACTGCAGATGCTAGTTTAAATCGAAGGTAGACACAAAATGCTGGAGTAACTCAGCGGGTCAGGCAGCATCTCTGGAGAGAAGGAATGGGTGACGTTTCGGGTCGAGACCCTTCTTCAGATTAATTTATTTTCCTTTTTTATTTTAAGCTTTGATTGTATACACTTACAAATGCACTAATGTTATAGGAATGAATATTATAGGAATAGTGCTGCTTGAATAACGGATGCACTGTAGTTTGCTAAAATGGAAAACAATGGTCACCACCTCCTTTCTCCACCGATGCAGTCAGTCTCAAAATGGCATGCGTTTGATGGACAAGGAAATGCCATGCCCTGCAGTTGGATATTTCCTGTCATTGGTGGCAATGCCTCCAGGCTTGAGCATGTCTTTCTACTCTTTATTTTGGCCATCTTATGAGTGTTGACCAAGAGAGACAAGAAGATGAGAATCTGTCAAGAAAGACTGTTTTCAATGTATTCCGATGCAGCCTATCCATTAGACTATTATTCAAGGGAAAAGCTCAACGCTGTTGGATACAACTTCATGGAAACATTGGCATTGGGTTGTTGGTCCTCTCGTTCAATGTTTCATTTAATAAACCTATCCCATCCATCAACATCACCAAGACAAAGGACTTCCACCAACGCCCTCCAGGCCAGCTGGCCAGATGGGTGGCTTTGGACTCAATGGAGCACGTTCCATATCTTGACACTTCTCTCAACTGACAGCCATCAATGACGAAGTCCAGCGTTCAGTCAACCAGTGCTACTATATACAAGTTGCAATAATTTGTCTTCAAAAACTGCGACCTATGTTAGTCAACAAAGGTTGCGGTGCATAGGGCTGTTGCATCAACTACCCTACTCAAATGCAGTGCCAACTGTGCTTGTGATAACCAGTGAATCTTAACCTGGGGCTATGAAGCCCACCAGTAAAGTGACGTCTACACCAAACACACCCACTATACGTGGATAGGGAGCCGCTGTGGGAATGGTGTACTTCTGTGATGTCAAGAGGAACTTCAGGGTTTCTTAACCTCACAAAGGGAGACAATTGTTGACATTACTAGATATGTTAAAATTGGATCTTTGCTAAGCCACTGGTTTAACCACTTCATGGTGTGAATCTACAGGAGTAGCATGTACCACATGTGCCCCATCAAGTGCACACCAAATAATTATTGTGGGGTTCCACATCAGGCCTGGGTCACAAATCTAAATAGTGAATGATCTCCCCCAGTTGTTTCAGATAGGGCACTGGGCCACCTATTTTGAGATGTGTTTGAAAATTGAGGTTGCAAGGGTACAGGATATGTTTTTTTGTTCTTGCCTTTGTGCTTTGCAGTGTAAATAAGACACATTTAATTTGTGCAAAACTTTTCTTGTAAACCACAAGGCCCATGAATAACAGGACATCAACCTAAGATGTCTACTCCAGTTTATTCACCACTCTTAGTAATCTCTCTAGATGTTCTGTAGAAAGCATCCTATCGATGCATCACAGCTTGGTTTGGCAACTTCCCTGACCAAGACCGCAAAATAAATTGTCAAGAGTTGCGAATACAGCTGTAGTCCATCACGCTGAGCAGGAGAATGGGGTTGAGAGGGAAAGATAGATCAGCAATGATTGAAAGATGGAGTAGACTCAATGGGCTGAATGGCCTAATTCTGCTTCTATGTCTTATGAATTTCTGAAAGCAGCCTTCCCCAACCCCCCACCCAATTGACTCCATCTACCCCACACTGCCTCAGAGAAAATAGCAAATATAATGAACTCTTTTCACTCTGGTCACTCATTTCCTCTTCTCTACTCTCTCGTCAGATGGTCAGATTATCAGATAAACTTGGGTGTGATCCTAATCTCCCAGCCTATCTCATTGCAAACCTATCTGCACTTCTGTAACTGTTACACTATAATGCTGCAACATTATATTCTGCACTCTAGCATGTTTCTCTTTGCATTCTCTGTTGTGCTTGTGTACAGCTTGAATGTACTCATGCATAGTATGATTTAACTGGATAGCATGCAGACAATGTTTTCCACTGTATCTAGGTGCACATGACAATAATAACCCAATGCCAAGATACTTGCAGAGCCTGACCTGAGTATTTTTATCTTTATATTTACTTCTTCTAACATGTAACCAGCGTCTGAAAAGATTGTGGCAGCCATGTGTTGCTGTCTGGTGTATCATCGATACAACTGTTGAACATTAACATACTTTAATTTATATGGAATTAATGGTATGGGCCAAATGGACATTGTGTCTGTTGGTTGCACTTGTACTCTAATCTCTACCTGGCTTCAGGTATATTCTCCAACCAATTTCTGACAATATTTAAAGTGAGTTGTTTCAATGCACTGAAGAAGGGTTTCAGCCCGAAAACGTTGCCTATTTCCTTCGCTCCATAGATGCTGCTGCACCCGCTGAGTTTCTCCAGCATTTTTGTGTGCCTTGTTTAAATGCACTGACTGCTGCAGAGTAGACTGATAACATCTGATGACCATTCGCAGGATACCTTAAAACTGCTTCCGTGGAGGGCATTTCAAAGAATATACCACACATTAATACTAAATGTTTTATCAGCAGACGTGATAAAAGCAGCAAAGTGTTAATGGTTTCACTATGCCTTATATGAAGTATGTTTTGCTGAATGTTTTGCTACTATGAATTCCTACTTTGGACAGAATAAGCTTCACATCGAGTTGTTGTGCCATGAAATATTTTCATTTTCAGCGGTTTATCTCTCGGATATCATCGTGCAGCCTATTTCATCAAATGGAAGCAATTTAATTTCATGGCATTCATTGCAAGCCGTATATTGATAAATAGGTCTCTATTATTATCATCATTATTAAACATTATTTCAGGCTCAAGGTCCAGACAAGGGACGGTATCTAAATTAAAATCAAATTACAGTGCATGTTGATTGTTAAACATTTCAGTTCTCGTGTTTTGGTCATATTTGGTTGTTACTACCTTGCTCCCACAAGCAATTTGCAGAACTCACTTGACATAACATTATATGCCAAGACATTCGACCACATAGCAAACCTTGCTTCAGACTCCACGTTGGAACTTTAAACCTAGCTTCAACATGAACAAGTTGGACACTGCCATAATGCTGATTGCTATAAATTGCATGAAATCGGTATTCAAAATAATGATTTGCTGCTTATTAGGGAGCCTTGCAATGGAACAGGATTATAAACATAACAGCATGGTGGCACAAAGGTGGATTTGCTGCCTCACAGAGCCATAGACCCGGGTTCGATCCTGACTACGGGTGCTTGTCTGTGCCGAGCTTGTACGTTCTCCCGTGACCGCGTGGTTTTCTCCGGGATCTCCGCTTTCCTCCCACACTCCAAAGATGTACAGGTTTGTAGGTGAATTGGCTTGGTATAATTGTAAATTGTCCCTAGTGTGTGTAGATAGTGTTAATGTGCGGGGATCAATGGTCGGCATCCACTCAGCGGGAAGAAGGTTCTATTTCCACACTCTATCTCTGAACTAAACAAAACAATGTGCATTTTGCACCACTAGGGGCGTTGCACTGGCAGCAGCCTCTACCTACAGCCTGTCTGTTATTTCAATCTTTTTTATTATTTTTAGTTAGTCTAAAGTGTTGTGTTGGGGGAAACTTTAACTTTTCTATGTGGGGGAGGGGGGCAGGGTAAGGGGGGAAACCGTTTCCCAGTCTCTTCCAGGCGGGGACGCGACTATTTCTCCGAGTCGCGTCCTCGCCCCCCACCTCGCGGCCTACCAGCTGGATCGGAGCGGCCTTTCCTGCCGGGGACCGGGAACCGGACCAGGGCTGCTACAGCGGCGGCGCAGCGCTGGAGTCACCGCGGAGCGGGCAATGCCCACCTGGGTCGCCGTTTGGAGCTCCGGAGCATTGGGCCGTTGCTCCAACATCGTGGAGCTCTGGTGCGGAGAGCTTCCAACGCGGGCGGCGCTGAACGGCATCGTGGAGTCCTGGGGCGCCTTGCAGAGGGCCGCCAGCAGCAGTCTCCACCCGGCGCGGCCTACGGACATTGGAAGCCGCAGACTCCGGTAGGAGGGGGCCGACTCTGTGTCCACGCCGCTGAGGACGTCCCGCAGCCCCGACGTCGGACTTTTAACACCCCGGCGAGCGGTCCTGGACATCGGGCCGCCCGTAGCGGCAACTGCGGAGGGCACGGGGAGGCCCTGACCACGGGGAATAATGGAGGAAGAGACTGACTTTGGTGCCTTCCCACACAGTGGGAAACTTTGATTCTGCTGTGTGGGGATGTTTTATGTCAAACCCTATAGTGTGTTGTGTCCTGTTGATTTTTATTGTATGGCTGTATGGAAATTCATTTCACTGTGCCATCAGGCACACGTGACAATTAAATCTATCTTGTATCTTGTATTAATGTGACATCTTTCATATTGTAATATAACACAGGCATTTTACAAGAGGATTATCTTCAAAATTAGTAACCAAGGAGATGTTAGGATAGGAGACCAAAATCTTTGTCAAACATTAAACCTATATAGGTGTGGCAGCAGAGTGTTAAATTACTAATTTGGAATTAAAATGCCTGGACTATTTAACCAGAGACTGGAGTTTAAAATCCCCACCATAGCAACTGGAGATTTTAATACAAGTAATTGAATAAATCTAAAATAAAATCCTAGCATTAGTAATGGTGATAATGAAAATTACCAGTCATTCACTAAATGTCTTTCCAGGTAGAAAATATGGTATTCCCAAAAGTCTGTGACTCCTAATCAACTTAACTCTTAACAGCAACTCTGAAACATTCTCGCAAGCCATGCTGATTAGGATATGCGTGGGAAGGAACTGCAGATGCTGGTTTAAACCGAAGATAGACACAAAAAGCTGGAGTAACTCAGCGGGACAGGCAGCATCTCTGGAGGGAAGGAATATGTGACATTTCTGGTCAAGACCCTTCCTCAGACTGAAGAAGAGTCTCTACCCGAAACGTCATATTGTAGCGGCACCTAGTGGTAGCTTGGGGCATCACGAACCCTTGCTATTGGCTGGCGCAGTCACGTGATCGCGGGTGTGTTTTTGCAGGGCGCTTAGTCAAGAGACGGCCACCCGGTTTCTGCCCTACCTGCAGCATCCTCCAACAATCGGTAAGTATGAGGGCATCAAGGCACTGCTGCTCCGCACCTTTGGGCTCAGCCGCCGCGATCGCGCCGCCCGCCTGCTCCACATGGACGGCCTCGGCGATCGGAAGCCGTCCGCGCTCATGATGGACGACCACCAACCCTGCCTGCTGTTCAAGCAGGCCTTCCTGGAGCAGATGCCCGATGACATCCGCCTGCCCCTCGCTGGGTCGGGCTTCGCCGACCCCCTGCAGTTAGCTGAGCGGTCCGACGAATTATGGCTCGCCAAGCAGCAGGACCACCAACGGTGGGGTGCCGAGGCCCGCCGATGCTGCAGGCCCTGCTCGTTTGCGGGAAATGCCTCAGCCGATCGTCAGTAGATGCTATCGCGATTGGCCAGAATCATCGCCTCTACATTCGGGACGGCTGTTCCGGACTTTGTTTCCTCGTGGACTCTGTGGCCACCGTGAGCATCCTCCCCCCGACTGGACTGGACACCCGTGCCAGTAAGTGAAGTCCCGTCCTGACCGCTATCAACAGTAGCACCATCCACACGTACAGCACGAGGACTCTTTCCCTCTTTCCCTCATTTTCATCTCCCGCCCGACGTGGCCCAACCGTTGCTGGGCGCCGATTTCCTCCAGGCATTTTCACCACTGGTGGACGTGTGGGGCAGGTGCCTCATTCCACCGTTGTGCCCCAGGCCCGTGACCCTGCGGCCCGCAGAACCTCCCAGCCCGCAGCTGAGCTCGGTGGCCAATGGAGATGCCCTTATGCCTCCCAGCTCGCTGAGTTCCTGGCGTTTCTCACTCCCGTTTTTGTGCGACCGCCCTTAAGCAAGGGGTGGTGCACCATATTCCTACACGCGGGCCCCCCACTGCATGCAAGAGCACACAGGCTCCCGCCTGACAAGCTGCGATTGCTATGGAGGAGTTCCGCCAGATGGAGTATATGGGTATCGTGTGGCGCTCTGATACCCCGTGGCTGCGTTCAATGGTGCGAAGGAGGCATTGGCCAAAGCCACCCTACTGGTATACCCGAGGGCGGCTGCCTCGGCTGCCCTCATAGTGGACACCTCTGATACGGCTGTCGGAGGGGTGCTCGAACAGCTCGTCGATGGCCGCTGGTCTTTTTTAGCCGTCATCTGCGACCCGCGGAGCGCAGCTACAGCGCCTTCGACCGGGAGCTCCTCGCCCTGTACCTTGTCGTACGGCATTTTCGGTATTTTCTGCAGGGCAGGCCTTTCACGGCCTTCACGAATCACAAGCCCCTGACGTTTGCTTTGGCCAAGATGTCCGACCCCTGGTCTGCCCGGCAGCAGCGGCACCTGGCGTTCGTGTCCGAATTCAGCATGGACATTCAGCATGTGGCTGGCAAGCTCAACCTGGCTGCTGATGCTCTGTCTCACCCTGCCCTCCCGGCTGTGGTGGCCGTGGACCCCGACGTGGTTTAAGCGGGGCTCGCCGAAGCACAACACGCATGTGGCCAGATGGACAGTTACAGGACGGCCGCCTCTGGGTTGAGGTTGGCGACGTCCCTTTCAGCTCCGCAAGGGTGTCAGCCCTCCGTGATGTATCCACCGGGAGACCACGCTCTACTGTTCCCGTGGGTGGGCGGCGCCGGGTTTTCAACGCCATCCATTGCCAGGCCCATCCTTCCATCTGGGCGACTGGTGGTGGAAAAATTTGTCTGGCAAGGCCTCCATAAGCAGGTTGTGGCTTGGGACAGAGCCTGCATCCCCTGCCAGGTCCAGCGACATGTGCGGCACAGTACAAGATTTTGTGGTTCCCTCTGGTCGTTTCAGGCACATCCACGTAGATTTGTTGGGTCCACTGCCGCCATCTCACGGTGCCATGCATCTACTCACCATCGTGGATCTGGGGGGGTGGGGGTTGGGTCCTGTAGCGACACCTAGTGGTAGCTCTGGGCATAACAAACCCTCGCTATTGGCTGGCGCGGTCACGTGATCGCGGGAGTGTTTTCGCGGGTTTTCGTATAGCATTCAAGGTCCACCCTGTTAGAAGGAGCTTCGTATTTTTGGCTGTTCTAAATGCTGTTGAGTAAATCACTTTATAATCGTTTAAAATAAAGAATCTTACTTTACTCATTCAACTCGACTCGCCAAAGTATATTCCTTCTCTCCAGAGATGCTGCCGGTCCTGCTGAGTTACTCCAGCTTTATGTGTCTATCTTCTGATTAGGACGGGGATTAATTGTTGGCCCAGCTCATGGTACCAGTATCCTATTCATGAGTACATGAGGCAAAACTTGACATCCATCGAAGGAGAGGAGAGAGAGAGAGAAATGTGTGATCTGACTGTGCCTGAAATGACAAGTTGGTAAAAGAGTATTTACATTAAAGATGTTCCAAGCAAGTCATTATTGACTAACAGGACGTTTGGATATGTTTTTGTAATTTTAGGTTGGCCATATAAACCAATCCCATCATTAGACACTTCGGAGGATTTTGAAACTATTCCTTCAAGTATGGATGAGCTTTCAAACTCCTCAGACATGGATGAAGAAATATCGAATAAAACGGTAAGAATATTTCTATTTCAACGGGCGGCAAGGTTGGATAATCTCCCTATTGTGACATTTTACAGAAAATGTCATTGTTTATGACTTGTTCTTGAATGATACTTGTTAGCAGTGAAGTAATCCACTTTTTTGAATAGGACAATGCACAAGGTCAAGGTCAACCTGAGATCCAATCTGAGAGCAATGCCTAAGGGAACATATGCACAATAACAATGGAGTTCATTCAACAATCAGGTCCAGGAATTCCACAGAGATTTCTAGTTGTGCGGTTATTTTGGCAAGAACCTGCGGCTGAACTAGATTGCCAACACTATTTGTAAATCAAACAATCTGCTGTTGCAAAGGCTATCCGTGCATTTTCTCATTTCCAGACTATGGATATAGAGAACATTGAAGCATAGGGACTCCTAGGAATATACAGTAGGAGGGAATTAATGGTTGGAGTCAGAGGACATAGGTGCGGTATTAAACAAGTACTTAGCATCTGTGTTCACTGAGGTGATAGTGAGATCAGTGTGGGGAATTATATTATGCTAAGGCAGGGGAAGGAAGTGGTGTTGGTGTCGTTGAAGCGATGAACCCCCAGGACCTGATGGAATCTATTCCAGTTTATCGAGAGGAAATCACAGGGGCCTTGAAGAACTTGGTATCTTCTCTAGCAACGGGTGAAGTCACGGAGCATTGGAGAGTAGCCAACATTTTTCCTCTGTTTAAGGGAATAGTTCAATAGGGCTTTATTTATCACATATACAACTGCACAGTATCATTCATTTTGTATACATTACAAATCCGTGCGCCGCCCTTTTTTGATGCCATTATTCAGTCCAGTCAGCCCACGTGCTCTATGTACTGGAGCAGATCCCGCAAACCAACATCCCTCTCCTCTCCTGGCCATCTTTGTATCACGGAGGTACCTCCTGCTGCATACCTAAAGGCGCTGGAGGCATTACCCCGGTTCACCCTTGTTCCTCTCGTTCGACTTCTCCAGCTCCCTTCCAGTTACGCCGACCAGCGAGCCTGCACGAGGGTTCCCGACGCCGCTGACCTACGCGCAGCAGAGGAAATCCAAACAAATTCTAGGCCAGTAATCCCCACGTGAGTGGTAGGGAAACTATTGGAGAGGATTCTGCAGGATAAGATGTACTAGCATCGGAAAGAGAGTGGGGTGATTTGGCACAGACAGCATAGCTCGGTCCGCAGCAGGTCATGTCTCACGAACTTGATTAAGATGTTTGAGAAGATGATGAAGGTGATGGATGAGGGTAGGAGAGTGGGTTTTGTCTATGTAGAGTTTTATACGGCATTTGAAATAGTCCCTTGAGAAGATAATGCATGGAATACATAGTGACTTGGTTGCATGGATTCAGAATAGCTTACTCATAGAATTATTCTGGCTGGAGGTCCATGACCAGTGCAGTTCTGAAAGGATCTGTGTTTGGACCTTTTTATTATCTATTGATCTATCGGTCTATCGCACTTTGTGTTTTACATTTACGATCAATTGATCAATAGATCGATCGATCGTAAATGTAAAACACAAAGTGCTGGCGGAACTCTGAGCGTCAGGCAGCACCTGTGGAGGGAATAGACAGGCAGCACTTATGATCCAGATCCTTCTTCAGACTGATTGTAATAAGGGGAGAAAGCTGGAAAAGAGAGGTGGGGGTGGAACAAAACCTACCAATTGATATATGTATACAGGTGAGGGGGGTTTGATTGGTAGAGTCATACAGTATGAGAACAGACCCTTCGGCCCAACTTTGCCACACATAGAAACATTGAAAATAGGTGTAGGAGTAGGCCATTCGGCCCTTCGAGCCAGCACCGCCATTAAATATGATCATGGCTGATCATCCAAAATCAGTCCCCTGTTCCTGCTTTTTCCCCCATATCCTTTGATTCCTTTAGCCCCAAGAGCTAAATCTAATTCTCTTGTAAACATCCAGTGAATTGGCCTCCACTGCCTTCTGTGGCAGAGAATTCCACAAATTCACAACTCTCTAGCTGAAAAGGTTTTTCCTCATCTCAGTCCTAAATGGCCTACCCCTTATTCTTAAACTGTGACCCCCCCCCCCGCAACATCGGGAACATTGGACTCCCCCAACATTGGGAACATTTTTCCTGCATCTGCCCTGTCCAATCATCTAAGAAATGTATTTGCTTCTTTCAGATTCCCTCTCATCCTTCTAAATTCCAGTGAATACAAGCCCAGTCGACCTATTCTTTCATCATACGCCAGTCCTGCCATCCCGGGAATTAACCTGGTGAACTTACGCTGCACTCGTTCAAGAGTAATAATGTCCTTCCTCAAATTAGGGGACTAAAACTGCACACAATACTCCAGGTGTGGTCTCACCAAGGCCCTGTACAACTGCAGTAGGACCTTCTTCCTCCTAAACTCAAACCCTCTTGCAATGAAGGCCAGCATGCCATTAGCTTTCTTCACTGTCTGCTGTACCTGCATGCTTACATTCAGTGACTGATGCACAAGCACATGCAGGTCTTGTTGCACCTCCCCTTCCCCTAATCCGACACCATTCAGATAATAATCTGCCTTCCTTTTCTTGACACCAAAGTGGATAACCTCACATTTATCCACATTATACTGCATCTGCCATGCATCTGCCCACTCACCCAACCTGTCCAAGTCACCCTGCAGCCTCGTAGCATCCTCATCGCAGTTCACACTGCCACCCAGCTTTGTGTCATCCGCAAACTTGGAGATGTTACAATTTAATTTATTTGTCTAAATCGTTGACATACATTGTAAATAACTGGGGTCCCAGCACTGCGTCTTGCGGCACCCCACTAGTCACTGCCTGCCATTCTGAAAAGAACCTGTTAATTCCAACTCTTTGCTTCCTGTCTGCTAACCGATGTTGGGAGAGTCCAAAACCAGGGAGCACAGTTTAAGAATAAGGAGTAAGCCATTTAGAACGGAGATGAGGAACCACTTTTTCACATAGAGAGTTGTTAGTCTGTTGAATTCTCTGCCTCTACCCCAGGTAGGTGGAGGCCGGTTCTCAGGATACTTTCAAGAGAGAGCTAGGCTCTTAAAGATAGTGGAGTCAGGGGATATGGGGAGAAGGCAGGAATAGGTTACTGATTGTGGATGATCAGCCATGATCACATTGAATGGTGGTGCTAGCTTGAAGGGCTGAGTGGCCTACTCCTGCACCTATTGTCTATCTATCTATAAACAGTTCTCTATCCATATCCATACCCTACCATAGCCAGTCCCGGGCACACGAGGGATCTGGGAACTGCAGAAAACGAATTGGAAAAACACGTGAAAACTAATGCGAAAAACAGCATCAAGTCACACTATGGTGATGGATGTGGCCCGCCATCCACTCACAGACTCCTGGCCCCTATGCAGAACAAGGTTGCCGACTCCTGCCTTTAACCTTCGTCATGTGGTTCTTAACTTCCCCTACTCTGGGTAAAACACTGCATTTATCCCATCTATTGCTCTCAGGATCTTGTACACCTCTAAGATCACCCTTCATCCTCCAAGGAATAAAGTTCTAGTCTGCTCAACCTCTCAGGCCCTTGAGTCCTGGCAACATCCTTGTAAATCTCTTCTGTACCCTCTCCAGCTTAATAACATACCTATAACAGGGTGATCAAAGCTGACACAATACTGTCAGTATTTCCACCAACTTGTATCACTGCACCACCGCCTCCCAACAAATGGTGTATTCAATATTAATACCATTGCCCTGTAACGGGTGTTACATCTTCTGCACTTGCAGGGGAAAGAACCTGGCAGGAGATGAGTGAATCAAGGAGTTGCAAAGGGAGTTGTTTCTATGGAAAGTAGAAAAGTAGACTAGTGGGATCATATTGAAGGTGGCAGAAATGTCGGAGAATGATGTGTTGACTGGGGAAGTTGGTGGGGTGAGAAGTGAGGACCGGGGAGAACCAAAGGGACTCTATCCTTCTTACATCTGAGGGGATGGGGAGCAAGAGCAGAATTGCAGCACACAGAGAAGACACGGGTGAGGGACCCACCCACAACAGCAGGGGGGAAAACCACATTTACCGATGCAATAGGACATCTCGGATATCCAGGAGTGGAAAGCCTCATCTTTGTGTTCCAGCATTTGCTGTTCCTTGAGCCTGAACATAAATGTAGGTGGGTTTTTAGTAAGTTTGTAGACGACACCAAAATTGGTGACGTTGCAGACAGTGAGGAAAGCTGTCAAAGAACACAGTGGGATATAGATAAACAACAGGAATTGGCGGAGATATGGCACATGGAGTTTGATCCTAGCAAGTGTGAGGTGTTACCCTTTGGGAGGTTGAATGTCAGGGGAAAATATGCAGTTAATGACAAGATCTTTAAAAGCATTGATGTGCAGAGGGATCTTGGAATCCAAATCCATAGGTCCGTAAAATGGCAAAACAAGTAGATAGAGTCGTAAAGAACGCATATGGTCACTTGCCTTCATTGGTCAGGATGTCATGTTCTGTTTTTTAAGACTTTGGCCAGGCCACATTTGGAGTATTGTATGGATTTTTGGTCATTCCATTACATGATAGATGTGGAGGATTTGGATAGAATGCTCAACAGTTTCACCAGAATGCTGCTTGGATCAGAGGGCATTAGGTACAAGCTGAGGTTGGATAAAATTAAATTGTTTTCTCTGGAGCATAGGATGCTGAGGGGAAGACCTGATGGAAGTCTATAAATTTAGGAGAGGCATAGAAATGGTAGACCATCAAAACCTTATTCTCACGATGAAAAATGTCAAAGAATAGAGCACATAGCTTTAAGGTGAAAGTTTCAACATTGATTTGATTCAATTTATTTTCATTGTGCAGAGTACAAGTACAGAGACAACTAAATGCTTTTTCACCATACAGCCATATGAATAAAAAAAAATAAGAACATTATTTTTAGAACGCAATAGTCTACAACATAAACACCCCCACAGCGGTATCAAAGTTTCCCACTGTGAGGGAAGGCCCAGTGCCGTCAAATGCTCAAAGGACGGGTCAAAGGACATGTGGTGTAGGAAGGAACTGCAGATGCTGGGTTAAACCGAAGATAGACGCAAAAAGCTGGATTAACTCAGCAGGACAGGCAGCATCTGTGGAGAGAAAGAATGGGTTACGTTTCAGGTCAAGACCTTCATGTTCTTGTGCTACACTGTGCTGTATTCATTATGCTCCTTTAAAATATCTGTGCTACTGATTAGTTACGATGTTTCGGGGAGAGAAACAATGGAAGTGAGAATGGTGTTTATTGTGAAGGTTTCTGAAAGCACTGAATCTAAAACTACCAGTCGGCGTAGTATAAGCTTCCAAATGTTCTGAGGCAAATGTGAAGGTATGCTACATATTTCTACAACTGAAATGTCCTAATAGGTGATTTGTGAGCTAATTGTTCCAAAGTCTTTTGATTCAGAGCCACATAGAATTATAGACCATACGTGATAAACTGCATTCCATGAAATTACTTGTTCTGTTTGCATATTTTAAGGCACAGCACAGTGTTGTTTTTCCGTCGTCCACGAAACCTGATTGCAACATAAAGCCAACTGTTTATTACTGTCGTTACCCTGAATAGTTTGTTTATTGTGAAGGGAAATGCGATTCCTCCTAATGGATAAATCAGACCAATTCATAACGAGTTGGTCTCCATTCATCATTTTTTTGGAATCATATGGTGCAACACAATTTCAGGACTGGACGAGGGTTGGTCAAGATTATAAATAATGATCTCCTTTTTTTATTTTATTTTCTTTTTTCTATTTTCTCTTTCTCAACTTTCTGCATTTACTCATTTTCTTTCTTCACACACTATATATATTCACATCTTTCTATCCTTTCCTATCTAACTTCTTTTTCTTATTCTAATCTTTTTTCAATGTAACAAAAAAAAAAGTTGTACATAAAATGTATTATGAAAATATATATTAGGCACTTTAGTGCCATATGATTGTACTTACTTCTAATAAAAATAAAAAAAAAAAAAAAAAAAAAAAATTAAATCACAATCTATCTTCATTGTGTATTAACTCGCACCAACCACGTTAACTTTTGAATCCAACAGTCCAGATTCGACTTGGCTGTTTACGCTTCGCACGTTTGTTTGTTTCAGACTCCAAGTCTGTTCCGTGTAGAGGGCATTTGTGAATCTAATTCCATTGAGGAGCTGGCAGTACAGAATGGCGAAGTGGTTGAGATGCTCGAAGAGGGAGAAGAGGGACAGTGGTGAGTTCAATCATAAGTAAGGGGTGGAAAATATAGCTGGCAGCAGAACATTCCAGTGCCTGCAGATGTTGAGGTGCTTGCGGATGGGTTATGCATACTGGCCCTCCAGTCTCTTGAGTTTGAAGGTTTGGTCTCATTGAACCCTACAAAATCATTTTCAGGGTTTTACAGGCTGGATGTACTGCTAATATTTCCCCCAGCGGAGCTATTTGGAACCAGGGATCATAGTCTGAGAGTAATGCCCCTGTCCCACTTAGGAAACCTGAACGGAAACCTCGGGAGACTTTACGCCCCACCCAAGGTTTCCGTGCGGTTCCCGGAGGTTGCAGGTGGTTACCGGAGGTTGCAGGTAGTGGAAGCAGGTAGGGAGACTGACAAAAACCTCCGGGAACCTCCGGGAACCGCATGGAAATCTTGGGTGGGGCGCAAAGTCTCCAGAGGTTTCCGTTCAGGTTTCCTAAGTGGGACAGGGGCATAAGGGTTCAGTCAGTCAGGACAGAATTTAAAATTAATATCTACCCACAGAGGGTGATGGATCATTGGAATTCCCTACCCGAGAGAAACATGTGACTCAACGGGACAGGCAGCATCTCGGGATAGAAGGACTGGGTGACGTTTTGGGTCAAGGCCCTTCTTCAGACCTTCAGAAGGGTCTCGACCCGAAACGTCACTCATTCCTTGTATCCAGAGATGCTGCCTGTCCCGCTGAGTTACTTCAGCAGGTTACGTCTATCTTCAATGCAAACCAGCATTTGTAGTTCCTTCTTCCACATGGAGGCTCAGTTGCTGAATATGGTCAAGGCAGAGACTGTATATGTTAAGGCGAAACGAGGAATATGTAATTCGTGCAGAAACATGGCACACGGGTAAAAGATTTAATGAATGGCTGAACAGACACAGGGGGCTGAATGTATTTTTCCTGCTTCTCTTTCTTACAGACTTATATTCCTCAGAAATTGCAATCATCTAGCACTCCATAGTTGCCTTGTGTAGATTTATGCAGGCATAGTGTAGAAGTAGATCGTACTGGCTAATGCTACAATATACTTACAGCAGCACAAGTTAGCACAATTAGAAATCAAATTTGGTAGCAGCTGGCACTTTCCTGCATTAAATCATATCAGGCTCTGGTCATAGAAACATAGAAACATAGAAAATAGGTGCAGGAAGAAGCCATTCGGCCCTTCGAGCTAGCACCGCCATTCATTATGATCATGGTTGATTGTCCTCTATCAATAACCCGTGCCTGCCTTCCCCCCATATCCCTTGACTCCACTAGCCCCTAGAGCTCTATCTAACTCTCTCTTAAATCCATCCATTGAATTGGCCTCCATTGCCCTCTGTGGCAGGGAATTCCATAAATTCACAACTCTCTGGGTGAAAGTTTTTTCTCACCTCAGTCTTAAATGACCTCCCCTTTATTCTAAGACTGTGGCCCCTGGTTCTGGACTCGCCCCACATTGGGAACATTTTTCCTGCATCTAGCCTGTCCAGTCCTTTTATAATGTTACATGTTTCTATAAGATTCCCCCTCATCCTTCTAAACTCCAGTGAATACAAGCCTAGTCCTTAAAATCCCTCCCATACTAAGCCACGACACTGCTCCAGGCATTGTGCCTTGATGTATTTTGCAAATAGCAAACAGACGGCGACCAATAGCATGAAGGGTGGGGATGGAGTGGATGTGGCAATTGTACACTCTCTACCCAAGCAGTCCGGGACAACGAGAAGGAGATCTTAATGGAAGGGGTGGAGAGGTGAGAAGAGGTCAGAGAGGCTTCTCAGCATCACGTTGAAGAGCAGCAGGTAGAAGATTGTCACTGACCCATCCTCACCAACTGACACATCCAGAACATTGTAGTTATGCCAAATGAAATGATTCACCAGTTATGTCATGTGCGTAACACTGGAACTGCAAATCCCATGTGCTGCAGGTGACTCCAATGATTGTAGCTCCTCCACAAACCCATGGTCAGAGAGTTTGACAGCATGGAAACAGGTCCCTTAGCCCACCTTGTCCATACTGACCAAGTTGGGCCAAATATGGGCAACAAGGACCAGGCCAGAATGGCCCATATTTGGCCCATATCCCTCTCAGCCCTATTTGTCCATAAATCTGTTCAAATGTCTATTGAAAGTAGTAATTGCATTTGCTTCTATAGCTTCCTCTGGCAGCTCATTCCAAACACCCTCTGGGTGAAAAGGTTGCCCCTGAGGTCCTTGTTAAATCTCACATGCTCAAACTTATGCCCTCTAGTTTTAGAACCCTCGACTCTACCGTGCCTAATCACGTTTGGTTTTACCATCACTAATCCCCTCTCACTGTCAACATCCTGCAGTACACCAGTGACTGGATCGCGTCTAGAAACATAAACATAGAAAATAGGTGCAGGAGTAGGCCATTCGGCCCTTCGAGCCTGCACCGCCATTCAATATGATCATGGCTGATCATCCAACTCAGTATCCCGTACCTGCCTTCTCTCCATACCCCCTGATCCCTTTAGCCACAAGGGCCACATCTAACTCCCTCTTAAATATAGCCAATGAACTGGCCTCAACTACCCTCTGTGGCAGAGAGTTCCAGAGATTCACCACTCTCTGTGTGAGAAAAGTTCTTCTCATCTCGGTTTTAAAGGATTTCCCCCTTATCCTTAAGCTGTGACCCCTTGTCTTGACCCCTTGACCCCTGGACTTCCCTAACATCGGGAACAATCTTCCTGCATCTAGCCTGTCCAACCCCTTAAGAATTTTGTAAGTTTCTATAAGATCCCCTCTCAATCTCCTAAATTCTAGAGAGTATAAACCAAGTCTATCCAGTCTTTCTTCATAAGACAGTCCTGACATCCCAGGAATCAGTCTGGTGAACCGTCTCTGCATTCCCTCTATGGCAATAATGTCCTTCCTCAGATTTGGAGACCAAAACTGTACGCAATACTCCAGGTGTGGTCTCACCAAGACCCTGTACAACTGCAGTAGAAACTCCCTGCTCCTATACTCAAATCCTCTTGCTATGAAAGCCAACATACCATTCGCTTTCTTTACTGCCTGCTGCACCTGCATGCCTACCTACAATGACTGGTGTACCATGACACCCAGGTCTCACTGCATCTCCCCTTTTCCTAGTCGGCCACCATTTAGATAATTGGCTATAAACACATTGGCTATAAACGCACCTTCGATCAGTCTGAAGAAGGGTCTGACCCAAAACACCATCTGCCCATTCCTTCCACAGATGTCGGCTGACCCATTTGAGTTTCTCCAGAAGTATATTTTTGCTTAAAACTATATACTTTGTCTCAAACCTTGCATACAATATCTGGGTCTGCATATTTCCAAGTATATTGTAGCAACTATCTCCGTGTTTGATGTCTGAAGAAGGGTCTCGACCCGAAACATCACCCACTCCTTCTCTCCAGAGATGCTGCCTGTCCCGCTGAGTTACTCCTGCATTTTGTGTCTACCTTCGATGTAAACCAGCACCTGCAGTTCTTTCCTACATATCTCTGTGTTTTGTGTGTTTCAGTCAAGTAAGAAGCCTGGTAACCTATCAAGCAGGATGGATTCCTTCCACCCTTCTCCAACCAGTTGGCTCCGAACTAAACCCGGATGAGGCTGATAACAATTCAGGTCAGAAGCAGAATTCTTGTATACCTTATTAGTGAGATCATGTTTTCACACTGCAGTACATTTTTAGGGAGTTGACAATTTAATTTAATTCATAACCAAATGTAGTGTGAAAATAATTATTTTTATATAGTTTAGCATTATTGTGACCAACCACGTTACAATATGCTGACTTTGTCTTTGTGTTTTTGGATTATTTTAACGCTTCTATATTAAAAACTAGACCAAGAGGGGACCCGTTGGGTCTGCTCCCCCAACGCACCCGTCCCCTACCTGTGGCCCCCACGGGAGGTGTGGGGGGCAGAGAGGGAGTGGGAGGGGGGTAGAGTTTGAGGGACGGCGTTGTCACAGGGGAGGGCTGGTTCCCGAATGCAATACTCCCTCGCTCCCCACTCCCGGCTCCCGGCTGGTGGCTGGCAGGTCGCGGCACCCAGCTCCCGGCTCCAGGCTGCAGGCTCCAGGCAGCTGGGCCTGAGTACGGGGGGGGAGGGAGTGGTCTGGGGGGGTGATGTCACTCGCAGTGCGAGCAAGAAGCCAGAGGCTTTTTTCAAAGTCTTTTCAGATTTTTCATTAATAACTGGAGAAATAAAGCATGAATTTTTCAGATAAGGCAGATTTTGGAGTTACGGAAAAAATCTATGGCGGAATATGTAAAAATGTTACCATTAGCACGTCATTTTTTCAAGAAGATGTGATTATACACACACAAACACACACATCCACATACAAGACAAAGTTTCAATAGTTACTAGACCAAGTGCAGACCCGTTGGGTCTGTTCCCGCGATGTGCGGTTGCCTGACGTCATTGCGTAATGCCACGCGCTAGGCGTACGCTGTCAAGACGCTGCGTACAATGTCAAGACGCCGCGTACGATGTCAAGATGCTGTGTACGACGTCAAGACGCTGCGTACGCCTTCAATGCCCCTGCGGGCCGACATTTTCGGAGAGTGCAAGCCCGTGGGGATGGCAAAAAGCAGCCGATCTGTGCCTTCCACCAGCGTGACAGAGCTGGGGGGGGGGGGGGGGGGGGGGGGGGAGTGGAGGAGAGCCGGGCGGCAGCAGCGAAAATCGCTAAGCGAAATGTGAAAAATGTCGGCGATTTTGGAGGAGAGCCGTTATGGTGGCTGGCCAGCAGTAGGCAAAAAAATGAGTGAGTGGGGGCCAGCAGGAGGTGAAAAAATGAGTGGGAGGGGGGGGGGAGGGTTTTATTAAAAATTTGTGAATGTAAAAGTGAAATCGCTAACGAAATGGAAAAAATCTCGGAGTTTTTGCCAGTGGTTTTAGCGGACCAAGGAATCAAAGGCCAAATCTCTCACACACACACACACACACACACACACACACACACACACACACACACACACACACACACACACACACACACACACACACACACACACACACACACACACACACACACACACACACACACACACACACACACACACAAAGTTTTAAAAGTATATGGATATATGATAGATAAAAATTCTAGGCTGGAAACTTCATTTGTAAATGCTCTGAAGTTGGAGCATAAACCACAGGACAGACTCCAAGCTTTGTTTACTGATTGAGTATTGTGATTGCACTGGTTAGTCCATAGATGGGCTACATCTTCTTCTTCTTTCGTGTGGCCTGCACAGCCTAAAGTTGTTGGACAACTTGTTCCATTTGATCTTCCGTTTGTGCACGTCGAGTTGATTGCATTAGTCGAAACAGGGGGGACCACGTGAAGGTTGCAATCTACCACCCCGGGCTACATCTGGAAATACAGTACTTTCAGAGTTCTGCTATCAGTTGCCAGATCCTCCCCGGACAGTGACATCAGACATATAATACAGCCTGTGTATTATAATCTGACACATTACTGAGGTATACCACAAATCTACAATCATTGAGCTGAAGGTAGGTTAAACCCTATGACATAGCATTTATTAAATGCAAAGTTTAAATCATTTCAGAAGAAGAGTTTATGTCAAGAACAGTGGAACAAAAAAACTACACCAGTTACTCCCAATAAAAGCTGGATAATATTCAGCAGAAAAGTACAAAGAGTGAATTTATAGCTGCATGTGAATTGCGTGCTTCAAATCTATTTTAGTCACTTACCACACCAAACTTGTCCTTGTTGCTGAGCTCCAGGGTTATTGCATGCAGCCTTTGCTTTTCTTGCTATCTCATCTTTGCTGCAGTATGTGGATGTGTTAGGGTGGTCAGAACCTTCTCCCAGGGTGAAAATGTCAAAGAAAAGAGAGCATAGCTTTAATGTGAGAGGAGCAACGTTTAAAGGTGATATGTGGGGAGAGTTTTTTAACACAGAGAATGGTGGGTACTTGGAACATGCTGACAAAGGTGGTGGTGGAGGCAGATATGATAGAGGCCATTAAATTGCTTTTAGGTAGGCATATGGGTGTGCAAGGAATGGAGGGATATGGATCATGTGCAGGCAAGAGGAGAATAGTTTATCTTAGAATCATGCAGACATTGTGTGCCAAAGGTCCTGTTCATGTGCTGTACTGTTCTATGTTCTACGCTGAAGGAATGCTGGTGTACTTATGTTTCCCATCCCTATATGGTGGTTACCAGGGAGCAGTATGGTCCAGGAAGACTTGGTAGAAAGGAACTGCAGATGCCGGTTTAAACCGAAGATAGACACAAAAAGCTGGAGTAACTCGGGGATAGACAGCATCTCTGGAGAGAAGCAATGGGTGATGTTTCAGGTCGAGACCCTTCTTCGGACTCTAAAGATTCCCGAAACATCGCCCATTCCTTCTCACCAGAGATGCTGCCTGTCCCGCTGAGATACTCCACCTATTAGTGCCTATCTTCTATTTAATTGGTGGCTGCCTAATTAATATATTGCATAACCAATTCAAAGGGCAAGTTGAGTGTCTGCTTCAAGATAGTCTCCCAGATGAAAATCAGCAAACCCACTAACATTGTTTGTGACCTTGGAAATTCTATGGGATAGAAACAGAACCAATTTCCTCCAGTTTACACCAAATTACACAAGCTCCTAAAAGGCCGTAGTAACTTCGCTTCCAGTGTTATACTGAGTAAAGAAAGGCACCATCCTATCAGTTAAGCAAACCAGCTTAGTCACTATTAGTTAGTCACCATCAGCACTCCTGGTGAGATGCTGTAGCTGGTAATGCAATGGAGGCAAATCATTGACGGCTCTAAAGTGACTCATGCTGCTGACGTAAGGCGAGCGAGTATGATTGGGCTTAGCTGTAATTTGTGTTCATGAAAATATCCCCCATTATAGGAGGACAAAAGGGGAATAAATCCCGGGACTGAAAGGAATGTGTGCCACATCTAGTTTTACAAAGTCATTTCAGTGCCATGGAGTCATTGACATTTGACAGTGCAGAAGAATTGTACACTGTGACCCAGCATGATCATCATAATCATAATGAACACAAGGTTAATCCCACTTCACAGCTCCTACTCCATTGTCCTGTTGGTTCTGAGGCATCTCATCCCCATGCTTTTAAATATGGTAGTGGTCCCTGCCCGCACCATCCTATCAGGCAATGCGTTTTGACCCATGCTGTTTGCTTAATTTACTGCAGGGTATATTACTTACAGCAACTAAATCTGTGATCTCTGGTTACTGACCACTCTGCAAATGGAAAATAGGCCATTCCTAATTAAATCATAATTTATACATCTATACAAAACTAATGCTCTGATCTTGTTATCTTCCGATTTGCACGGTCGTTATATTTGGGCCAAAACGATACGCGATAACGCTACGATTTTTCGCCGGCTTACTCACCGTTCTCCTGCGCTGCGATTGCACCAAAGTTTCGTTCCGATCAGTGGTCTAATGTAAAAGGGTAGTGAGGTTTAAAAATCTTAAAAAACGCGCATTCGCAGATCGATCGATCTATTCTCCTGCCAGTCAGCACTGTGAGGATTGGTCTTTTCTCCTGTCACTTTGCGGGGTGGTCCGCCCCTTCCTACGCGATCACGTCTTTACTGGGGCTGAGGATGGCCGGCGGAGGTTTCCAACCGGACACAATTTTCGGAGGGATCGGCAGGAGATGTTGCCAAATGGAAAGCAGAAAATCTGATCCTGGCGAAGGAGAACATTGCTGTGAGTCACCGTCGCACTGGCACTTCCAGCCCCTTCCCCTCTGATCCCCATCGCTGACTCCTGCCCCCCTCCCCCGTTATACCCACCCCCCTATTTTAAGGGTTATTCACATTTTAAGCTTTAATAAATCCCTTTTCCACTAGCCGTGCCCGTCAGCTGCGCCTGCGCAGTAATACCTGCGTGTTCTACGTCACAATGGGAACCCAATGGGCAGGAATGGCTGCGCCGCCAATAGAGCCGCTAAGAGTGGATGCGGGGGGGGGGGGGGGGGGCATTGAGGGGGGATGGAGTGAGTGCGTGGGGGGTAGGGCAAGGAGCTGAGTTGGGGGGAGATGGGGGGATCAGGGGCATCACAACGAGAACCCGTCAGCCGCGCTTCTGCTGTTAGGAGCTATGGGTGAGTGGTGGATTATTGCATTGGGGGAACGGGTTGCATTGGGGGAATGGGTGAGTGGTGGAATATTGCGTTGGGGAATGGGATGCGTTGGGGGACCAGGCCTCCCATGTGACCTGGACCCAACAGGTCCCACTTAGTCTGGTCTCAATTAAATCTCTCTTTTTTTACTCTGATTAAAACAAAACTGGTATAGTTCAGAGGGCTTTTCCAAAAAGCTATAATTTTGGGAAATCTCCACCACATCCTCACTGCTTGCCACATCCTTCCTGTGTTTGGTTGCTGCAACTGTGGTCCACCTGGGGTTGCTAACCTTCAAGATTCAATTTAATTGTCACATGTACCAATTAAGGTACATTGAAATTTGACTGACCATACAGCCATACTAAGTAAACAGCAACGACACACAGCCACATAAAATAAAATTTAACATAAACATCTACCACAGCGGAATCCACATTCCTCACTGTGATGGAAGGTAATGAAGTTCAATCCCACTCCCAAGCTTAATGCTTGTGATGATTTTTAAAGTACCCTTTTTTTAAGAGATGTAGGTGTCACTGACAAAGTCAATGTTAATTTCTCATCTCCAATTCCAGTACATAAAATGCTGTACACCATTTTCTTTCACTGTTGAAGTCCTGGTGATAATACTCCCAAATGCTTTAGGGTAGAGAAGACAGGGATTTAAACTGGATATTGGAGGAATCAAAGTCTGCGCCTTGAGTGACTTGAAATCTGTAAAGAATTACATTTTTATGGTCTTGCGTCATTGCTCCTGCTGATTTGGGATGTGCTTTTGACGAGATTTGGCAGCTATTATTTTTACAGTAGATAGAGCTCTAAGGGCTAGTGGAATCAATGGATATAGGGAGAAGGCAGGCACGGGTTATTGATTGGGGACGATCAGCCATGATCACAATGAATGGCATTGCTGACTCGAAGGGCCGAATGGCCTCCTCCTGCACCTATTTTCTGTTTCTTTGTTAAATAAGGGACAAAAGGTCAAAATACAGGACAAATTCCCAACGGCAATTTGTTGATCGACTCGGCCGTGGCTGGGTGAATGATGAGCTGGCCTGGGTGCCGGACTGCACACAAAGCCCAGCCGGCTGGGCTTTGTGTTCTGCTGCACGCAAAGTCCAGCACCCCGTCCAACTCATGAACCGATGATCGGCCATGAGATGGAAGGGTGGTGGTGTCGGCGGTAAGCGAAGGACTGAAGGTCAGACAGCTGGCCGGGCTGCCGACCGATGGGGCCAAGGGCGAGGCGCTGCTGCTGCACTCCACAGGCTGCACTACGTCGGGACGGGTGAGGAGGGGCTGGACGCGGTGCTCTGACCCGACAGTTGCCTTGGCCCGAGTAGCAGCAGTCAAATACGGGACAAGGGCGGCCCCATATGGGACAAACCAATTTAGCCCAATATATAGCCCGGGATGTCCCGGCTAATACAGGACAGTTTCCAACACTAGTTTGGTAGCTGCAACTGTGGCCCACCTACAGCTGGACTATTGCCTTTATACAGGATATGCAATGTAATTGACAAAAAAAAAGCACTTCCAATGAAATGATGAATGACCTTTCCCATATTTCAGATTTTTACAGTGATGCGTGTACTGCAGCGTTTGCTGATAGTGAAGACAAGGAGAGTACAGACTTGGAAAGCTATACTTCAGGGACCAGGACTGAAAGCTGATCATGTTGTGACCATCTTCATCTCTCAGACGTCAGGCTTCAGTCGGGCCTACAACAACCAAGGATCTTGGTGCACGTCAGTAGCTGGGCACATGATGTGAGAAAGTACATGTGACTGATGAAAAACTGTGCAGCTGTATGTAAAGAACTGGGTTTGTTTGTAATGGATTCATTTCTTCAAGACAAATGCTCCTTGGTCGTACAACAACAGGTATATGAGTGTTAGCAGAGGCCAGGTTCCTGACGACAAATCCAGTTCTGTTTTTGCAGTTAAAGTTTTGGCTTCCCACTTATCTATTTTGTTTGATGGAGCAAATCAAAGTAAGTGAAAGGGGAGTCATAAAATCTGGTCAAGTTTTCACATGTCGAGATGAACCATGCCAGCATTTCATGTTTCCCAAGAACACAGACAACTTGACTCATCTGACTCCTGTGGTGTTTCTGGTCAAGAAAAACAACCAAATGGAAAGATACCAAGATAAAGATAACTATGCCTCATTGTGGGTGCATTGATATTGCGAATGCCATGTGAAAAGAATTTTCTCAAGAAATGATTTTAGATCTGCAGAGGAAATGTGGTCAATTTATATATTGTGGATGGCTATGACCTATTTAACCGACTTCTGCTCAACTAACAGTGACTTTAACTGCACCCTTGGACAACCACTGTGGGGCCAAAGAACATGTAAAGATTTGCATGGAAAATGACAAAAAATGTGACTGGTGAAAGATGTTCAAACTGTTGCTGGAACTTCAGTGTCAAGTACTGTGTGAAGGCTGTATGATGGTTCAGCTTGCATGTTGTGATTGTATTTTATTGAACATTTCAAAATGATCCTTCAAAAAAAACCGATTCAACAATCTTGACAAGTATATTGAGTCTTCTAAAGTAAAGATCTTTAAAGATTGGTTAATGTGAAATGTTTTATGTGTCTTTAACAGAAATAGATGTCAATTTATGCAAGAGGTGTTATTGAGATTTGGTTATCGGTTAATTCATGTCTTATGGTGAATTAAAAAAAAACAGGAAGTAATGTTTTGGTATGAAGTTTAGACAGACGATGAGAAAAATAATGAGCGTGTTTCATGATCTTGTGAGTATGGTGAATATTCACCTTCCCCAGAAATCAGAGCAGAACCTACTGCAATCAGTGTTACTGGGGATTCAATGGCCAAAATGATTGTCATTTTAATTTAGCTTTTATTAAAATATTATGAACTACAGTTTGGTTACAGAAATATCAAGATTCAACATAAACTTTGAATAAATACACACCATTTCTTTCAATTTGCTGGATTGGTGGTCAGTTTATAGTCATGCTTTGCGATTTGTCCTCGATATTTAACCATATAACCATATAACAATTACAACAATTTCAGTGACCATACACAAAAAAAAGCTTCTTTCCAGCAATATTACTATGTTTATTTTATTTTTTTAAAGCAATAACCTGTGAAAAACCATGAAAATCAAAACTCTTGTAGATGTTGGCATTCTGAAACGGAAACAAAATGCTAGAAATACTTAGTGTGTGGAAAGAGAAATGAAGTTAACATTCAGATTGAAGTCCTTTCATCAGAACGGGGAATGAGAGAAGATAAGTTCAAGCCAGAGAAAGTGAAAATGAGGGAGGAATGGGAATAGGAGAAAGGGAATATCCCAGAACAGTGGATGAGTGGAGAGAAACCACTGGTAGTTGGATCTCAGCCCAAGGGCATAATGGAAGGCCCTCATGCCATCCCACTGCTGTTTGGAGGGACTGAGTAGTGTTGACAACTTTCTCACTCCCAAATAAAGTACAAAAGGTGGCGTGCCGCATCGGTGTGGGTATGGTGCAGGCCCGGGATGAATGACGGAGGGGGCTGGCGGCTAGCAGATGGTAACCATATAACCATATAACAATTACAGCACGGAAACAGGCCATCTCGACCCTTCTAGTCTATGCCGAACACGTATTCTCCCCTAGTCCCATATACCTGCGCTCGGACCATAACCCTCCATTCCTTTCTCGTCCATATAACTATCCAATTTATTTTTAAACAGTGACCTTTTTCCAAAAGAGAGAGTAAGGAAAAAACAATATCTCTGAATAGGTAAACAAATCCAATATATGAACCATGTATACATATCTTCAGTGTTATATATGAAATGTAACCAAATTATAACAAAGCATAATACAGAGCGTAATCTGACTACCAGTCAGACATGAAATAACACCAAATAATCCCATCTGTATGTGCCTATAGTAGGCATATAATCTCTACAAAAGAGGACAAGAGGACACACTGTCTACTTTTCCCGTGGATATTTCTTGCTGCTCTTGACTGATTCAAGCAGTCCTTTGTCCTTTTGCACAGCCGGAGAGAAGTCCGTACATGACAAGTCACAGTGCACAGATATTTGAAGTTCATTTTTGATCAGCTCTGTGCTGCATCTGTTTCTTGAGCCTGACCATTTAATGGTCCTCTCTACAAGGGCACTTGAGCCTGGCACACTGAGGACAAATGAGACAACCCTGAACATGTTGATCAAGTTGCCTTTCCCGATGTTTTGGAAAACTCCCACCCACTTCTCTTTGATTCTGTCAGGCTTTCCATATCTCCTCCCGGCGAGCACAAAACTCTTCATAGAGTTGGTCCGTATTGACTGTCTCTGTCATTCTGAGGGCAGCCACCACCTGCTTCAGGTCAGTGAAGGTGAGCCCCTCATAGAGGCCGATCGGTTTCAGTTTCATCGTTACATTTTCTGGTGAGAAATCAAACCACTTGTCAACGTGTGTAATGACAGTGATAGAACTTCACAAAGTCCTGTTGCTGCTTGGACCTTTGTGCTGGCACTTGTTTGACCATCAGCTGTTTGGTCTGGTATCCAGAAAAGCTGTCCTGTTTCCGCTGAAGCAGCTTCATTTTGAACTTTTGGACTTCCTCGTAAACACCTGTGACGCAGAGCTTTGGTTCCTCCAGCTTTTTTACGAGTTGGGCAGCAACACACCCCACCTTGTGGGAAAAGCACATATACATTTGAGTAGCTCCAGTTTTATATTCATCCTCAAAAACCCTCTTCATTGCTACAGGACAGGTCTCAAGGGACCTGAAGTATGATGTAAGAGCTGGGAAGCTTGGCAGGAAACGTCCGACAGCTGGATAAAGAGTGGGCCATTGTGTGCAAACAGGACACAGAATTTCATGCCACTCAATGTCAACAAAGGGAAAAAATGAACACAGTTCCTCTCTTCGGGAAGCAGATATTGAGAAATGGCTGTAGAACAATTGTCTCATTATCCACTGACAGCTGATTACAGGGGTGCTTGCAGGAGTTATGAGCTATGTCAGTTGGGCTATTAACATTCAGAGTGCGATTGTTGACACTGCTCAATAACTGGTAATATGAGTGACGTTTTCCAAAGTTTACATTGGCATTATCTGCTGCCTAGGCTGGGACGTGTCCAATATCCAGTTCATACTTTTCCAGACAGCTCATCAGAACTTGATGTATGCCACTTGCTGTTTCATCACTGTCTTCATAAAAGTCGAGTCACTTTACACTGCACTCCATCAGACACAGAGAAATATCTCACGCACATTGGAAACATTTTTCTATCTCCCCTGTTTGAGGCATCGGTGGCAAGTGAGAAATACGCGGGCTCACCTTCTCCGGTCGGGGACAGATCATCCATAATATCCCGCACGGTCTTTGCTCATGAAGCATTCATTATAATCATCTCAGCTTTCATTCTTCCCAAGTGAAACTTCTTCACAACATTGGAGTTATTAAACAAAGTGCCGTTGAGCTCAGCAAGACAGTCGATGCTGTTGTAGCTGTCCGTCTTTAACCGTATGGTACACATACGAGGCTTCACGTGCCGTGATTTTGTCATTTTCCGCAGTAGATTTCACGAAGAATGCACCAATATTGCTTGCACCTTTAGCTAGTGTGGCCTTCTTGTGCAGTTTGGTGGATGCATTGCTGAGTTAGATCATTCTCACCTCGACGGCCAATTGAGAATTCCCGACGGCATAAAGTACAGAAGGCCTTCGTCGAGTCATCGCGACGAGCTTAACCCACCTCTGTTTTGCTTCCCATTGCTTGTTAAAGCTGCAGTTTTTTCTTTATTGGAGGTTTATCCATATTTGCATATGCCAAACCGACCGAACACCACCAGGCGTTACTGAAACTTGTTGTTTTGGCAGGAATTGGCAAAATGTAGTGTACAACGTGTGCATGGCATCAACAGCACAAGCAACACGCACGCACGCACGCTGTTGTATCAGATCTAGGATCTGTCTGTAAACGTGCCCTCTAGTGATTACAGAGTAGTAGCATGGGCGGACATGGGCGGTCCCGTATGGGACAAACCAATTTAGCCCAATATACGGGATGTCCCAGCTAATACAGGACAGTTGACAACACTCATTCCAACCTCCATCACACACACACACACACACACACACACACACACACACACACACACACACACACACACACACACACACACGCACGCACACACACACACACACACACACACAGCCTCATCACCTACATATTCCAACCCCAAGCCTCATTGCAAGCACACACTCCAATCCCGATTATACACACACACAGTACAACCCCTACACATCACAGCCACTCCAACACCAATCACACTCCAACCGCCCAACCTACTCACGACAAAAACCTCAACACACGTCACACACATCCAATACACATTACCCAATCACACGACCCAATGCCCCCACCCCACCGCTCTCCACTACCAGTGCTCCCTCCCGACTTAGTGCCTTTACCTGGAACTGCTGCCAGAGCTCATAGACCTGGCCCTGGTGTTTGCAGCCAATCTTCTCACAGCGGGGGCAGCAATCGTTCAGGATTGGATTGGACCCACTGAAATTGGATCCTCGACTTCCTCATTCACAGACCACAGTCTGTTCGTATTGGAGGAAATGTGTCAGCCTCAATAACAATCAGCACGGGAGCACCTCAAGGCTGCGTGCTCAGCCCCCTGCTGTACTCACTCTATAATCATGACTGCGTAGCGAACCACAGTGCGAACTCCATCATCAAGTTCGCTGATGACACCACTGTTGTGGGGCGTATCACTGATGGGGATGTGTCAGAATATAGAAGAGAGACCGAGCAACTGTCCATATGGTGCCAGCGCAATAACCTGGCCCTCAACACCAGCAAAACCAAGGAACTGATTGTAGACTTTGGAAGGAGTAGGATGGGGACCCACAGTCCCATTTAAATCATGGTTGAAAGGGTCAAGAGCTTCAATTTCCTGGGCATGCATATCTCTGAAGATCTTTCCTGGTCCGAGAACACTGGATGCAATTATTAAGAAAGCTCATCAGCGCCTCTACTTCCTGAGAAGATTACGGAGAGTCGGTTTGTCAAGGAAAACTCTCTCTAACTTCTACAAGTGCACAGTCGAGAGCATGCTGACTGGTTGCATCGTGGCTTGGTTCGGCAACTTGAACGCCCTGGAGCGGAAAAGACTACAAAAAGTAGTAAACACTGCCCAGTCCATCATCGGCTCTGACCTTCCATCCATCGAGGGGACTTATCGCAGTCGCTGCCTCAAAAAGGCTGGCAGTATCAGCAAGGACCCACAACATCCTGGCCACACACTCATCTCCCTGCTACCTTCAGGTAGAAGGTACAGGAGCCTGAAGGCTGCAACATCCAGGTTCAGAAATAGCTACTTCCCCACAGCCATCAGACTATTAAACCTGGCTCGGACAAAACTCTGATTATTAATAACCCATTATCTGTTTATTTGCACTTTATCAGTTTATTTATTCATGTGTGTATATATTTATATTATGGTATATGGACACACTGATCTGTTTTGTAGTAAATGCCTACTATGTTCTGTGTGCTGAAGCAAAGCAAGAATTTCATTGTCCTATACAGGGACACATGACAATAAACTCTCTTGAGTCTTGAATCTAGTAGTTGACATGTATACAAGGCGGTGGTGGGGGCAGGGCCGGGCAGTCGGTGTGGTCACACACAGGTCCACTGACGATGCACTCACACTGCATGCAGTGGTCCGAGTCCAGGTAGTACCACTCGCCCACATCATACACGCTGTCGTTAGCCTCGCATACGGTGGGCAGCGAGAGCGCCAGGGTCCCTCGGACCAACACTGACAGCAGCAGGGAGAGTGGCAGCACCCAGCTGGCCTATGTTGACAAGGGGGCCGGTGATTCACTCGTGCCTGGGGGCAACAGTACATGCAACACGCACGCACGTTGTGGTATCAGATCTAGGATCTGTCTGTAAGCGTGCCCCCTGGTGATTACAGAGCAGTGGCAGTCAAATACGGGACAAGGGTGGTCTCGGAAGGGACAAACCAATTTATCCCAATACACAAGATGTCCCGGTTAATACGGGACAGATGGCAGCACTAGCACTGAGGGATTGCACATCCATGATGAAGATAAACCAGCTAGGATCAGGAAATAGAAAACTGTCAATGTGGCATTCTATTTATATTAAGATAAAGATAAAATTCTAAACTGCATTTCAGTGGGTTCAGAATTTTATCTGCCTCTTGAAACACTGACTTTACAAGATACAGGTGAGAGCATGATATCGGGTTACCAGATCAGTAGCGCCCAGAGTCCTGAATTAATTGTGTGGGAAGGAACTGCAGATGCTGGTTTAAACCAAAGATAGACACAAAAAAGCTGGAGTAACTCAGCGGAACAGACAGCATCTCTGGAGAGAAGGAATGGGTGACGTTTCAGGTAGAGACTGGAGATTGTAGAGCATGACTATAAACTGACCGAAAGACATGGGAAAGGGAAAGGAGAGATTTAGATGATGATGTGGGACTAAAGGGAAAAAAAAAATTTGTTCGGCACGGACTTGTAGGGCCGAGATGGCCTGTTTCCGTGCTGTAATTGTTATATGGTTATATGATGATGTAGAGAGATAATGAACAATGACAGAGATCTGCTGATGCGGAAGTCAAGGATCCAGTTACAAAGGGAAGTGTAGAATCGCAGTTCTTGAAGCTTGGTGATAAGTTTGGAGGGGATAATTGTGTTGAACACTGAGCTGGAGTTGATGAACAGCAGTATTTGTTCGTGTTATCCTGATGGTCCAGAACAATGTGGAGAGCCAGTGAGCTTTTGCTGTTGATCTGGTGTTTAGTTTTGTTCAGAGATACAACGTTGAAACAGGCCCTTCAGCCCATCGAGTCCATGCCAACCAGGGATCACGCCTACACAAGTTCTATCGAACACAGTAGGGGATAATTTACAGAGGCCAATTAACGTATGAACCCTGAGATAGAAACAAACAGTGGGACAGGCAGCATCTCTGGAGAGAAGGAATGGGTGATGTTTCAGGTCGAGAACATTCTTCAGACAAACATGCATGTCTTTTGAATATGAGAGGAGACTGGAATACCCAGAGAAAACCCACACAGTCACAGGGAAAACGTGCACACTCCGTACAGACAGCACCCGTAGTCAGGATCGAACCCAGGCCTCTGGTGCTGTAAGGCAGCAATTCTACCGCTGCACCACCGTGCCGCCGTTGTGGTGATAGGCAAATTGAAACAGGTCCAGGTGGTTTCTGGAGTTGATTCGCACCATAATCTACCTCTTGGAACACTACAGTAATTATGCTATGTGGGGAACCTTTCAGATCATTACATCGTATTTCTGTATTAAAAGTGGTCAACTTTTCAGCTTGGCAGCATAAATTGTAGTTGTTAGCATGAGATTATGAAATCTTCCAATTCTCCTTATACATAATGATTCACTGATGATAAAGTGTTCCTCGATCCTGAACATACCACCCACATAAACATTAAAAAGACTCTACACAATGAATTTGGGAAAACTTAAACCCCTGTCCCACGGTATGAATTAATTCCAAGAGCTCTCCCGAGTTTGCCCTGATTCGAACTCGGAGATTTACGGTAATGGCCACTCGTCGGTACTCGGGGCTCTCGTGGACATTTTTCATCATGTTGAAAAATCCTCACGAGTCTTCCCGCGCTTACCTGCCATTAGCGAGTCTTCCCGAGTACCTGCCGTTAGCGCTAAGAGACGTCCCTGAGCTCCGACGTACCCGCTACGTTCATTCTCCGTGCTTACCACGAGATTGATTTTTTTTTAACTCAGGAGAGCTCTTGGAATGAACTCGCACCATGGGACAGGGCTATTAGCCTAACTAGGTGGATGGGAATAGATACATTTTCAACCCCTGCCAATCTCACTCTCATCCAAGAAGAGTAAAGATTGTAAAATGCGGCAGAATAAAGTCTACAGTGTCTGCATTTATCCTGTCCACATGAAGATGTAAGAGCTGGAGAAACTCAGCGGGTGCAGCAGCATCTATGGAGCGAAGGAAATAGGCAACGTTTCTGGCTGAAACCCTTCTTCCCCGAAACGTTGCCTATTTCCTTCGCTCCATAGATGCTGCTGCACCCGCTGAGTTTCTCCAGCTTTTTTGTGTAACCTTCGATTCTCCAGCATCTGCAGTTCCCTCTTAAACAATAAGATGTAAGAGCTGTTTTGTGGTCATTTAGCAAGGACACATACAACATAACATTGTTTTCTTCCTTTTGGTGGTGCGATTTCTGCATTAATATTTGAGATTGCAATATGACTCTCACTCACACATAATGGAAGAAAATCACTCTTGTTTTGTTTACTCTGTTTTATGCACAGTCAATATTACTCACAAAGGAAACAACCCCGACCTGTTTCATTGTTCTGCTGCTCTTCATAAAAGCTTAACTGGCTGTGTACAACTGTTGATGCCAAAACCTATGTTAGAGAGCTCTAAAAACTGTGCTGTGCTGTTACAGATTGGCTTAACACAGTGTGGTGTTATTTTTCACACATTTATTGACTGCCTTTGTGGCTGCAAATGAGTGCTTAAGCATTGACACCTAGCGGAAGGTTCAGTGAGTCGCCCTCTCACTGCTTCCTCTCGGTGATTCTCCTTGCTCTCCTGCTGTTCAACTTTGTTCTGCCCCAGTATTTACTCCAGCCATCTCTACCCATGGCTGCTCAGCTCCAATCATAATATCACTAGACAGGTTTTGTCCCACCCCACCTCTCTATTACAGCAGTCTCCCCCTTGTACTATCAAACTGAAGAAACATAGAAAATAGTTGCAGGAGTAGGTCATTCAGCCCTTCATATTCCACCGAGTGGTGCTTCGATGGCAGCCTTTTTTTTATTGTTATTTTTAGTGTGTTTTAAAATTTTGTGTTAATGTTCTCTGGTTTGTTTTATGTGGGGGGTGGGTCAGGGGAAACTTTGTTTCAATCTCTTACCCTGCTGGAGATGCGATTGTTTTCTGGATTGTATCTCCGGTTGCTCTGCGGCCTAACATCATGGCCTGACTCGGGACGGACTTTGAGCCCCACCGCGGGGCTTGGACTCACCATCAGAGCTGATTCCTCGCCTGGGAACGACGCTCCAACTTGGCCTGCGGACTTTTAAACCAAGGAGCTCGTAGGCTCGGGTTGAGACCGAAGTCGGGAAGCTCCAAAAACTGCATGACGTTCGACTTGCCCAGACCAGGGGTAGATCGCCTGGTGTGGGGGAGCTGAGATTACCCCCCCCCCCCCCCCCCCCCCCCCCCGATACAGGAGCTTGATAGCCCCGACGAGGAGGCCCGCCGCCGGCTACGGGAGTAAGATCGTCCGGTCAACGAGCAACGGGAGGCTCGATGCCCCTGACCATGGGAGAACAAAGAAGGGAAGAGATTGAACCTTTTCGCCTTCTATCACAGTGAGGAATGTGGAGGAGTCACTGTGGTGGATGTTCATCTTAAAATGTATTTTGTGTGTTCTGTTGCTTTTTATTGGTATGACTGTATGGCAAATCAAATTCCACGTATGTTGCAAAACATACTTGGCTAATAAAGTACAATTATGAATATTATGATTATGAAGCGAGCACTGCCATTCAAATATGATCATGGCTGATCATCCAAAATCAGTACCCCATTCCTGCTTTCTCCCCACACCCCTTGATTCCATTAGCCCTAAGAGCTATATCTAACTCTCTCTTGAATACATCAAGAAAGACCCTGACCCGAAACATCATATGTCCCGTCCCTCCCCACATGCTGCCCAAATTATTGAGTTCCTCCAGCACTTGTGTTTGGCTCAGGATTCCAGCATCTGCAGTTTATTGTGTCTCCAGAAAGTTATCTTCCTCCTCTTTCAGTAGGATTTTCATTTTCCTTATTTCAGTGTAAAATAGTGACAAACAACACCAACAGTCTGAAGAAGGGCCTTGGTTAAAAACATTCCTTTTCTCCAGAGATGCTGCCTGACCCATTGAGTGAGCAATTTTGGGCACCATATCTGAGGAAGGATCCAGAGGAGGTTTACAAGATTGATCACAGGAATGAGTGGGTGACATTGAAACAGGAGATGTGGAGTCAGTGTAGATCGAACTAAGGAATTGTAAGGGAAAAAAGACCCTAATGGGACATCTACAGGCCCCCGAGCTGTAGCCTGGATATAGGGTGCAAGTTGAATCAAGAGTTAACATTGGCATGTAGTAAAGGTACCCGGGGTGACGGAGGAACTGTTGTTATGGGAGATTTCAACATGCAGGTAGACTAAGAAAATCAGGTTGGTACTGGACCCCATGAAAGGGAATTTTGTGGCCTCCGTGATGGATTCTTAGAGCAGCTTGTAGTGGAGCCTACCAGGGAGAAGGCAATTCTGGATTTAATGTTGCGTAATGAACCGAATTTGATAAAGTAACGAGGTTAAGGAGCCATCCGCAGGTAGTGACCATAATATGATCAAGTTTAATCTACAATTTGAGAGGGAGACGGGTAAATCGGAGGTGTCAGTGTGACAGTTGAATAAAGGGGACTATGGAGCAATGATGGAGGAGCTGGCCAAAGTTGACTGGAAAGATACACTAGCAGGGATGACAGTGGAATAACAATGGCAGGTTTTTCTGCGAAATAATACAGAAGGTGCAGGATCAGTTCATTCCAAAGAGGAAGAAAGATTCCAAGGGGAGTAAGGGGCGACCGTGACTGATAAGGAACGTCAGGGACAGTAGTGGCCAGAGGATCTGGGGTGATGGAAGAACTGAAGGAAATCCACATTAGGCAGGATATGGTGTTGGGTAGACTGGTGGGACTGAAGGCTAATAAATCCCCAGGGCCTGATGGTCTGCAGTCCAGGGTAGTTAAGGAAGTGGCTCCAGAGATCGTGGATGCATTGGTGATCATTTGCCAATGTTCTGTAGATTCAGGATCAGTTCCTGTGGATTGGAGGTTAGCTAATGTTATCCCACTTTTTGAGAAAGGCGGGAGAGAGAAAACAGAGAATTATAGACCGGTTAGCCTGACATCGGTGGTGGGGAAGATGCTGGAGTCAATCATAAAAGATGAAATGGTGGTACATTTGGTAACAGGATCGGTCCAAGTCAGCATGGATTTACGAAGGGGAAATCATGTTTGACTAATCTTCTGGAATTTTTTGAAGATGTAAGTGGGGAAATGGACAAGGGGGAGCCAATGGATGTAGTGTACCTGAACCTTCAGAAAGCATTTGATAAGGTCCCACATAGGAGATTAGTGGACAAAATGAGGGCACATGGTTTGGGGGTAGAGTGCTGACATGGATAGAAAATTGGTTGGCAGACAGGAAACAAAGAGCAGCAGATTTAACAGGTCCCTTCCAGAATTGCAGGCAGTGACGAGTGGGGTACCGCAAGGCTCGGTGCTGGGACCGCAGCTATTTACAATATACATCAATGATTTAGATGAAGGTATTACGTAACATTAGTAAATTTGCAAATGACACAAAGCTGGGTGGCAGTGTGAACAGTGAGGAGGATGTTATGAGAATGCAGATTGACTTGGACAGGTTGGGTGAGTGGGCAAATGCATGGCAGATGCAGTTTAATTTGTATAAATGTGAGATTATCCACTTTGGTAACAAAAGCAGGAAGGCAGATTATTATCTAAATTGTGTCAAATGGGAAAAGGGGAAGTACAACGGGATCTAGGGGTCCTTCTTCATCAGTCAATGAAAGTAAGCATGCAGGTACAGCAGGCAGTGAAGAAAGCGAATGGAATATTGGCCTCCATAACAAGGGGAGTTGAGTATAGGAGCAAAGAGGTCCTTCTGCAGTTGTACAGGGCCCTAGTGAGACCACACCTGGAGTATTGTGTTCAGCGTAGGTTCACAAGGGTAATTCCCGGGATGGTGGGACTGTCATATGCTGAGAGAATGGAGTGGCTGGGCTTGTATACTCTGGAATTTAGAAGGATGAGAGGAGATCTTATTGAAACATATAAGATTGTTAAGGGTTAGAGGCAGGAAACATGGTCCCGATGTTGGGGGAGTCCAGAACCAGGGGCCACAGTTTAAGAAAAGGGGTAAGCCATTTAGAACGGAGATGAGGAAACACTTTTTCACACAGAGATTTGTGAGTCCGTGGAATTCTCTGCCTCAGAGGGCGGTGGAGGCCGGTTCTCTGGATACTTTAAAGAGGGAGCTGGATAGGGCTCTTAAAGATAGCGGAGTCAGGCGATATGGGAAGAAGGCAAGAATGGGGTACTGATTGTGGATGATCAGCCATGATCACATTGAATGGCGGTACTGGCTCGAAGGGCCGAATGGCCTACTACTGCACCTATTGTCTACTGTCTATTGTCTATTAACATATGATGAGCATTTGACAACACTGGCAATCACTGGAGTTTAGAAGAATGATGGGAAACCTCATTGAAACATTAAGAATAGTGAAAGGCTTGGATAGAGTGGACGTGGAGAGGATGTTTCCTCTAGTGGGAGAGTCTAGGACTAGAGGTCATAGCCTCAGAATTAAAGGACGTTCCTTTAGGAAGGAGATGAGGAGGAATTTCTTTAGAGGGTGGTGAATCTGTGGAATTCTGCCACAGAAGTCTGTGGAGGCCAAGTCAGTGGATATATTTAAGGCAGAGATGGATAGGTTAATGATTAGTTCAGGTGTCAGAGGTTATGGAGAGAAGGCAGGAGAATGGGGTTAGGAGGGAGAGATAGATCAGCCATGATTGAATGGCGGATTAGACTGATGGGCTGAATGGCCTAATTCTGCTCCTATCACCCATGATCTTATGATCTTACTCCAGCATTTTGTGTCTATCTTCGATTTAAACCAGCATCTGCATTCCCTTCGTAAACATCAACAATATGACAGTGCATTAAATGTATCTGCATTTCATTTTTTCCCCCTCATTGGTTTCAAAATCAATGGTTCGTGTTTATTCACAACGCAACCAGCTTTCACTAATTCACTAATCCCCCATTTCCCAGAAGCATTTTTGTCATTTCTCGCAGATCTCTGATTTCCAGGGACCTTAACAGTTTCACACAAAGAGGTCAGTAACAGAGTCATCCTTTTTTTGCTTCCTTTATATAATCAATTAAAACATCAACATACCAGGAGGTCTTGATCTCTGGATTTGTGACAGAGTCTGGGGCCATCTGCTGTTGAATTATAAAGTTGCAGGAAAATATCCCTACACCTCATGCAATGTTTTTCCTTTATGATGGAATTTTTAATTTGAAAGCTCTGTGGATGAGCACAACCGTGTACTTTTCTAGGTTATATTTCCTTTGCTTCTGTTTGTGGTGTTTTTGATGTTTCTTTATTTTACATGTCTTTTCCTACTATTTCTTTTGATTGTTATTTTTGGTGTGTATTAACTTTTTTGTCAATGATTAGTGATGTACAGCACTTTGTTGCAGCTATGTTTGTTTTTAAAGTGCTCTATAAATAAAATTATTATTATTATTATTATTATAAATGTTGATGCAGGTCTACCATGCATGCAGGCAGTGAGGTCCCTAGTCCTCAGAATGACGTCAAATAGGATTCAATATATCGCGTATAAAATATGCATTGCACATCGAGACATGTGACGGACATTGAGTTTAAGCATTGACTCTTGTGATAACTGGAAGGCTCAGGCTTGCTTTAGCTTTTGTTGAAGGGTCTGAACTCCAACAGACTCAGGTCTAAGGTGTCCATTTTCTTCCAGTTATGTTTGTTTGTCACTAATGGCTGACTCTACACACTTCCAATGTCCACTGGATATCTTAATTATTTCCGTGCAATTCTCTTCCTCAGAGGGCGGTGGAGGCAGTTTCTCTGGATGTGATCAAGAGAGAGCTAGATAGGGCTCTTAAAAATAGCGGAGTCAGTGGATATGGGGAGAAGGCAGGAACGGGGTTCTGATTGGGGATGATCAGCCATGATCACATTGAATGGCGGTGCTGGCTCGAAGGGCCGAATGGCCTACTCCCTCACCTATAATCTATTGTCTATTGTATTTCCCCAAAGTGCCCCCTCATATCCATTCACCGTTCACATGCCCACCTCCACACAGTCCCTGGTAGTCTCCCTGACTCCTCATGTTGTTCCTTTCAATGTCCCTCTTCCCTGCAATCTACTCCCTCCCCAACGGCCTTCCCCCGCATTCCCACCCTATCCTATCAATGTCCCCAACAAACTACATCCCTCTGTAATTCAGGGTTCACTCACATACACTTTTCCATGATCTCTGGTCTTCAAGGGTGAAATGGAACAAAGAACATTTCTAATACACACAATGCTTTGACTATTGATAGTATATAACAACATGGGCGGCACAGTGGTGCAGCGGCAGAGTTCCAGAGACGCAGGTTCGATCCTGACCTGCTGGACAGAGTTTGTATGTTCTCCCTGGGACCGCGTGGGTTTTCTCCTGGTGCTCCAGTTTCCCATCACATTCCTAAGACATGCAGGCTTATAGGTTAATTGGCTTCTGTAAATTGTCCCTAGTGTACGATGGAATTAGTGTAGGGGGAATCGCTGGTCGGCGTGGACTTGGTGGTTCAAAAGGCCTGTTTCCACACTGTATCTCTAAAACTAAAACAACTTCTAATTCATTGAAAGTTACAGAGACAGAGCTTTTGACCTCCAAGTCAGTTCAAATTGTTTTCTGTATGCAGCCTGTTACAATGCTAACTCATTCACATTTCTTATTGGAGTCATAGAGAGTGAGACAGCGTTGAAACAGGCCCTTCAGCCCAACCTGCCCACACCGGCCAACATGTCCCAGCTACACTAGTCTCATCTTATCACTCAAATCTTATCACTTTTAAACTGGATGTTTGGAGCAGAAGATTAGAAACAGGAAAAATAAAATGAGGGCATTATTCAAAAACTCATGCTGATCAGAGAAAATATTAATGCGCTAGTAAGATTAATTCTCAATAATAAAGCTATTTTGAAGGCGACTAATTTTTCTACTACAGGTGCACAACCTTTTATCCGAAGATCCAAATAACGAAAACCTCCAAATAGCGGACATTTTTTCGGTCCTTGAAGAAAGGTCTTTGAAAACGTTCACCGAGGGCGGCCCGCAGAGGTGACAGCGGAACCTCCGGTCGGTCCTCGAAGAAAGGGGAACTAAATCCCCATCCATAAAAGAGGTGAGGGTATATTGCGCGGGAGGGTTAATAATTGACAATATGCTGCTACCTGGCCGCTGAGTTAAAAAGTTCCCACGGTAGACTCACGATACACAGTGTATCGTGAGTCTTGCGTGGGAACTTTTTAACTCAGCATGCAGGCAGCAGCAGATTGTCGCTCCCTTCAGTTTCACCCCACCTACACCCCTCTGCTCCCCGGCCATGTGTGTGACCCCATCCCTCCCCTCTCCAGCTCCCCGCTCATTGCACCGGCGCGGGGGCTTTGCACTGTTTTCACGTCAGCGATGGCAGCAGGTCAGTGCAGTCACCGGAGACGTCAGGACCAATTGGACATCGACCACCAGGCCCACCGCAAGCACGGGGAACCCAGAGACCCACAGCCTGCAGCAGCCCAGCCCCGCTCCAACTACAGAGGAAGCTGGGTTGCGGATGACGGGGCGCAGCTCGGGGCGTCGTAGGGGCCCATCGGGGAGCGTGTTCCTGTTCGTCCTGACGTCTCCGGCCACCTGCTATCCTCCGGGAACTGTACCGCCCTTGCAGGAGAGTGGGGTTGTTTACAGTTGCAGAGGGAGGGGGCAAGGGCGGTACAGTTCCCAGTCTCAGCTCCAGTCCAGGGGGGTGGCCGGAGACGTCAGGACCAATGGGACAGCGACCCCCAGGCCCACTGCAAGCATGGAGATCCCAGAGACCCACAGCCAGCAGCAACTCCAGCCCAGCCCCGCTCCAACTCCAGAGGAACACGTAGGGGCAGAAGCGGATGGTGTGCAAGGTACGTCTCGTTCTTGGGGTGGCGCAGCTCGGGCTGTGGGCAAACTGCCACTTGTCGCCGTGGCGGCCCATCGGGGAGCGGATTCCTCTGGAGTTGGAGGGGGAGGGGGGTATTGTGCTGTTTGATCGCCCCCTGCTATCCCAGGGACAGGGAGACACAGCGGTGTTTTAGAGTGGTGGGCAATCACTTCCAAAGTTCTGCCCACACAGTCAGTACACCTCTCCTACACTGCATTTCATACAAACATTTATTCTGCAAGAAAAAAACTACATTGAAGACTCAAACTGGCGACCGAGTAACTGCCGGGATCGAGGCGCAAACTCGCGACCTTGCGGATATGAGCCGAACACTCTACCACTGAGCCAGCCATTAAAATCTACGCTAAAAAATTTCCATTCCGAAGACCGACAAATTCTGAATTACGAAAAGTGTCTGGTCCCAAGGCTTTCGGATAAAAGGTTGTGCACCTGTAGAAGGCACCATTTGACTATTTCTATTTTTAGAGAACGAGAAATGTTCATAGTCATAGAACCATCGAGTGAAACAGCATGAAAACGGGCCCTTCGGCCCTACTTGCCCACACTGTCCAATGTGTCCCAGCTACACTAGTCCCACCTGCCTGCATTTGGTACATATCCCTCCAAACCTGTCCTATCCAAGTACCTGTCTAACTGTTTCTTAAATGTAGGGATAGTCCCAGCCTCAACTACCTCCTCTGGCAGCTTGTTCCATACATCCACCACCCTTTGTTTGAAACATTTACCCCACAGATTCCTATTAAATCTTTTCACCTTAACCTTAAACCTATATCCTCTGGTCCTTGATTTACCGGTCTGGACAAGAGACTCTGTGCGTCTACCCGATCTAATCCTCTCATGATTTTATACACCTCTATAAGATCACCCCTCATCCTCCTGCACTCCAAGGAATAGAATCCCAACCTACTCAACCTCTCCCTGTGTTGCTCTAGTCCTGGTAACATTCTCGTAAATCTACGCTGTACCCTTTCTAGCTTGCCAACATCTTTTCTATAACATGTTGCCCTGAATTGAACACAATATTCTAAATGCGGCCTCACCAACATGTTATACAACTGCAACATGACCTCCCAACTTCTATACTTAATACTCTGACTGATGTAGGCCAATGTACAAAACGCCATGCAATCTAACATTCCAGAGCCTATTTTGACCACCCTATATACCTGCGACTCCACCTTCAAGGTACCATGAACCTGCACTCCTAGATCCCTCTGCTCTCAACACTCCTCAGAGCCCTACCATTGACTGCGTAGGTCCTGCCCATGTTAGACTTCCCAAAATGCAACACCTCACATTTCTCTGTATTACATTCCATTAACCATTCCACAGCCCACCTGGCCAATCGATCCAGATCCTGCTGTAATTTTTCACAACCATCTTCACAATCTGCAAAACCACCCACTTTTGTTTCATCAGCAAACTTGCTAATCTTGCCGTGTATGTTCTCATCCAAATCATTGATATAGATGACAAACAGTAACGGGCCCAGCACCAAACCCTGAGGCACACCACTAGTCACAGGCCTCCAGTCCGAGAAGCAACCTTCCACCATCACCCTCTGTTTCCTTCCTTGAAGCCAATTTTCTATCCATTCAACTATCTAATAACCATATAACCATATAACAATTACAGCACGGACACAGGCCATCTTGGCCCTTCTAGTCCGTGCCGAACACGTATTCTCCCCTAGTCCCATCTACCTGCACTCAGACCATAACCCTCCATTCCTTTCCCATCCATATACCTATCCTATTTATTTTTAAATGATAAAATCAAACCTGCCTCCACCACTTCCACTGGAAGCTCATTCCACACAGCTACCACTCTCTGAGTAAAGAAGTTCCCCCTCATGTTACCCCTAAACTTCTGTCCTTTAATTCTCAAAAATACTCTCCTTGGATCCCATGCAATCTAACATTCCAGAGCAGCCTACTATGCGGAACCTTGTTGAATGCTTTGCTGAAGTCCGTATATACAGCATCTACAGCTCTGCCCTCAAAAATGTTCTCAAAAATGTTTAACCTACGCTTTAAAATGATTTAGGCCCTCTGCTTGGTTTTCTTTTAAAAATCCCAATCATTTTGTAGAATATTATTTTCATCTCTCTTTACTTAATAGAAATCTACATCCACCTGGAGTATTGTGTGCAGTTTTGGTCCCCTAATTTGAGGAAGGACATTCTTGCTATTGAGGGAGTGCAGCGTAGGTTTACAAGGGATTCCCGGGATGGCGAGACTGTCATATGCTGAGAGAATGGAGCAGCACTCTGGAGTTTAGGAGGATGAGAGGGTATCTCATTGAAACATAAAAGATTGTTAAGGGCTTGGACACACTAGGGGCAGGAAACAGCTTATATGGTTATTAGATAGCTGAATGTTCCCGATGTTGGGGAAGTCCAGAACCAGGGGCCACAGTCTAAGAATAAGGAGTAAGCCATTTAGAACGGAGATGAGGAAACACTTTTTCTCACAGATAGTGGTGAGTGTGGAATTCTCTGCCTCAGAGGGCGGTGGAGGCAGGTTCTCTGGATGCTTTCAAGAGGGAGCTAGATGGGGCTCTTAAAAATAGTGGTCAGGGGATATGGGGAGAAGGCCGGAACGGGGTACTGATTGGGGATGATCAGCCATGATCAGATTGAATGGCAGTGCTGGCTCGAAGTGCCGAATGGCCTACTCCTGTACTTATTGTCTATTGTCACCTGTGGTCACTCTGTGACTAGTGAACATGGTTGAACATAGTCTCGATCTGAAACGTCACCCATTCCTTCTCTCCAGAGATTCTGCCTGTCCCACTGAGTTACTGCAGCATTTTGTGTCTTTGGTTGAACATTATGTATCTCTTTGGACTGGAACATATAGGCAACTAGCCGGTGAGTCCATAGAGAACGGTCAGAAAGCGGCTGAGTGCAAAGATTTCCATTCATTCTTCCGTGCTACAGCTTCTGATTTCTTTACTACCCCTGGCCTCGCCATTGAGCCTTGAGATATTATCTAGATTACTGAGCAAAGTGCTTTTGTCCAAATATTATCTGCTGCCCTTAACTCTTCGCTCGCTATGTCTGAGACATTTAGATGAGTCCCACTCACCCTTGTGCTTTTAATTAATTTACAACGGTTTTGTGGATTTTTAGTCAATTAATTAATTTTGGGCCCGATATCTGAGGAAAGATGTGCTGGTGCTGGAAAAGGTCCAGAGGAGGTTTACAAGAATGATCCCAGGGACGTCAAGACGCTGCGTACGCCCACAATGTGCCGACAGTCCGTTGGCGCGCGGAATTTTCGGACAGTGCAAGATTTTTGGAGCCCCGCGCGATGTCGGGACCAGCCCCGCACTATTCCATCGAAGTGGGACTG